>NC_133468.1:2609090-2935227 GCF_048565385.1 Saimiri boliviensis
TGTTAGTCCTGACTCTTGCTGGGAAGATAAAATAGCTAGCAGATTAATTGCCAAATCATATTCAAGAACTTTTTACAAAACAGATTTCATGGATTAATACATCACAAAGAAACAATAATGAGCGCGGAAATTTATATTATTTTAAATTAGGATGAGTTAGGAACTGGCTTATATTTTTGATATTATTGACAACCATTCTGCTGGATAGCTCCGTTTTTGTTTTAGAGTCAGATATCTCTGTTTACATCCTGTACTCCCATCCACTCAGGAATGTCCAAACGAAGGTTTTAGAAGAAATGTGTTTGTAACTCGCTGAATCTAAACATAGTTGCAATTTCCTAAAAGGAACCAACACACAGCAGATCAGTTTGTAAGAAGCGCGACTTCTGTGTTTTAAACGCATTCTTACTGTTAACTCTGATATGCCACGATCGGGCTGGAAATGACTGTTTCTACATTCTCCAAAGAAAGGGTTTCTGAACTGCTGAAATACAAATCAGTTTAGCTCTGTAAGTTGAATGCACACATTGACAACCATTCTGCTGGATAGCTCCGTTTTTGTTTTAGAGTCCGATATCTCTCTTTACATCCTGTACTCCCATCCACTCTGGAATGTCCAAAGGAAGCTTTTAGAAGAAACGTGTTTCTAACTCGCTGAATCGAAACATAGTTGCAACTTCCTAAAAGGAACCAACACACAGCAGATCAGTTTGTAAGAAGCGGGTCTTCTGTGTTTTCAAGGCATTCTTACTGTTAACTGCTATATGCCACTATAGGGCTGGAAATGACTGTTTCTACATTCTCCAAAGAAAGGGTTTCTGAACTGCTGAAATACAAATCAGTTTAACTCTGTAAGTTGAATGCACACACTGACAACCATTCTGCTGGATAGCTCCGTTTTTTGTTTTAGAGCCAGATATTTCTCTCTCTCTCTTTTTTTTTTTTTTTTTTTTTTTTGTTTTTTTGAGACGGAGTTTCGCTCTCGTTCCCCAGGCTGGAGTGCAATGGCGCGATCTCGGCTCACTGCAACCTCCACCTCCTGGGTTCAGGCAATTCTCCTGCCTCAGCCTCCTGAGTAGCTGGGATTACAGGCACACGCCACCATGCCCAGCTAATTTTTTGTATTTTTACTATAGACGGGGTTTCACCATGTTGACCGGGATGATCTCGATCTCTTGACCTCGTGATCCACCCGCCTCGGCGTCCCAAAATGCTGGGATTACAGGGGTGAGCCACCGCACCTGGCCGTATTTTAAAATTCTTTTTATTTATTATTATCATTTGAGATGGAGTCTCACTTTGTCACCAGGCTGAAGTGCAATGGCATGATCTCTGCTCACTGCAACTTCTGCCTCCTGGGTTCAAACGATTATCCTGCCTCAGCCTTCAAAGTAGCTGGGATCACAGGCATATGCCACCATGCTTGGCTAATTTTTGTGTTTTTGGTAGAGAAGGGGTTTAACCATGTTGCCCGGGATGGTCTCGAACTCCTAACCTCAAATGATCTGCCTGCCTAGTCCTCCAAAAGCGCTGGGAATACAGACATGAGTCACAGCACCCGGCCAATTTTTTTTTTTTTTTTTTTTTTTTTGAGACCGAGTTTCACTCTTGTTACCCAGGTTGGAGTGCAATGGCGTGACCTCGGCTCACTGCAACTCCTGGGTGCAGGCAATTCTCCTGCCTCAGCCTCCCGAGTAGCTGGGACTACAGGCGTGCGACACCATGCCCAGCTGATTTTTTTATTTTTATTTTTTTGTAGTAGAGACGGGGTTTCACCATGTTCACCAGGATGGTCTCGATCTCTTGACCTCGTGATCCAGCCGCCTCGGCCTCCCAAAATGCTGGGATTACAGGCGTAAGCCACCGCGCCCGGCTCATTATTACTTTTTTGAGACGGAGTCTTGCTCTGTTACCAGGCTGGAATGCAGTGGCACGATCTTGGCTCACTACAACCTCTCCCTCCCAGATTTAAGCCATTTTCCTGCCTCAGCCTCCAGAGTGGCTGGAATTACAGGTGCTCGCCACCATGCTCAGCCAAGTTTTTGTATTTTTAGTAGAGACGCGGTTTCAGCATGTTGGTCAGGCTGGTCTTTAACTCCTGACCTCAAGTGATCCACCTGACTCGGCCTCCCAAAGTGCTAGGATTACAGGCGTGAGCTACTGTGCCCTGTCAAGGATTAATTTTTATTTTTTTGAGATAGAGTTTCACTCTCGTCGCCCAGGTTGGAGTGCAGTGGTGTGATCTCGACTCACTGCAACCTCCACCTCCCAGGTTCAAGTGACTCTCCTGCCTCACCCTCCTGAGTAGCTGGGATTACAAGCAGGCGCCATCATGCCCAGCTGATTTTTTGTGTTTTTAGTAGAAATGGATGTTTCACCATGTTGGCCAGGGTGGTCTCCAACACCTGACCTCTGGTGATCTGCCCACCTTGGACTCCCAAAGAGCTAAGATTACAGGCATGAGCCACTGCGGCCGGCCTAATGCTTAATTATAACCATGTCTGTCCAGAGTTCTTGTGAACACTGTGAGGACAGCTTCACCCCACCCTCAGGCTCCACACGCAGGAAGAGCGCGTTTCCAGAATGAGCTGGAATTGACAAGGTTTGCGTCCTGCCACAAAAGAAAGAAGCTGATACTTGTTTTCTGTAGTGCTGTAATGGATGACCACAAAGCAGGCGGCTTCAGACAACAGAAATGTATTTTTGCACAGGACAGGAGGCCAGAGTCGGGGTGTGGGCAGGGCCACCGCGCTCCCTCTGAAGGCTCCAGGGAGGATCCCGCCTGCCTCCTCCAGCTTCTGGTGGCGGCCGGCAGACTTTGGTGTGGCCTGGCTTCACTCCAGCCTCTGCTTCCATCACTGCATGGCTTTCTTCCCTGTCTCTGTCTCTGTATCTCTGTCCAAATTTTCCTCTCCTTAGGAGAATGTGAATCATTAGCTTTAGGGGCGGCCTCGAGAATTGCTTGAACCTGGGGAGTGGAGATTGCCGTGGGCCAAGATGGCGTCACTGCACTCCAGCCTGGGTGAGGGAGCTAGACCGCCTCATAAAAAAAAAAAAAAGGCCGGGCACGGTGGCTCAAGCCTGTAATCCCAGCACTTTGGGAGGCTGAGGGGGGTGGATCACGAGGTCGAGAGATCGAGACCATCCTGGTCAACATGGTGAAACCGCGTCTCTACTAAAAAAAAAAAAAAAAAAAAAAAAATTCAAAAAATTAGCTGAGCGTGGTGGCACGTGCCTGTAATCCCAGCAACTCAGGAGACTGAGGCAGGAGAATTGCCTGAACCCAGGAGGCGCAGGTTGCGGTGAGCCGCGATCGCGCCATTGCACTCCGGCCTGGGTAACAAGAGCGAAACTCTGTCCAAAAAAAAAAAAAAAAAAAAAGGCAGGGCACTGTGGCTTCTGCATGTAATCCCAGCACTTTGGGAGGCTGAGGTGGACGGATCTCCTGAGGTTGGGAGTTCGAGACCAACCTGACCAACATGGAGAAACACTATCTCTACTAAAAACACAAAAAAATTTAGCCAGGTGTGGTGGTGAGTCGCTGTAATCACAGCCACTCAGGAGGCTGGGCCCTAGAATTACTTGACCCTGGGAGGCAGAGGCTGCAGTGAACCAAGATTGTGCGGTTGCACTCCAGCCTAGACAACAAGAGGGAAACTCCATTTCTAAAAAAAAAAAAAAAAAATTTAAGAGCTGCCTTAATCCAGTGTGACCCGCCTTAGTCCAATGGAACCTCATCTTAACTAATCTTTTTTTTTTTTTTTTTGACAGGGTCTAGCTCTGTCACTCAGGCTGTAGTACAGTGGCACCATCTTGGCTCACTGCCAGCTCTGCCTCCCAAGCTCAAGTGATCCTCTTACCTCAGCCTCTGAAGCAGCTGGGACTACAGGTGTGAACCACCACAGCTGGCTAATTTTTTTGTTTGTTTGTCTGTAGAGAGGAGTTTCTCTGTGTTGCCCAGAGGAGTCTCAAACTCCTGTCCTCAAGTGATCCACCTACCTTGGCCTCCCAAAGTCCTGGAATTACAGGTGTGAGTCCCTGTACTGAGCCCTAACTCATTCTATGTGTAGTGACCCTATTTCCAAATCACGTCACATCCCCAGGCACGGCGGATGGAGGGGGCTTTTGGACTTCAACAGATACTTTGAGGGGAGGAAGTTCTACCCCACAACGAGGCTCAAAGAAGAAATTGTCAACCTAAATAATAAACGGGGAGAAGCTCTCTAAAACGGAAGAAGATGTATTTGGACGTAGGCTTTCTGGTGGGAAAGGAGTGCTGTAGTAAATGAAGTGTGCATATTGAGGGAGGGAATGGAAGACAGAGATTCTGAAAGAAGAACCGAGGAGGAGGCCATCATTGTTTTGAGATGATTATCCTTGGCGACAAAGATCAATAGCAATGGTAGGCTTGGCATGGTGTGGCTCACTCCTGAAATCTCAGCACTTTGGGAGGCTGAGGTGGTTGGATCACCTGCACCCAGGAGCTCAAGACCAGACTGACCAACATAGTGAAACCCTGTCTTTACTAACGTCACAAAAAGTAGCCGAAGCAGGAGAATCACTTAATCAGGAGGTGCAGGTTGCAGTGAGCCTAGATCTTACCACTCCAGCCTAAGCAAGAGAGCAAGACTCCATCTCTCTCTCTCTCTCTCTCTCTCTCACACACACACACACACACACACACACAAGTGGGTTTTGAATGTCCTCCTGGACATGGCTTTTCCTTCCAAAGAAATCTTGGCCAGGTGCGGCGGCTCAAACCTGTAATCTCAGCAGTTTGGGAGGCTGAGGAGGGTGGATCATGAGGTCAAGAGGTCGAGACCATCCTGGCCGACATGAAGAAACCTCTTCTCTACCAAAAATACAAACATTTACTGGGTGTGGTGGTGGTGTGTGCTTGTAGTCCCAGCTACTCAGGAGGCTGAGGCAGGAGGATCACTTAAACCCAGGGGGTGGAGGTTGCAGTGAGCCAAGATCAATCACGCCACTGCACTCCAGCCTGGCAACAGAGCAAGATTCCATCTCAATGGAAAAAAAAAAAAAAAAAGAAAAAGAAATCTAGAGATACTAGTTAGTTATTGTTGTATCACAAATTGCCCCTACAATTCGTGGGCCATTTATGTGAATTGTTGAAACAATTAACATTTATTATCTTACAGTTTTTGGTGGTTCAGGATCTGGGGGCAGCTTTGTTTGTTCAACATAGGGTCACTCATGAATAATCATTCATGTTCAGGCCTCTATTTTTTGTGTGTGTTTTTTAAAACAGGCTCTCAGACTCACAGGTTAAATACAGTGGAGTGCTCACAACTCACGGCAACCTCAACCTCCCTGACCCTAGCGATTCTCTGGCCTCAGCCTCCTGAGTAACTGGCACCAGAGTCCCCTGCCACCATGCCCAGCTAATTTTTGGTTGCTTGGTTGTTTTTGTAGAGACGAGGTCGCCCTATATTGCACAAGCTGATCTTGAACTTCTAGGCATTTGAGTCTCTCTTTAGACCCCCTACAATGAAACACCTGTCATCCAGAACTCAATTAGCAAATCTCTTCTCGGCTGGGTGCGGTGGCTCATGTCTGTAACACCAGCACTTTGGGAGGCTGAGGTGAGCGTATCACGACGTCAGGAGTTCAGGACCAGCCTGGTCAAGATGGTGAAACCCCATCTCTACTTAAAATACAAAAACAATAGCAGGATGGGTGGCAGGTGCCTGAATCGCAGCTACTTGGGAGGCTGAGGCAGAAAATCACTTGATCCCAGGAGGCAGAGGTTGGAGTGGGCTGAGGTGGCGTCACTGCACTCCAGCCTGGGCAACAGAGCGAGACTCCATCTCAAAAAAATAAATAAATAAAATAAGAGAAACCTACACAGGGGGGTGGTGAATGGTGCTGACCTCGGCCATCGCAGTTGGAGGCTATTTTTTGGGGGGGTGAGTAGCGTCCATGGAGTTACTTTGCGCCCACTCCTAGTGGCACCCGCTCAGGTCTGGCGGGTTGACTGTCCCCGGCGGGGACGCCACGGGCCCCGCCGCCTCCCTGACCGCGACCCCGGATGGATGAGCGCCCCCCGCCCTGCCGCGCGGGCCCCGGGAGCTCCGGGCTTCGGGAGCCTCCTTCCCGCGCCGGTCCCTGCAGCGACGCGTAGCCGTGGGCAGCGCCCCTCAGGGGGGGACCGCGGAGCAAGAGGGAAGAGAAGAGGCGAAAAGACCCCATCGGCAGTGACAACTCTGCCACCACTGACAGTCACGCGACATCTACATCCGCCTCGAGATGCTCCAACCTGCCCAGCAGCACCAAGTCGGGCTGGCCCCGACAGCACGAAAAGAAGCCCTCGGAGGTTTTCCGGACAGATGTCATCACAGCCATGAGGATCCTGGACTCACCCCAGCTCAGCCCGGATGACTCCTGCCTCCTGGCAGACCCATGGCGACAGGAATGGGAGAAAGGGGTGCAGGTGCCTGCCGGGGCAGAGGCCATCCCAGAGCCCCTGGTGAGGACCCTCCCACCTCTGGAAGGCCCCCCTGCCCGGGCATCCCCAAGCAGCCCCACGCTCGGGGAGGGCTCCCGGCCGGATTGGCCAGGAGGCAGCCGCTAGGACCCGGACGAGATGGACGCCTACTGGCTGCAGCTCATCGACTCAGAACTGCAGGAGATGGAGAGGCCAGAGCTGGATGAGCTGACGCTGGAACGTGTGCTGGAGCTGGAGACCCTGTGCCACCAGAATAGGGCCAGGGCCATCGAGACGCAGGAGGGGCTGGGCATCGAGTGTGATGAGGATGTCGTCTGTGACGTGTGCCGCTCTCCTGAGGGCGAGGATGGCCACGAGATGGGCTTCCGTGACAAGTGCAACGTCTGTGTGCATCAGGTGGGCAGATGCCCCAGTCACCCTCACCCGTGCCATGTTCACGCACGGTGCCTGGCAGACCCCCGCTTGGCTCTCCAGGGGAGCCATGGGCAGAGGCCCTTAAGAAGGAAGGAGCAGGAAGGGAATGGGGAGCGTGCTTCCCGGGGCCATATGCACCCAGGGCCCCTTGGCTTAGGCCTGCCAGCCAGACTCAAGCCAGTGCCAATCGGCTGATCTTTCTGTCCTCTCCCATCAGCCTCCCTCAGACCCTCCCCACCTTGCACCCTTGCCCTGCCCTTGCTCCTCTGCTCCTCATGTCCTGGATTTACCAAAAGGCAGCCCACTGATGTCACCGAGAGCAAAGCTGCGTGGTTTCAAATCGTGGCTGTGCCCTTCACAAGCTGCGTAACTGTAGACAAGTTTCATAACCTCTCTAGGCCTGTGTTTTCTCAATTATGCATAAATAAGACTGGTTGCATGGATTAAAAAAATAAAATAAAATAAAAACTTCCCAGTGACGCTTCTCTTCTTTATTATTTTGAGTTTTATTTTTTTATTTTATTATTTTTTTTCCAGGAGCAAGTGCACTTTATTGAACCAGTGTAGAAAAGTGTGTGAGGGTCAAGGGTTGATACGGGATGGGCTGGGGACAGGGCGAGCGATGGAATCTGGATACCAGGGAGACAGACAGGTCACGAGCAGAGCCCCTGGCCCGGGTGATTCCTCTGGATCTACTGATAGGCTTGCAGAATCAGGATTGGAATGATGATCATCAGAATGGTCATGATGATGCCCAAAATCAGGGCATCATCAGTTTAACTCTGTAAGTTGAATGCACACATTGACAACCATTCTACTGGACAGCTCCGTTTTTGTTTTAGAGCCAGATATTTCTCTTTACATCCTGTACTCCCATCCACTCTGGAATGTCCAAAGGCAGGTTTTAGAAGAAATGTGTTTCTAACTCGCTGAATCGAAACATAGTTGCAACTTCCTAAAAGGAACCAACACACAGCAGGTCAGTTTGTAAGAAGCTGGTCTTCTGTGTTTTAAACGCATTCTTACTGCTAACTCTTATATGCGTCTCTAGGGCTGGAAATGACTGTTTCTACATTCTCCAAAGAAAGGGTTTCTGAACTGCTGAAACACAAATCAGTTTAACTCTGTAAGTTGAAAGCACACATTCACAACCATTCTGCTGGAAAGCTCCGTTTTTTTTTAGAGTCAGATATTTCTCTTTACATCCTGTACTCCCATCCACTCTCCTATGTCCAAAGGTCGCTTTTAGAATAAATGTGTTTCTAACTCGCTGAATCGAAACATAGTTGCAACTTCCTAAAAGGAACCTACACACAGCAGATCAGTTTGTAAGAAGCGGGTCTTCTGTGTTTTAAACAGCATTCTTACTGCTAACCCTTACATGCCAGTATAGGGCTGGAAATGACTGTTTTTACATTCTCCAAAGAAAGGGTTTCTGATCTGTTGAAATACAAATCAGTTTAACTCTGTAAGTTGAATGCACACATTGACAACCATTCTGCTGGATAGCTCCGTTTTTGTTTTAGAGCCAGATATTTCTCTTTACATCCTGTACTCCCATCCACACTGGAATGTCCAAACCCACCTTTTAGAAGAAACGTGTTTCTAACACGCTGAATCTAAACATAGTTGCAACTTCCTAAAAGGAACCAACGCACAGCAGATCAATTTATAGGAAGCGGGTCTTCTGTGTTTTAAAGGCATTCTTACTGCTAACTCTTATATGCCAGTATAGGGCTGGAAATGACTGTTTCTACATTCTCCAAAGAAACGGTTTCTGATCTGCTGAAATACAAATCAGTTTAACTCTGTAAGTTGAATGCACACATTGACAACCATTCTGCTGGATAGCTCCGCTTTTGTTTTAGAGTCAGATATTTCTCTTTACATCCTGTACTCCCATCCACTCTGGAATGTCCAAACCTAGCTTTTAGAAGAAATTTGTTTCTAACTGCCTGAATCTAAACATAGTTGCCACTTCTTAAAAGGAACCAAAGCACAGCAGATCAGTTTACAGGAAGCGGGTCTTCTGTGTTTTAAACACATTCTTACTGTTAACTCTAATATGCCAGTATAGGGCTGGAAATGACTGTTTCTACATTCTCCAAAGAAAGGGTTTCTGAACTGCTGCAAACACTCATCAGTTTAACTCTGTAACCTGAATGCAAACATTGACAACCATTCTGCTAGATAGCTCTGTTTTTGTTTTAGAGCCAGATATCTCTCATTATAGCCTGTACTCCCATTCACTCTGGAATGTCCAAACGCAGCTTTTAGAAGAAACGTGTTTCTGACTCGCTGAATCTAAACATAGATGCGACTTCCTAAAAGGATCCAACACACAGCAGATCAGGTTCTAAGAAACGGGTCTTGCACTTCTCGGTCCCTCCAGAAGTCAGGTCTCGGCCTGTGCTGACCTAGCAGTCCTCAGGATTGAGTCTCCAGGAGGCAGAATCTCCACTCTCAGAAAACACCAGCAACATCGAGGGTCACTGGGGTCCTGCTGCCAGGACAGCCAGGAAATGCCTCAACATCTGCTCGGCTGGGACGAGTCTGCTCTGAATCCCAGGGCAGGTCTCAGCCCCAGTCAGTAGCTCAGCCTTCCAGAGCTTCCCTGGGCTCCCGTAAGTGGAGGAGGTCGATGATGACATTGACCTAGGACAACAGACTCAGTGCTGAGGACACAGTGTTCAAGACCACGGGCAAAGAAGCCCTCAATTTTCCTGCACTGTCAGGGCTGGGGCCGTCCCCACTCCAGCCAGGCAACGCCTCTGATGAGTTCTTCCACCCCAACCCAGGGTACAAGGCCTGACAGGCCTGAGAATGCCGTTGCCTCTTCTCTCCGCCTCTCCATGACTCGGCCATGGGCTGCTTTGCTGCAGATAGCACAATCGTTCTACGTTGAAATCAGTGTTATGGAAGTAGGCTTCATAGGAAACCATATGTGTCTATATTAAAAGCACAGCTTGTGAGAAATGACTAATATGTAGAAATGGATAAACAAATGTGTGTGTATGTGACTGTGTGTTTAGGTGTGTGTGCATGTGTGTGTGTGGAGAGAGAGACAGAGAGGGAAAGTCTCTTTTTTTTTTTTTCTTTTATAAGAAAAAGAATAGGGGGCCAGGCGTGGTGGCTCAAGCCTGTAATCCCAGCACTTTGGGAGGCCGAGGCGGGTGGATCACAAGGTCAAAAGATCGAGACCATCCTGGTCAACATGGTGAAACCCCGTCTCTACTAAAAATGCAAAAAATTAGCTGGGCATGGTAGCATGTGCCTGTAATCCCAGCTACTCAGGAGGCTGAGGCAGGAGAATTGCCTGAACCCAGGAGGCGGAGGTTGTGGTGAGCCGAGATCGCGCCATTGCACTCCAGCCTGGGAAACAAGAGTGAAACTCCGTCTCAAAAAAAAAAAAAAAAAAAAAAAAAAAAAAAAAAAAAAAAAGAAAGAAAGAAAGAAAAAGAATAAAGAAGACGAAGAAAGAGAAAGAGGAAGAGGGAGAGAGGATGGGGGTATTGCTTTATTGCCCGGGTTAGAATGCAGTCTAAATACGGGCATGCCTATAATTGTCCTTAATAATGGAGACATGAAAGAAAATGAGGGAAGAGAATAACAAACAAGGAGCCAACCAACATTTCGTTTAAACTTCTAAGTTGATATGATGTGGTATTGATGAGAGTGTATATTTCGTATATTTAAAGTGGAGAGTTCTATAAATGTTAATTACATTTACTTGTTCCAGATCTGAGTTCAAGTCCTGGATATCGTTGTTAATTTTCTGTCTCACTGATCTGTCTAATATTAATGTTGAAGTCTCCGACTATTATCATGTGGGAGTCTAAGTCTCTTTATAAGTCTTGTATGTCTGCGTATTCCTGTATTGGGTGCGTATATATTTAGGATCTTTAGCTCTTCTTGTTGTTGCATTGATCCTTTTATCATTATATAATGTCCTTCTTTGCGTCTTTTGATCTCTGTTGCTTAAGTGTAACTTCTGCTTTTTATTTATTTACTTCAGCTCTCTGTTTGGTTGGTAAATCTTTCTCCATGCCTTGTTTTGAGTCTTTGTGCATTCTTGAATGTGAGATGGGTCTGGACGCAGCATACTGTTGGGTTTTAGTTTTTTATTCAAATTGCCTGTCTGTCTTTGGATTGGGGGTTTTAGTCAATTTAAATTTAGAATTAATAATAATATATGTGAGTTTAATACTGCCATTTAATATTAGCTGGCTCTTTTGCCCATTAGTTGATGTAAATTCTTCATTATATTGATGCTCTTTTTGATAATTTTTTTAGAAAGGCTGATAGTGTTTGTTCCTTTCTATGCGTAGTTGTTCTTTCAGAAGCTCTTGTAAAGCAGGCCTGGTGGCGATGAAATCTCTGAGTGCTTGCTTATTCACAAAAAACTTTATTTTTCTTTCACTTGTGAAGCGTCGTTTGGCTGGATGTGAAATTCTGGGTTGAAAGTTCTTTTCTTTAAGGATGTTGAATATTGGTCCCCACTCTCTTCTGGCTTGTAGGGTTTCTGCTGAGAGTGGGTAACCTGACCTTTCTCTCTGGCTGCCCTTAGTATTTTCTCCTTCATTTCAGCCCTGGTGAATCTGACGATTATGTGCCTTGGAGTTGCTCTTCTTGAGGAATATCTCTGTGGTGTTCTCTGTATTACCTGGAGTTGAATATTATCCTGCTTACTAGGCTGGGAAAATTTTCCTGAATAATGTCCTGAAGCGTATTTTCCAGCTTGGATTCATTCTCTTCGTCACATTCAGGTACACCTATCAAGCGTAGATTAGGTCTTTTCACGTAGTCCCATATTTCTTGGAGACTTTGCTCGTTCCTTTTTATCCTTTTTTCTCTAATCTTGTCTTCTTTTTTTTCTTTTTTTTTTTTGAGGCGGAGTTTTCGCTCTCGTTACCCAGGCTGGAGTGCAATGGCGCGATCTCGGCTCACCGCAACCTCCGCCTCCTGGGTTGAGGCAATTCTCCTGCCTCAGCCTCCTGACTAGCTGGGATTACAGGCACGTGCCACCATGCCCAGCTAATTTTTTTGTATTTTTAGTAGAGACGGGGTTTCACCATGTTGACCAGGATGGTCTCGATCTCTCGACCTCGTGATCCACCCGCCTCGGCCTCCCAAAGTGCTGGGATTACAGACTTGAGCCACCGCGCCCGCCTTGTCTTCTTGTTTTATTTCATCGAGTTGGTCTTTGACCTCTGATATCCTTTCTTCTGCTTGATCAATTCGGCTGTTAAAACTTGTGCATACTTCACGTAGTTCTCCTACTGTGTTTTTCAGCTCCATCAATTCACTTATATTCCTCTCTAAATTGAGTATTCTTGTTAACATTTCATCAAATCTTTTTTCAAAGTTCTTAGTTACTTTAGATTGGGTTAAAACAAGTTCTTTTAATTCACAGAAGTTTCTCATTATCCACATTTTGAAGCCTGCTTCTGTAATTGGAACACACTCGTTCTCCATCAAGCCTTGTTCCGTCGCTGATGAGGAACTGTGATCCCCCCCCCACCCGAGGGAGAAGCGTTCTGATCTTGGGTATTCTCAGCCTTTTTTGGCTGTTTTCCTCCCTTCGTTATAAATTTATCCATCTGCGGTCTTTGTATTCACCGTCTTTGTAATTGGGTTTCTGAGTGGACGTCCAACTTACCGATTCTCAGCGCCGAAATCTGAGCAACCCACTGCGCCCACCAAATCAGCAGCGTTAAGATCGACGGTGCTTTTCCGACTCTGCACCAAGAACCGTCGCTCCGAGGCGCCGGCAAAACCGCCTCGCCGGTCACAAGAATCGCGCTGGCGACCGTGGGGCTCCTCCGCCGGGAATCTCCTGGTGCGTGAGCAACAAGAATTCACGTGAAGGTGTGGCGTCCTCTCGTTCTTTGCGCTTACACTGGGAGCTACAATCCCGAGCTGCTAGTGATCAGCCAGCTTGGATCTGTCTCCCTACTGCTGACTCTTATATGCCAGTATAGGGCTGGAAAGTACCCGCCTCACCTCCGAACTTGCACCCACCATATTCATCTGTCCCGGAGGTGTCGTTTAACTCTGTAAGTCGAATGCACACACTGAAAACCATTTTGCTAGATAGCTCCTTTTTTGTTTCAGAGCTAGATATTTCTCATTACAGCCTGTACTCCCATCCACTCTGGAATGTCCAAACGCAGCTTTTAGAAGAACTGTGTTACTAACTCGCTGAATCTAAACATAGATGCAACTTCCTAAAAGGAACCAACACACAGCAGATTAGTTTGTAGGAAGCAGGTCTTCTGTGTTTTAAACGCGTTCGTACTGCTAACAATTATATGCCACTATCAGGCTGGAAATGACTGATTCTACATTCTCCAAAGAAAGGGTTTCTGAACTGCTGAAATACAAATCCGTTTAACTCTAAGTTGAATGCACACATTGACACCCATTCTGCTGGATAGCTCCGTTTTTGTTTTAGAGTCAGATCTTTCTCTTTACTTCCTGTACTCCCGTCCACTCTGGAATGTCCAAAGGCAGCTTTTAGAACAAATGTGTTTCTAACTCGCTGAATCTAAACATAGTTGCAACTTCCTAAAAGGATCCAACACACAGCAGATCAGTTTGCAAGAAGCGGGTCTTCTGTGTTTTAAATGCATTCGTACTGCTAACTCTTATACGCCACTATAGGGCTGGAAATGACTGTTTCTACATTCTCCAAAGAAAGGGTTTCTGAACTGCTGAAATACAAATCAGTTTAACTCTGTAAGTTGAATGCACACATTGACAACCCTTCTGCTGGATAGCTCCGTTTTTGTTTTAGAGCTAGATATTTCTCATTACAGCCTGTACTGCCATCCACTCTGGAATGTCCAAAGGAAGCTTTTAGAAGAAACGTGTTTCTAACTCACTGATTCTAAACATAGATACAACTTCCTAAAAGGAACCAACACACAGTAGGTCAGTTTGTACAAAGCAGGTCTTCTGTGTTTTAAACGCATTCTTTTTTTTTTGAGATGGAGTTTCGCTCTCGTTACCCAGGCTGGAGTGCAATGGTGCCATCTCGGCTCACCGCAACCTCCGCCTCCTGGGTTCAGGCAATTCTCTTGCCTCAGCCTCCTGAGTAGCTGGCATGACAGGCACGTGCCACCATGCCCAGCTAATTTTTTGTATTTTTAGTAGAGACGGGGTTTCACCTTGTTGACCAGGATGGTCTCGATCTCTTGACCTCCTGATCCATCTGCCTCGGCCTCCCAAAGTGCCGGGATTACAGGCTTGAGCCACCACGCCCAGCCTTAAACGCATTCTTAATGCTAATTCTTATATGCCCGGCGTCGAATCCCACCCCGTCCTTGAAAAACTGAAGGCTGCTCACCGCTATTACCCTAAAGAGTTTGACTGGAATCTGAAAAGCGGGCGTGCGTTCATCATCACGAGCTACTCCGAGGACATCCACCGCTCCATCACGTACTCCATCCGGTGCACACGGAGCACGGTAACACGCGCCTGGACGGCGCCTTCCACTGCATGAGCAGCAAGGGGCCCGTCTACCTGCTCTTCAGCGTCAACGGGAGCGGGCATTTTTGTGGGGTGGCCGAGATGAAGTCCCCCGTGGACTACGGCACCATTGCTGGGGTCTGGTCTCAGGACCAGTGGAAGGGGCAGTTTGATGTCAAGTGGATTTCTGTTCAGGACGTGCCCAATAACCAGCTGCGGCACATCAGACTGGAGCACAACGACAACAAACCCGTCACAAACTCCCGGGACACCCAGGAGGTGCCCTTAGAAAAAGCAAAGCAGGTGCTGAAAATCATCAGCTCCTACAAGCACACGACACGACCTCCATCTTCGACGACTTTGCCCACTACGAGAAGCACCAGGAGGAGGAGGAGGAGGAGGAGGAGGAGGAGGTGGCGCGCAAGGAACGGCAGAATCGAAGCAAACAATGAGGAGAACCAGTTTCCTACGTGTTCTAACATGTGACTCGGAAAACCGTTTAAAACGCGTGTGCTTTGTCAGCTCCAGCGTGTCGTCCGTGCGGGGTCGAGTGTTGCATCTTTGCCTTTCCTGTCGTTTATTTTTGCCCAAATGAACTGGCATTTATTTCTACTTTTCTATGTATTCTAATCTTGTAGAAGCCACTAATAAAGTAGTATTTTTTTTGTCAGCTTAAAAAAAAAAAGGAGGAAGAATAAATAATAGTGCTTGAGGAAGAGTAGTGATCGAGAGGGTTGGTCAAGAGGGCACCTCATCGCAGATGCTAGAGTAAAAACAACTCCCTCGTAGTGACATGTGCAAAGTTCCAGATCTCCACGACAAAGATAACCCAACTCATCGGAGCAAACAGCCTCCCGACGCGGCTGGCAACTGCAGGGGTAGAAGAACTCGGGCATAGCAGGCCCGGAAAGGGGGAGACTGGACCCAGGGACAAATGCCAAAGAAAGAGTGCCAACGAGCACGTGTGTTCATACATACATACCGCCCACGAAGGGCGTTGCACTCCGCAACAGAACTGAACACGATCTAACAAAGCAGTGCTCGCCTTCCTGTCACCTCTTTGGCAGTAGTAGGGCAGGCCATCTCAACTTGGGACACACACAGCCATTCTCATCAGGAAGAAGGCTGTCCTGTGTGGTGGGGACAAGCCTTCAGGGGAGAGCAAAGCTGACAGCCAAAGCACTAATTGAACATCCCTAAACAAAAAAAGATGTTAATTACTAATTACAAGTCCTCAAGTCAGAATTACCTTAGGGATGGGCACAGTTAATAATTTTCCTACACAGTGGTGAAGTAAAACAAGCTTTTGATCACACTTCAAGAAGTAGAATCTATGGTAGAGAAGAAGTCAGGCCCCATATGCGAAAATTTGCACTTTCTGCCATAAACTTTTAAAACTAAGTCTCGTAGGACCACTAAACCTGTGGTGGATTTTCATCTGTAACCCTCATGACATCTCTAAATAGGCCCATGGTCACGGAGCCTGTCCAAGGCTAGGGTTTTGAGCACACCTAGGCTCAAGAAAAACTAAAGCCTCCCTGATAAAATGAGGTCCAGTCGAGGCACAGGAAGCCACAGCTGGTTGACTGCTCAGGGCTTCTCAGGACTGGATGTGGGTCGAATTGAGGATGCCAGGAGGAGCATCAGCTGTCGAAGCCTTTGAAAGTTCTCGCACTCCGGATGCTGCCGCTGAGCTCCGGGATCCCCTTGTCGGCTCCCTGCCTGCCGGCACGGGGCGTTTTCTTCCCTAAACAGGTGGAAGTAGCGACTGGCTTGCTGCCAGAAGGAGGAAGTCGAGACACCGGAGGGCGGTAGATGGTCCCTCCAAAGACAGGCCGAATGCTACTATTGACCGTAGCATTGGACATGGTGGTGGTGTTCAGCATAGGGCTGGAAATGACTGTTTCTCCATTCTCCGAAGAAAGGGTTTCTGAACTGCTGAAATACAAATGAGTTTAACTCTGTAAGTTGAATGCACACATTGACAACCATTCTGCTGGACAGCTCCACTTTTGTTTTAGAGCCAGATATCTCTCTTTGCATCCTGTACTCCCATCCACTCTGGAATGTCCAAAGGCACCTTTTAGAAGAAATGTGTTTGTAACTCGCTGAATCAAAACATAGTTGCAACTTCCTAAAAGGAACCAACACACAGCAGATCAGTTTGTAGGAAGCTGGTCTTCTGTGTTTTCAACGCATTCTTACTGCTAACTGTTATATGCCACTATAGGGCTGGAAATGACTGTTTCTCCATTCTCCAAAGAAAGGGTTTCTGAACTGCTGCAAACACACATCAGTTTAACTCTGTAAGTTCATTGCACACATTGACAACCATTCTGCTGGATAGCTCCGTTTTTGTTTTAGAGCAAGGTATTTCTCTTTACAGCCTCTACTCCCATCCACTCTGGAATGTCCAAACGCAGCTTTTAGAAGAAACGTGTTTCTAACTCGCTGAATCTAAACATAGTTGCAACTTCCTAAAAGGAACCAACACACAGCAGATCAGTTTGTAAGAAGCTGGTCTTCTGTGTTTTACACGCATTCTTACTGCTAACTCTTACATGCCAGTATAGGGCTAGAAATGACTGTTTCTCCGTTCTCCAAAGAAAGGGTCTCTGAACTGCTGAAATACAAATGAGTTTAGCTCTGTAAGTTGAAAGCACACATTGACAACCATTCTGCTGGATAGCTCCGTTTTTTTTAGAGTCAGATATTATCTCTTTACCTCCTGAACTCCCATCCACTCTGGAATGTCCAAAGGCAGCTTTTAGAAGAAATGTGTTTCTAACTCGCTGAATTGAAACATAGTTGCAACTTCCTAAAAGGAACCAACACACAGCAGATCAGTTTGTAAGAAGCTGGTCTTCTGTGTTTTAAACGCATTCTTACTGCTAACTCTTATATGCCACTATAGGGCTGGAAATGACTGTTTCTACATTCTACAAAGAAAGGGTTTCTGAACTGGTGAAATACAAATCAGTTTAACTCTGTAAGTTGAAAACACACATTGACAACCATTCTGCTGGATAGATCCGTTTTTTTTTTAAGAGTCAGATATTTCTCTTTACATCCTGTACTGCCATCCACTCTCCTATGTCCAAAGGTCACTTTTAGAATAAATGTGTTTGAAACTGGCTGAATCTAAACATAGTTGCAACTTCCTAAATGGAACCTACACATAGCAGATCAGTTTGTAAGAAGCGGGTCTTCTGGGTTTTAACCGCATTTTTACTGCTAACTCTTATATGCCAGTATAGGGCTGGAAATGACTGTTTCTACATTCTACAAAGAAAGGGTTTCTGAACTGGTGAAATACAAATCAGTTTAACTCCGGAAGTTGAATGCACACATTGACAACCATTCTGCTGGAAAGCTCCGCTTTTGTTTTAGAGCCTGATATTTCTCTTTACATCCTGTCCTCCCATCCACTCTGGAACGTCCAAAGGCAGCTTTTAGAAGAAATGTGTTTCTAATTGCTTAATCTAAACATAGTTGCAACTTCCTAAAAGGAACCAACACACAGCAGATCAGTTTGTAAGAAGCGGGTCTTCTGTGTTTTAAACGCATTCTTACTGATAACTCTTATATGCCAGTATAGGGCTGGAAATGACTGTTTCTACATTCTCCAAAGAAAGGGCTTCTGAACTGCTGAAATACAAAATCAGTTTAAACTCTGTCAGTTGAATGCACACATTGACAACCATTCTGCTGGATAGCTCTGTTTTTGTTTTAGAGTCAGATATTTCTCTTTACATCCTGTACTCCCATCCACTCTGGAATGTCCAAACCCAGCTTTTAGAAGAAATGTGTTTCTAACTCGCTGAATCGAAACATAGTTGCAACTTCCTAAAGGAAGCAACACACAGCAGATCAGTTTGTAAAAAGCCGGTCTTCTGTGTTTTAAATGCATTCTTTACGCTAACTCTTATAAGCCAGTGTAGGGCTGGAAATGACTGTTCCTACATTCTTGAAAGAAAGGGTTTCTGGCCGGATGCGGTGGCTCAAGCCTGTCATCCCAGCACTTTGGGAGGCCCAGGCGGGTGGATCACGAGGTCGAGAGATTGAGACCATCCTGGTCAACATGGTGAAACCCGGTCTCTACTAAAAATACAGAAAATTAGCTGGGCGTGGTGGCGCGTGCCTGTCATGCCAGCTACTCAGGAGGCTGAGGCTGCAGAATCGCCTGAACCCAGGAGGCGGAGGTTGCGGTGAGCTGATATCGCAGCATTACACTCCAGCCTCGGTAACAAGAGCGAAACTCTGTCTCAAAAAATAAATAAATAAATAAAAAATAAGTAAATAGAAAAGAAAGAGTTGGCCTCTTGTCAATTCCTGTTATGACCAAGTTGTTCCTTTGCTGACAGCCCCCACCCCATCTGTCACCTCCCCTCAAGGCAAATACCATCACCCTCCCCCACCGTTATTCCAAGATCCATGGAAACCTTTCTGTTCAATCACATGCAAGGGGACCACTGTTCCCTGCCCTGCCAACTGGCAGTTACTGCTAAGTGTCCAAGACGACCAGGCGTGGTGGCTCAGGCCTATAATCCCAGCACTTTGGGAGGCCGTGATGGGTGGATCACCTGAGGTCCGGAGTTCAAGAGCAGCCCGGTCAACACGGTGAAACCCCGTCTCTACTAAAAATACA
The DNA here is from genome assembly GCF_048565385.1 of Saimiri boliviensis. NCBI lineage: Eukaryota > Metazoa > Chordata > Mammalia > Primates > Cebidae > Saimiri > Saimiri boliviensis. The sequence goes on from NC_133468.1 coordinate 2,628,089, forward strand.
AAAATCAGCTGGGTGTGATGGCAGGTGCTTGTCGTCCCATCTACTTGGGAGGCTGATGTGGGAGAATTGCTTGAACGTGGGAGGCAGAGGTTGTAGTGAGCCAAGATCAAGTCTCTGCAGCCTGGGCAACAGAGCAAGACTCTGTCTCAAAAGGAAGGAAGGAAAGGAGGGAGGGAGGCAGGAAGGAAGGAAGGAAGGAAGATCGGTCAGGGATGCTCTTTTACCCCTTACACAGGTGTTTTAGTACAGACTGAACATCGCTGATAAAAACAAATCCGAACTCTGAAACGCAACAAAGGGTGAAAACATTTTTTATGGCTTCTGAGACAGACTCTTGCTCTGTTGCCAGACTGGAGTGCAGTGGCACCATCTTGGCTCACTGCAATCTCCGACTCCCCGGTTCAAGAGATTGTCCTGCCTCAGCCTCTCAAGTAGCTGTGATTATAGGCACGTGCCACCACGCCCAGCTAATTTTTGTATTTTTAGTAGAGACGGGGTTTCACCATGTCTACCAAGCTGGTGTTGAACTCCGGATCTTGTGATGCGCCCCCCTTGGCCTCCCAAAATTCTGAGATTACAGGCGTGAGCCATCGCATCGAGCCCAAAAGGTGAAAACATTTTGAGCACCAACGTGCCCTTTGGAGGGAAACGCTCACTGCATGGGTTCAAAATAATGGAAAGATTAAGACCTGGCAGTTGATAGTACAACAGCCTCAGCCTCCCGAGTAGCTGGGACTGCAGGCACACACCACTGTGCCTGGCTCCAGAATGCATTTATATATATATAATCTTTTTTTTGAGACGGAGTTTCGCTCTCATTACCCAGGCTGGAGTGCAATGGCGCGATCTCGGCTCACCACAACCTCCGCCTCCTGGGTTCAGGCGATTCTCCTGCCTCAGCCTCCCGAGTAGCTGGGATTACAGGCACCCGCCACCATGCCCAGCTCATTTTTTGTATTTTTAGTAGAGATGGGGTTTCACTATGTTGACCGGGATGGTCTCGATCTCTTGACCTCATGATCCACCCGCCTCGGCCTCCCAAAGTGCTGGGATTACAGGCGTGAGCCACCGCGCCGGGCCGACAAAGCCATTTCTTATATTTTCAGAAGAATTGTTTGAATGCAAGCCCTTCAGTTCTCTATGAACGTTGCACTTTGACCTGATGTCTTAATATCAGAAACGTTGCAAATCTGACAAAGCGTGATCACATTCTTGGAAAATCAGCTTGGGCTGTCACAGAGCGCTCTCTGCACACGGGGACAGAAGGCTTTGGCATGAGTTTCTGCTTTGTCCAGTTTTCCCAGACCTCAGAGTCCTCACAGACAAAACGGGTTAATAGGTCCGGCGCGGTGACTGACGCCTGGAATCGTAGCACTTTGGAGGCCGAGGCGGGTGGATCGCTTGAGGCCAGGAGTTGGAGACTATCCTGGCCAACATGGCAAAATCCCGTCTCTACTCGAAATGCAAAAAATGTAGCCGAGCGCAGAGCCATGCTGAGAATCCCAGCTACTCAGGTAGCTGAGACGCGAGAATCTCCTGAACCCGGGAGGCAGAGCTTGCAGTGAGCCGAGCTGACGCCTCTGCAGCTGCGATGCAGCCTGGGCGACAGAGCAAGACCCTGCCTCAAAAAAGGATCCACAAAGAAAGAAGTAAACAAATAAATAGGGGTAATAATCATGACAGTTGACACATTACGCATTAGTTCTAAGACTCCAGAAATTTGTTTACAAGATAACATACATAAATGATAAGGCGCTGTACAAACACGTTCTTCTTTCACAATACCTGAAAACTACATTTCTTCTATTGGAAAATCTGAGCGCTCTTCGAGCATTGCGCACTCAGTAGAAAACATACTGTGCTCCCGGGAGTGGGGCTGTCTGTCCATCCCACCCTGCCTCCCGGTCCCCATTCCCAAGCCCGGCTCACCTACTCCCGTAAGGTACAAAATTTCAGTCCGGTGCAGCAGCCGCGCGCCGCGCCCCTCCCCCATTCACTCCCAGCTCGCCTCCTCCCAGTTCCCAGCTTCCTCGCCCCTGCCTCCCGCTCCTTTCAAAGGATTCGGTGCCTTTGGCAATCCCCAGGCTCTCCTCAAAACCTATTTTAGAGGGAGCTCACCACTCCCGATCATCCGTGGGTGGAATTTGCACCTATGATGTTTCTTCTCCCCCATGGCCCCAAACTGCTGACCTCTGGCCCACAGCATCTCATTAGATGGATGCGGAGGATTGAATGGGTTTGTACTTGAGGAAGTGCAAAAGCATTTCGTGGCAAAGAGAATGACAGTAGCCAAAACTAGGAGGGAAAGAGCCGTGCTCGCTTCTGCTTATGACTTGGGGAAGGCTTGGATGGCTAAGGATGGCAAATGTGACCCCCTGGGCAAGGTAAACCCTAAGGGCATCTCGGTACAGATAAAAGTGTCAGAGAACGGCTCATAATTCGAACGGGACCAATTGCTATCAATGTCTTCCATCCACTTTTAATCTATAAAAGTTCATCTTTTTTCCTTTCTATACCAATACTATCATTGGTCCGATGTCATATTTCTATGGAATTTATTCTGATCAGTTTCAGAGACTGTGTGTGTGTGTGTGTGTGTGTGTGTGTGTGTGTGTGTGTGACGGAGTTTCGCTCGTGTTACCCAGGCTGGAGTGCAATGGCGCGATCTCGGCTCACCGCAACCTCCGCCTCCTGGGTTCAGGCAATTCTCCTGCCTCAGCCTCCTGAGTAGCTGGGATTACAGGCACGTGCCACCATGCCCAGCTGATTTTTTGTATTTTTAGTAGAGACGGGGTTTCACCATGTTGACCAGGATGGTCTCGATGTCTTGATCTCGTGATCCACCCGCCTTGGCCTCCTAAAGTGCTGGGATTACAGGCTTGAGCCACCACGCCCGGCTCTTTTTTCCTTTCTATACCAATACTATCATTGGTCCGATGTCATATTTCTATGTAATTTATTCTCATTGGTTTCAGAGACTTTGTGTGTGTGTGTGTGTGTGTGTGTGTGTGTGTGTGTGTATCTGCATGTATCTATACTACTGGTCAGAAGAGCAAATTGTACAACACATTAATCACATGTTATCCCTACTTGGTGGAAGAACAGGTGGCTTTCATTTCATTTTACTTTTTAAAGTTTTCCTAGCTTTCTTCAAGGAGTATTTGTTACTTTGTTGGAGGATGAGTTTGAAGAAACCTCGTTTAAAATTGTTTATTGTAGTAAAAGACACAGAGTATAAATTTTGCCATTCAAGCTATTTTTAAGTATACAATTTGGTGGGATTAATTATATTCATAATGTTATTCGACCATCACCACGATTTATTTCTCAACTTTTTCATTTTCCCCAAGCAGAAACTCTGGACCATGAAACAAGAACGCCTGATTGCCCCCACCCCCTCTATGGTCCTTGATGACCTCTAACCTACCTTCTGTCTCTATGAATTTGCTTATTCTAGATGTTTTACATAAGGATCATCATGCCACATTTTTTTCTTTTGTGTCTGGTTTATGACACCTGTCATGTTTTCTAGGTTCGTCCATGTTATAGCATGTATCAAAATTTTATTTTTAAAGGATGAATCCTATTCCATGATATGAATGTATCCTATTTTATTCATTGATTCACCTGCGGATGGGCATGTGAGTTTTTCTGCCTTTCAGCGATTGAATCATGCTAGAATGAGCACTGATGTATCCGTAGCTGAGTCCCTACTTTTAATTCTTTTAGGTGTATAGTTAGGAGTCGAGTTTTTGCATCATATGATAATTCTACTATTACCTTTTTGAGAAACTTCTGCTTTTTATGAGAAAAAAATCCACTTTTAAAATTTCACTGTGATTCAACTTTCAAGAATAGAGTGTAGAAAGGGGCAGGTTGATGTCAGCATCTATCAGTTGTAAAATGGAATGCCTCAAAATCTTCTCTGTTTTACACATACCCACACAAGCTAGAAACGTAGGCCAACTTACAGAAAATGTCAATATAGCCGGGCGCGGTGGCTCAAGCCTGTCATCCCAGCACTTTGGGAGGCCGAGGCGGGTGGATCACGAGGTCAAGAGATCGAGACCATCCTGGTCAATATAGTGAAACCCCGTCTCTACTAAAAATACAAAAAAAAATTAGCTGGGCATGGTGGCGCGTGCCTGTCATCCCAGCTACTCAGGAGGCTGAGGCAGGAGAATTGCCAGAACACAGGAGGCGGAGGTTGCGGTGAGCCGAGATCGCGCCATTGCACTCCAGCCTAGGTAACGAGAGCGAAACTCCATCTCAAAATAATAATAATAATAATAAGAAGAAGAAGAAGAAGAAGAAGAAGAAGAAAATGTCAATATAAATTTAATTTAACCAAATATCTGTAAGAGCTTTATGTATGCCAAGCATTTCAGGGCTAGAAGCTAAAAGAAACTTTGTGATCAGTAATTCTTTTTGGAATGTTTCAAGTTGCAAAATCACCGCTGAGAAAACCACATCGTTTACCTTATCGCAATCTTTTGCCAACGCTTAAATCTTTTTCTCACATCTCCACAAGCTAAATTTTCAGCAGGCAAACTCCAAGTATTTCCATTTAGGAATTCCTTTTTTCTTTATAATCAGAATGTCACTTTAAAAATTTAGTCTGACATTCAATACCGTTCAGTTTAAAGAAAAATTTCTTAGGTAACTTGTCAGAAAAGACTGATTGGTTTCGCATGGTTCGAATATTTTAAAAAGGACAATAATGGAACTTCATAAAGCACACTGTTTTCTCTTGGGCTTAGGACATCTACAGAGGATCTAATTCAAATATGAAGTTGAAGGCCAGGCGCGGTGGCTCAAGCCTGTCATCCCAGCACTTTGGGAGGCCGAGGCGGGTGGATCACGAGGTCGAGAGATCGAGACCATCCCGGTGAAAATGTTGAAACCTGGTCTCCACTAAAAATACAAAAAATTAGCTGGGCGTGGTGGCGCGTGCCTGTAATCCCAGCTACTCAGGTGGCTGAGGCAGGAGCATTGCCTGAACCCAGGAGGCGGAGGTTGCGGTGAGCCGAGATCGCGCCATTGCACTCCAGCCTGGGTAACAAGAGCGAAACTCCGTCTCAAAAAAAAAAAAAAAAAAAAAAAAAAAAAAAAAAATTGGCCGGGCATCATGACGGCAGGCGCCTGTAGTCCTAGCTTTTTTGGAGCCCGAGGTGGGAGGATTGCCTGAGGTCGGGAAGTGGAGGCTGCCATGGGCCTTGGCCAGACGAATGCACTGCAGCCTGATGCCTGGGCTGGTCTTGAACTCCTCGGCTCTAGCAAAGTACCCGCCTCACCTCCGAACTTGCACCCACCATATTCATCTGTCCCGGAGGTGTCGTTTAACTCTGTAAGTTGTATGCACACATTGACAACCATTCTGCTGGACATCTCCGTTTTTGTTTTAGAGCCAGAAATTTCTCTTTACATCCTGTACTCCCATCCACTCTGGAATGTCCAAAGGCAGCTTTTAGAAGAAATGTGTTCCTGAGTAGCTGAATCGAAACATAGTTGCAACTTCTTAAAAGGAACCAACACACAGCAGATCAGTTTGTAAGAAGCGGGTCTTCTGTGTTTTAAACGCACTCTTACTGTTAACTCTTATATGCCAGTATAGGGCTGGAAATGACTGTTTCTACATTCTCCAAAGAAAGGGTTTCTGGCCAGGCGCGGTGGCTCAAGCCTGTAATCCCAGCACTTTGGGAGGCAAGGCGGGTGGATCACGAGGCCAAGAGATCGAGACCATCCAGGCCAACATGGTGAAACCCCGTCTGTACTAAAAATACAAAAAATTAGCTGGGCATGGTGGCGTGTGCCTGTAATCCCAGCTACTCAGGAGGCTGAAGCAGGAGAATTGCTTGAACCCAGGAGGCGGAGGTTGCGGGTGAGCCGAGATCGCGCCATTGCACTCCAGCCTGGGTAACAAGAGAGAAACTCTGTCTCAAAAAAAAAAAAAAAAAAAAAAAAAAAAAAGAAAGAAAGAATGGAAGAAAGGGTTTCTGAACTCCTGCAAACACACATCCCTTCACCTCTGTAAGTTGAATGCACACATTGACAACCATTCTGCCGGACAGCTCCGTTTTTGTTTTATAGTCAGATAATTGTCACTACAGCCTGTACCCCCAATCCACTGTGGAATCTCCAAACGCACCTTTTAGAAGAAATGTGTTTCTAACTCGCTGAATCGAAACATAGATGCAACTTCCTGAAAGGAACCAACACACAGCAGATCAGTTTGTAAGAAGCGGGTCTTCTGTGTTTTAAACGCATTCTTACTGCTAACTCTAATATGCCACTATAGGGCTGGAAATGACTGTTTCTTTCTGTTTTTATTTTTTGTTGTTGTTGTTTGTTTGTTTTTTTGAGACGGAGTTTCGCTCTTGTTACCCAGGCTGGAGTGCAATGGCGTGATCTCGGCTCACCGCAACCCCCGCCTCCTGGGTTCAGGCAATTCTCCTGCCTCAGCCTCCCGAGTAGCTGGGATTACAGGCACGTGCCACCATGCCCAGCTAATTGGAAATGACTGTTTCTACATTCTACAAGGACAGGGTTTCTGAACTCCTGAAATACAAATCAGTTTAACTCTGTAAATTGAATGCACACATTCACAACCGTTCTGCTGGATAGCTCCGTTTTTGTTTTAGAGCCAGATATTTCTCATTACAGCCTGTACTCCCATCCACTCTGGAATGTCCAAACGCAGCTTTTAGAAGAAACGTGTTTCTAACTCGCTGAATCTAAACATAGATACAACTTCCTAAAAGGAACCAACACACAGTAGATCAGTTTGTACGAAGCACGTCTTTTGTGTTTTAAAAGCACGCTTACTGCTGACTCTTATATGCCACTATGGGGCTGGAAATGACTGTTTCTACATTCTCCAAAGAAAAGTTTTCTGAACTGCTGCAAACACACATTAGTTTAACTCTGTAAGTTGAATACACGCATTGACAATCATTCTACTAGATAACTCCGTTTTTGTTTTAGAGCCAGATATTTCTCATTACAGCCTGTCCTCCCATCCACTCTGGAATGTCCAAACGCAGCTTTTAGAAGAAACGTGTTTCTAACTCGGCGAATCTAAATATAGATACAAGTACCAAAAGGAACCAACACACAGCAGATCAGTTTGTTTAAGAACCGGGTCTTTCATTTTAAACGCATTCTTTTTTTGAGACGGAGTTTCACTCTCGTTACCCAGACTGGAGTGCAATGGCGCGATCTCGGCTCACCATAACCTCCGCCTCCTGGGTTCAGGCGATTCTCCTGCCTCAGCCTCCCGAGTAGCTGGGATTACAGGCACGTGCCACCATGCCCAGCTAATTTTTTGTATTTTTAGTAGAGGCGGGGTTTCACCATGTTGACCAGGATGGTCTCGATCTGTCAGCCTCGCGATCCACCCGCCTCGGCCTCCCAAAGTGCTGGGATTACAGGCTTGAGCCACCGCGCCCGGCTCTTAAATGCGTTCTTCCTGTTAACTCTTATATGCCACTATAGGGCTGGAAATGACTGTTGCTACATTCTGCGAGGAAAAAGTTTCCGAACTGCCGCAAACACACATCAGTTTTCCTCTGTCAGCTGAATGCACACATTGACCACCATTCTGCTAGATGGCCTCTTATCAACAAATGCATTCCGGGAGGTGCCCGAGTGCCAGCCCGCCCCAGTTACATAGTCTGGTTCCATTCGGAATGGTGGGGAAATAACGAAAATGTAGAAGCTAAGATGGAGTCTGTCCAGCTCGGGAAGCTAACAGAAAGCCTGAACAAGTTTTTAGTCTGAGAAAGAGAGAGCTCGTTTTAACTGGCAAAAAACAGGTTATCACATGATGAAGTGCAGCTGACATCAACAGGCTGTCACTCTACCTCGAGCAATCCACAAAAGCGCTACTCAGCCTCTGGAGGAAGACAGCAGCTGACACGTCCCGAGGGAAAGGTACGCCTTCCTAGAATTCCGTGCCGAGGCAGGCATCGCCTCCGGTCATCTTAAGCGAGCAAAGCATGACTTCTTAGATAGCACGTCTATGTTGGGCAAATTCTACTGCGGCCCAGGGTGGAGCCACGATGCCCTTCCCATTTTGCAAATACGCTGGCCGGGAGAAGGAGAAAAGAAGACATCATGATAAAAGGTGACTGAGACCCAGCGAAGATGAAGCTCTCCTAGGGAGGGAGGGAGGGAGGGAGGGAGGGAGGCCTGACGAGTGAACGGGGTGAAAAGAAACCCCACCGCTACAGTCCAGCCCGCCCACCCGCTTGCCCACGCGGACCAAAGGCTGTGCCACCGCCCGCAGCTGCCTCTGGGGAAGTGAGACCCTGCTCCACCCCCAGCCCCCCATCTTCCAAAACAGTGGCCACCGAGTGAGGTGAGGCTTGGCGATCACCGATGCAAATGTCAACCGGGAAAGCGTGGGGGGAGGGGAGAGAAGCTGGGGGCCCACCCGGCTGGCTCCAGAACGTTTCCACGCGGTGTTGGGGGGAACCCAGCTCACAAAGTCACTGCTTCGGAGTAAAGGGGTGGGGGAGGGGGCTTCAAAAATAAACCAACTCCTCATAAAGCCCAAGTCGAAGAGTCTGTGTGCATGAAAGACACCAACAAACAAACACAAAGTGCTGAGAAAAGAACAACCGGGCCCCCGCCAGGGCGGAGGTTCCCCAGGCAACAGCGGAGAGAGGGACGCGCCCCCAGATGGGAGGAAGAGAAACCGGTTGCCCCAGGCTCCGTGAAGCGGTCGCGCGGACCTCCCTCCGCGCCACCTCGATTTTCCATCCCAGTGGCCGCTAGGTGATGCCCGAAGACAACTGGTGCTTGCAGGCGTCAGCACGGAGAAGACGGGAACCGTGGATCGCTCTGGGTCGGGGTGGAGGTGGAGGAGGCGGGGGGCGGGAGGCGGGGGGCGGGAGGGGGCGGCTCAGGCACGCCGCGCCGCGTCGCCGGCCTCTCCCCGATCCCGCTCGGACCAGGTCGTTTCTGGGCCCAGGGAGTTCTGTCAGGGGATGCCCGCCTGCACCTAGTTGAGCAGAGCCCCCAGGGGACACGGCCTAGGCACCCGCCCATGCGTTCATCGGGCACTTCAATTCCGCTAGAGAGGAGGGAGAGGAGACCGGGGTGGGGGCGTGTGGACGGACGCTAGGGGTGGAGACGGGCCCCATCTAAGATGGAAGTCCAGTGCATAGCGTTTCCGAGTGGACTCCAGTCCCACCGCCTCAGGGTGGCAATACCTGTGACAGGGAAACGAAGGTCCGTGAAATCCACGCTCCCGGACACAGCGTGGATTTCACAGGGAGAAGAAGATAGCTCGCAGCACGCTCCCTCCTGCCCCGGGGTCAAGTTTTCACTCCCAACGTTTGCATTTCTTCCCCCCACCCCCACAAACGTCCGCTCTCGCTCACTCTCGTTGCCCAGGCTGGAGTGCAATGGTGCGATCTCGGCTCACCGAAACCTCCGCCTCCTGGGTTCAGGCCATTCTCCTGCCTCAGCCTCCCGAGTCGCTGGGATGACGGGCTTGAGCCACCGCGCCCGGCCTAGTATGCATTTCTGAATCGTGTTCACCAGAGTCCACCCTCTGGTGAATCGGCCAGGAATCTAGTTCGGCGAATCCCAGAGCACCCACATCTGACCGCTAAGATCGGAGTCCACACACTGCGCGTGGCTCCACGCGGCGTCTCACCACGAGAACACCACTGCCGTCCCAGCCCAGTAGCGATACAGTGGCCACGTCTTAGAAATCACTCACAGCAACACACCGTGATAGGTCCTATGTCCAGAAACCTATGCCACGGTCATGAGCTTTCTTCCTTTTTTTTTTTTCTGAGACAGAGTTTCGCTCTCGTTACCCAGACTGGAGTGCAATGGCGCGATCTCGGCTCACCGCAACCTCCGCCTCCCGGGTTCGGGCGATTCTCCTGCCTCAGCCTCCCGAGTAGCTGGGATGACAGGCACGCGCCACGATGCCCAGCTAATTCTTTGTAGTTTTAGTAGAGACGGGGTTTCACCATGTTGACCGGGATGCTCTCGATCTCTTGAGCTCGTGATCCACCCGCCTCGGCCTCCCAAAGTGCTGGGATGACAGGCTTGAGCCACCGCGCCCGGCTATGAGCTTTCTTCCTCTGTGCCTGCTCCACCATGGGTTTCGCTAGGTAAGACTTTCCTTAACCGTTCATTTTTCAGTCCAGGCGTTTATCAGGGAACTACGAGAAGTATAGACGCCACAAGTGACAGAGAGAAAAGTCTGAAACACGCCCCTTCCATCCAAGCGGGAGCCTGGCCTCGACGTCCCAAATCGTACGCCGAGTGGGGAAGCCCAGCAGGGCCCTCCCCGGAGCCGAAGGTCTCAGGACCTACAGTCCGAGAAGACACAGCCTGTGGCACCCAAGTCATCCCGGGGGCCTTCCTTCGTTCCGCAGGGCTCCCGTGAAGACGGGTCCCAGAAACAGAACGCGTCTGGCCTGTTCTCCGATTCATCCGTCTCTGACGAGTTGACGTTTCAGGCGAAGCTTCAAAGGGCCAAAGGCAAAGCGCTCCCTCTGCCCCCACGTGGCCTTTCCATGAGCAGCGAAGGACCACGGTCTCCCCAGGCCCAGGTCGCCAGATACCCCGATCCGTGTCTCCCCTCCCTCCCGGTGGGATTCCACACATCCGTCTTTGGGATGGGGTGACACAAAGTCCAAGTGACTTAAGTGAGTCACTAACGGGGAAAAGGAAAAAAGAGCGAGCTCGCACCCTGCCACCTTTCACCGCGGCCGGCCGGCCCTTCCTTAGGTCGTTTCTGCCACGCATCGACGCCATCGATCCCCTCTCCCCGTGAGCGCGGTGGCTCCCGCCCGTCCTCCCAGCACTCTGGGAGACCCAGGAGGGCGGATCACTTGAGGTCAGGAGTTCGAGGCCAGCCTGACCGACACGGCGAAAACCCCATCCCTACTGAAGATAGGAAAAGCGGCCGGGCGTGGTGGTGCGCGCCTACGGTTCCGGCTACTGAAGGCTGAAGCCGGAGAAGAGGAGACTCTTCCAGCTCCACCGCGTCCCCCCAGCAGCCCCAGCCGCGGCAGCCAGCCTTCGTGCGGGGCGGCGCCTGCAACAGCTTCCGAAGGAACGGAGAGGAGCCCGAGGCGGTGGGAGCCGTCCCCTCCGTGTCCAGAAGGGGAACGGGGCTTTCTGCCTCGGAACGGGGCCCTAGAAGGCGGCGCCGCCGCCGCTTCCAAAGCGATGCGCCTCGCAAATCGGTCCCCGGAGACCAGGCACAGTGTGGCCGGAGCCCATCCGTCATCCCAAAACGCTGAGACGCCGGGTCAGGAGGATCGCGACGAACCGATGAGACCCTGTCTGTAGAAACACATTTAAAAACGGACCATCCCGGTCACCATGGTGAAATCCCGTCTCTACGAAAAATACAAAAACATTCGCTGGGCACGGTGGCGCGTGCCTGTCATCCCAGCTACTCGGGAGGCTGAGGCAGCAGAATCGCCTGAACCCAGGAGGCGGAGGATGCGGTGAGCCCCGAGATCGCGCCATCGCACTCCAGCCTGGGTCACGAGAGCGAAACTCCGTCTCAAAAATAAAAAACCACGGATCTGAAAGCCGGGCGCAGTGGCTCACGCCTGTAATCCTGGCGCTTTGGGAGGCTGAGGTTGGTGGATCACCTGAGGTCAGGAGTTCAAAACCAGCCTGGCCAACGATGGTGAAACCCCATCTTTAAAAAACAAAAACAAACCAAAAACAAAAAAACAAACAAACAAACAAACAAAAAAAAAAACCTACCTGAGGGGCCGGGCCTGGTGGCTCACACCTGTCATCCCAGCACTTTAAGAGGCCGAGGCGGACGGATCACCTGGAGTCGGGAGTTCCAGACCAGCCTGACCAACTTAGTGAAATCCCATCTCAAATGAATGAATAAATAAATAAAGAAATGAATGATCTGGGCACAGTGGCGCATGCCTGTGGTCCCACGTACTCTGGAGGCGGAAAAATCTCTGGAGCTAAGGAGTCTCTAGACTGCAGTGAGTGAGTGAGCTACGATGACACCCCTGCACTCCAGCCAGGGTGACAGAGTGAGACGCTGTCTTGAAATCAATACAATCATTGGAAGGAGCTCTCTCTTTCTTACTTTCAGTGGGTGTCTCTTTAGGCCAGGTGAAAAAGAAGAAAGAAAGAGAGAGAGAGAGAGAGAGAGAGAGAGCGCATTCCGACCATGAGGACCCAGAAATGGTGTTTGATTTGCGTCTCCGTCTAGTCGCCCATCTGTCTCTTGGTGACTGAGGAGTCCACAGAGGAGGCCAAGCGGCATCTATTGAGCTCTTTCTTTCTCCCTCTCGTGTGTCATCTCTGCGGTGAGAAAAGGGGGGACAATAGGCTCTGATGGGAAGTCGTCCTGACGGCTGAGGAAGCTAAAGGCAAGCTGCTGACGGAAAGAAGGGCGTCCCTATGTGACACTCTCATACCCGGGCACCCTAGAAATGCATCTTAGAGTTTTCGCGTTTCATGCCGGGGCCGTTTATCCTTTAAGTCAACCCGCCCCTACACCCAGGAAGAACAGCACAGTCCCCGGCGGTCCAGTCTCGTCCCATCCGGCCCTCCCAGGCCATCCGGCGAAACTCTCGCGGGCCAATTTGAAAGCAGCCTCCATGCGGTTCTCCAGGGGAGGAGGCTCCCGGCGGGTCTTTTGGGCCTCCCGCGAGGACTTAGCACGGAAAACCCACCAGATCTAACCAACCCACGCACCCACTGCAGCTGGCTCGCTGGCTCGCTCCCTCCCTCCCTCCCTCCCTCCTACTGGTCCAAGGTACGCCCTGGGAGTGCGGCCAAAGAAACTTCCACTGCGTGCAAAATTTTTGTGCTTCTCTTTATGTTTTAAATCGTCTCCATCTTTCAAGAGATGCTCTTTTGGAGGGGAAAGTCTCAGGGAGTATGAAAATCTGTTCTAAGAACAGAGGTTCCCAACACAGCTAAGCGGCAGCAGCTTCCATCACACATCACCTGGCAAATAGAATAGGAACACCAAGCATACAAAAGTTGAAACGGGCCAAGGCCGGGCGCGGTGGCTCACGCCTGGAATCCAAGCAGTTTGGAGGCCAAGGCGGGCGGATCACCTGAGGTCGGGAGTTCAAGACCGGCTCGACCGACACGGTGAAACCCCGTCTTAAAAAAATAAAGAAATACCATAAAATAAAAAGAAAGAGTCCATAAGGTCGAGGCCAGCCAGCCTGAGCGACCGGGCAACACGGGTGGGAAGGTGAGCCCAGCTTAGAGAGAGAGAAAAAAATTAGAAGAAGAAGAAAAGTCAGGCAGTCGATATGGGGGACGCCGAGCCAGAGACATCTGCCAGGACACGGATCTGGAAAGCCCCGTCAGGTCGCACGCAAGCACGCCCGTCCCACGGAAATCCGACCTCGAAAGCCTCGGGAGGCCGAGGCGGAAGGATCACGAAGTCAAGAGGTGAGCGCCATCGTGGCCCACGTGCTGAAACCCCGTCTCTACTGGGAGGAAAGGGAGCCAGGCGTGGTGGCAGGTGCCTGCAGTCCCGGCTGCCGTGGAGGCTGAGGCAGGAGAACCGCTCGAACCCGGGAGGTGGGGTTCGCGCCTGCCGGGCAACAGAGAGCGAGACTCCGTCCAAAAAAAAAAAGCAGGTGCACACGGCCAACGCCAGCGCTCTCTCCACTATAGAAAACCACCATCAGAGATCAGGGGCGCCACCCTCGATGGGGCTCGGGGCACAGGAAAGGCAAGGCCGGATCGTGAGTCGTGCGTGAAAATCGGCTCCGTCTGCAAGGTCCGTACTGTCAACGATGCCTCCGGGCCGGAAACAGGGACCGGAAAGGAGCACACGGGACAAACAGGACCGGGCCCGTTCCACGTTCACGGCCGTCATCGCAGCGGTCCGAAAGGCCGACGTGGGAGGACGGCCGGAGCGCAGAAGTTTGAGATCATCTCGAGCTGTGGGTCGACATCACCTCCACCTGTGTCAACGATCATCATCCGCCTCAGCATCCAAGTGGAAAAAGAAATATACGTGCCGGGCGCGGTGGCTCAAGCCTGTCATCCCAGCACTTTGGGAGGCCGAGGCGGGTGGATCACGAGGTGAAGAGATCGAGACCATCCCGGTCAACACGGTGAAACCCCGTCTCTAGTAAAAATACAAAAAATTATCTGGACATGGTGGCGCGTGCCTGTAATCCCACGTACTCAGGAGGCTGAGGCAGGAGAATCTCCTGAACCCGGGAGGCGGAGGTTGAGGTGAGCCGAGATCGCGCCACTGCACTCCAGCCTGGGTAACAAGAGCGAAACTCCGTCTCCAAAAAAAAAAAGAAAAAAAAAAAAAAGAAATATACGTGTCCAGACTGTGGACCACAAAGCGAGACCCCATGCCTACTAAGAAGGTGATAGGTAAGACAGGCAGGCAGGCAGGCAGGCAAACAGAGATGGAGTCCGGCGCAGTGACTCACGCCTGTAACAACAGCACTGGGAGAGGCCAAGGCAGGCGCACGCCTCTCTGGAGAGGAGGAGTTCCGGACAAGGCTGGGCGACATGGCGGAACCCCAAACCCCATCTCACATACCTACCTCCATGAAAGACGATGCAATAGTTAACCCCCGTGGTGGCGTGGCGCACGCGTGTAGTCCCAGATAGTGGGGACGGGAGGGACCAGAGGAGGGATGACGGCTCGGTCCAAAGCGTTGAGGCTGGAATGATCCCGGGGCGCCAGAGCGAGCGACACCCTGCCTTTAAAGAGAGACAGGCAGAGGGAGGGAGGGAGAGAGTCAGAGAGACATGCGAAATGTGAGCCTTCCCCCAATAAATAATAAACAAAGAAACAAACGAACAAATCAATGCGAGGGAGCCTGCCTCTAAAGAAATCGATCGATAGATAAAGAAAGAAATGACTAGCCGGTCACGGTGGCTCAGGCCTGTGATCCCCGCAGTGCGTCGGGAGGCTGAGGCGGGTGGATCACCTGAAGTCCGACAGAACATCGAGACCAGCCTGGCCAACATGGTGAAACCCCGTCTGTATTATCTATCTATCTATCTATCTATCTATCTCCAATAATAAAATGAATGAATGAATATAGAAATGCCCGCCTGTCGGCCTCTCAATAAGTAAATAACAATAACGCGAGCCTGCCTCTCTAATTAGATAAATAAACGCAAGCCTGTCTTCAAATAAAGGAATGAATGGCTGTACAGAAGGAATGAATGGCTGTAGAGAAATACTTGAGACCCTGCCTCTAACTAAACGAACGAACGAAGACAGGATAAACCTAAGAATGACACGGAAGAATTAAGACACCATAAGATGAAACAAGCAAGAGGGCGTGAACGAAGGTGGTAATTAAAATAACTATCAAAGTGAATGAAAATAAACATAGATGTCAAAGAATTATTCATTTCGTATGTAGTATGTGATTATTGGCATACATATTACCGCATGTTATTTATGATTTGTGGATGTATTTATACACACACACACAGACAGACACACACACACCAGCGTGAAGAAAATAAGACTGAAGAAAGAAAAGGGCGAGAGAGAGAGAGAGAGAGAGAGAGAGAGAGAAAGAGAGACCCCCCTACCTTCCTCTAAATAAATCCATCAATCCGGCCGGGCGCGGTGGCTCACGCCTGTCATCCCAGCACTTTGGGAGGCCGAGGCGGGTAGATCACGAGGTCGAGAGATCGAGACCATCCTGGTCAACATGGTGAAACCCCGTCTCTACTAAAAATACAAAACAGTAGCTGGGCATGGTGGCACGTGCCTGTAATCCCAGCTACTCAGGAGGCTGAGGCAGGAGAATTGCCTGAACCCAGGAGGCGGAGGTTGCGGTGAGTCGAGATCGCGCCATTGCACTCCAGCCTGGGTAACAAGAGTGAAACTCCGTCTCAAAAAAAAAATAAAAATAAAAATTAAATAAAAATAAAAAATCCATCAATCCATCCATATGTAAAATTAAACAAGGAAACCAGGAACAATCAGTGTAACACATAGAAGTGAAAAGAAACGGTAAGAATAAAGAAGTAAATAAGAGGGCGAGAAAAAAGGTAAAGGGTAATCAAGGTCAAAACTAACCCCTCCACTCGCCTCCCCTCCCCTCCCCTCCCCTCCCCTCCCCTCCCCTCCCCCCGCCTCCCCTCCCCCCGCCTCCCCTCCCCCCGCCTCCCCTCCCGCCTCCCCTCCCGCCTCCCCTCCCCTCCCCTCCCCTCCCCTCCCCTCCCGCCTCGCCTCGCCTCCCACACATACATTCACACACACACACACGCTGGAAGTGCAAGCGTGCGACCTACCTCCCGGCATTATGGGAACCCTGTAGTCTCATCTACTTGGAGGAGGAGGAGATCACCTGAGTCCAGGGAGGGGCGGTCGACGGTGCCATGAGGTCGGGGCGGATCACGTGGTCGGGGGTTCGAGACCGGCCTGGTGAACCTGCTGAAACAGAGGGAGACCCCGTCTCAGAAAAGAAAAAAAGAAAAACAAACCACCACCAAAACAATACAATAGGCCGGGCGTGGTGGCTCACGCCTGTAATCCAAGCAGTTTGGAGGCCAAGTCGCGCGAATCACCTGAGGTCGGGAGTTCAAGATCAGCCTGACTAACATGCTGAAACGCCGTCTGGAGGAAAAAAAAAAAAAAAAAAAAAAAATGGCCGGGCCCGGTGGCTCACGTCTATAATCCCAGTACTTTGGGAGGCCGAGGCGGGTGGACCACGAGGTCAAGAGATCGAGACCGTCCCGGTTAACATGATGCAACCCCGTCTCTACTAAAAATACAAAAATTAGCTGCGCACGGCGGTGCACGCCTGTAGTCCCAGCTACTCGGGAGGCTGGGGCAGGACAATTGCTTGAACCCGGGAGGCGGAGGTTGCGGTGAGCCGAGATCGCGCCATTGCACTCCAGCCTGGGTTAACAAGAGCGAAACTCCGTCTCAAAAAAAACACACACCACGCAGACAAAATCCCACGGCCACGGTCCCCACACAGAAAACACAGCGTCGACCTCTCGACCTCTCACCCCTGTGAACGCTGAGAGTGGGGCTGAAAAGCAACTCGGAGGAGCAGCTGGGCGCGGGCAGTCTCAGTGACGCCGCAAAGAGGAGGTGGGTGGGGGTGGGGAAAGAGGTGTCGCCATCACGTCTAACCCCTCGTCAGCACCTCAGAGGGACTGCCCCTGGCAGCCTGCCGGGCGACCTCAGCCGCAGCCGGCCAGGGGCTAAGTCCGGCGCCGCTGCGGAGAGCTGGTCGACCTCAGTCGCAGCCGGCCAGGGCCCACCGCCCGCCGACAAGCTCCCCCACATCCATCCACGACACACGCTTACACGCACACACGAGATCTCGCCCGTCTCTCCTTCCCGAGTTCACCGGGTCTCGCGGCCCGCAGGGCCCGTCACGGGTCCCACCGGCCACACAGGGTCAGTCGGGCAGAGAAGGGCACGGAGGGCCGCGGCCTCTCGCGTCTCCGTTCATGATCGTTCCACAGGTTCACCTACGGAAACCTTGTTCCTTTTCCTTCTAATCCAGTGGGACCGTCTTCTCAGCGCTCCGCCAGGGCCGTGAGCCGATCCGAGGGCCTCCCTCAACCATGCAATCGGCAGTAGCGACGGGCGGTGTGTCCACAGGGCAGGGACTTCACGCGGGCTTGTGACTCGCACTTCCTGGGAATTCCGCGTTCATGGGGAAGAATCGCAATCCCCGATCTGCATCACGAATGGGGTTCAACGGGTTCCCCGCGCCTGCCGGTATAGGCTAGGCACACGCTGAGCCAGTCAGTGCAGCGCTAGTGCAGCCCCGGACGTCTCAGGACCTCACACACCCGTTACTGCTCCCATCTCAGGTGGCTGAACGGCACTTCTCCCTCTAAGAAGCTGGGGGCCGCCGACCGCTCGGGGGTCGCATCCCTAGTTAGCATGCCCGAGTCTCGTTCGTTATGGGAATCAACCAGAAACCTCTCCACCAACTAAGAAGGGCCACGCACCACCACCCACGGAATCGAGAAAGAGCCATCATCCTGTCCATCCCGTACGTGTCCGGGTGAGGTTTCCCGTCTTGAGTCCAATGAAGCCACAGGCCCCACTCCCGGCGGTGTCCTTCCGTCCATTCCTCCGTTTCAGCTTTGCAACCTATACTCCCCCCGAACCCAAAGACTTTGGCTTCCCGGAAGCTGCCCGGCGGGTCACAGGCACAACGCCGCCGCATCGCCAGTCGCCAGCGTCTATGGTCGGAACTACGACGGTATCCCATCGTCTTCGAACCTCCGACATTCGTTCTGGATTAACGAAAACATTCTCGGCAAACGCTTCCGCTCTGGTCCGTCTTGCCCAGGTCCAAGAATCTCACCTCCAGCGGCGCAATACGAATGCCCCCGGCCGTCCCTCTTCACCGTGGCCTCGGTTCCCAAACCCCACAAAACAGAACCGCGGTCCTATTCCGTGACTCCTGAGCTGCGGTATCCGGTCTCCTCGGGCCTGCTTTGAAGACTCATTCTTCCCAAGGAAACGCTCCGGGCCCCGGGGGACACTCGGCTGAGAGCACCGAGGGGGCGCCCGGAGGCAAGGGGCGGGGACGCGGACGGGCGGTGGCTCGCCTCGCAGCGGACCACCCGCCCCGCTCCCAAGAGCCAACTACGAGCTTTTGAACTGCAGGCACTTTAATAGACGCTGCTGAAGCTGGAACGACCGCGGCTGCCGGCACCAGACTTGTCGTCCCACGGATGCTCGTTCAGGGATCTCACCCGGACTCACGCCAGTGACAGCGCCTCCAAGGAGTCCTGGAGTATTTCCCGTCACTCCCTCCCCGGGTCGGGAAGTGGGTAATTTGCGCACCTGCTGCCTTCCTTGGATGTGGTAGCCGTTTCTCAGACTCCCTTCTCCGGAATCGAACCCTGCCCGATTCCCCGTCACCCGTGGTCACCACGGTAGGCACGGCGACTACCAGCGAAAGTTGATAGGGCAGACGTTGGAACGGGTCGTCGCCGCCACGGGGTGGGGGGGGTCGGTCGTGTGATCGGCCCGAGGTTATCTAGAGTCACCAAAGCCACCGGCGCCCGCGCCCCAGCCGGGGCCGGGGCGGGGCTGAGCGGGTTGTTTTTGAGCTGAAAAATGCACGCATCCTCCCCGCGCTCGGCATGCAGTAAACAGCTCTCCAATTACCCCCCGTTATCCAAGTCGGAGAGGAGCGAGCGACCAAAGAAACCATCACCGATTAACGAGCCCTTGGGAGTTTCACTGTCCGCCGGCCGTGCGTACTTCGACATGCACGGCTTACTCTTCGGGACGAGCCTATGCTACTGGCAGGATCAACCGCGTAGGTAGAGCGCGGCGGGCCCCGGACCCCGCGCCCCCGACACTCCGAGCCGGCGCGAGACCGGGCAGGGGCGCGTGGCGGCGCGGCGCGACGGAAGGAGGGAGGCGGGTACAGGAGCGCGGGGAACGAGTCCCACGCGCACGCCACAGGCGCCGCCCCCACCTTCCGCTCCCCACCGACGGGCCCGCCACCACGACACACCCTCTGCCCCTTTCCGCCACCGCTTTCGAGGCAGGGGGACGGCAGAACACACGACCTGTGCCGGGCAGCCGGGAGGGAGCCGGCGTTCCCGACCTCGCGGGGCGGAGCCCAGGCGTTCCCGGTGGCGAGCGAGAGGCTGCCCGGGGTGCCCAACCCGGGGACAGTCACGACGCCCGGTCGAGGCCCGGGTCCCGGCCGAGGCCGGACTCCGAGCCCCAACGGCGGGCGCGGGGACAGCCACAGGAGGAGAGGGGGTGGGTGACCGGCACCCGCCCCAACCCCCAACGACGGCCCCAAACGCGACGGAAGCCGTTCGGCAGCACCCACACACCCCGCGGGACGGGGCACCGAGAACGGGCCCCACCCCCCGAACCCGGGGAGGTGTCGGGCAGCCGGCACAGTGGAGGTCGACCTTCTTCTTCCCACCACGGATGGTCGGGAGAGACCACCGGGCGCACTCGCGCGCAGGCACACGCCGAACAGGGCCCGCCACGCGGGGGCCGGACACGCCGCTCCCCCACACGTCGACACACAAGACGCCTCGGGGAAGGGCCGCGACGGGCTCCGGAAGCGAAGCGCACACCTGGGGGGCGCGGACAAGGAGCGGAAGAGCGGGCTCGGGAAGGACACGAGATCACGGCGTAAGGCCGAGGTGGCCGGGGAAGGCGCCGTGAAGGCAGCGAGCGGTGACAGGGGGTGGCGGGCCACCGCGAGGGCCCGGAGACACGCTTGGAGCACAGCCGACCGCGGCCAGGACACACACTACGGGATCTCACCGCCGGTGGCCTTGGAGCACAAGGGCGGTCCCGCGCGGCACCTGCAGCGGCCACCTGGCCTTCAGCGCACCCCACACACCTCACGGGGTTTCGGGACACCCACTACCACCGCCGCCACCGCCGCCGGCGCCCCAGAACCCTCTTACGGCACGCACACACACGCCGGGCCGAGCCATCCACTCCAACGTCCGCCGGACCCACGCGGGGGCTACCCACGGGGTCCCGAAGCGAAGGCACACACCAGGGGGAGGCGGACAGCGGCCGAAGGCGGCCGGGGGTGACGCCCCAGCAAGGCGGAGCCGGCTGGGGCCCCAGACAGGGCTGCCGCAGCGCAGCCGGAGAGCCGCTCCGAGGGAAAGCGTCGGCAGGACGCAGCGGTGGGGAGGGGGCTCCCACCCAGGGCCCGGGGCCCACCAGGGTAGGGGCACGGGCGCTCACTCGGGGGCTCGGACAGAAACCTGAGGCACGGCCAGGCCACCGGGAAAACACGACCTCGGGATCCGACCACCACAGACGCGAGGGCGGTCCCGCGGCCCTCCCGCCCGGGACGCCGACCAGCCCTCAGCACCACCGCGGAGACCCCTCACGACCCCCCAAGGCCGCACCACCGGGGGCCCCAAAGCGATCTCAGCGACAAGACGGACACCAGGGCAACGTGCCCGGGATCTCATCCATTCCCGAACCCGGCCCCGGCCCCGCTCCGGGACACCGACACGCCCCCCCGCGTGGACGCTCTCCCGGGCCCAGGCGGCCCGACCCGCTGCGCCACACACGGCGCGGCCGTCGTCCCCGGCCACCGCTCGGCACGGGAGCGGGTGGAGAGCCGGCTCCCAGCCGAAGGGCGTCTCGCGCCAGACGGGACCGCCACGCGCACCCATCGTTTAACGACGGCCTCTCCAAGGGCTGGGACGCCGGGCCCGGCGGGACCCTCCCCCGACTCAGAGCGGGGAGGCGCGGGCCACAGTAGGCGGCCGGCGAGCGGCACGCGGTCCCCACCGCGGGGACCGGCGGACCCCTTTTCTCATCCCTCACCGAAGAGACGGAACTCTGCCTCCACGCGAGCGATTTCAACCGCTGCAAGCAGCTCCACCACCACGAAGAGAGGTGGCAGGCCGGGGGGAAGCCCGGTCCCCCAAGGCGCACCTCTCGGATCGCTAGAGAAGACTTTCTCACCGAGGGCGGGTCACGCTCCACCACCCACCGGTCGTCCCTCAAAGGGCCACCCACGGAGGCGCTGGGGGACAGCTGGGGAACGGAGGAGTGGTCTTCGGCACGATGAGGAAAACCAGAGGCGCCCCTTACCCCGCGCGGGAAGGGCGCACCTCGCTCGAACCACCTCGACGACCTCCCCTCCAACGAGCTGAGCTCCCCCTCACGACCCACCCGCAGACCCCACGGCAGCCACCGGAGGAGGGGGCCTCCAGGGGCCGGGACGGCACCACCGCTCGGCCTCGGGCACCGGAGGGGACAGCCCGGAGCACCGCAAAGGCACAAACGGAGCCAACGCTCGCACCACCCCGGCGAGGGCAGCTCGGCGGGCCGGCGGGACAGCCCCCCCACCGCCGCCGCGAAGAGGGGCCCGGCCCCGCAATGCAACAAGCACCGGAGGCCAGAGCGAGGGATGCTCGCCGGGGCAGAGGACGGGCGGAAGCACGGCGAGCTCGAGCCAGATTCCGTGCCCCTAACGCCTCCCGAGGCAAACCCCACGGGCAGGGAGAGGAGAGGCCAGGGGCCCCCGCGGGCGGGACGAGAAGAGCGGTTCTATTCCCCGCGAACGGCCGTCCCTCGCCCGCCACGGATCGGTCGCGGCCGGGAGAGCACGACGTCACCACATCGATCGGAAGAAGATCCCAGAGCGGAGCCACGGGGTTCGAGCTCACCCCAGAGCCACCGAGCCGACCGGGCGGCGGTCAGCCAGCGTCACTCTGGGGAAGGGACGGCGGACAACCTCGCGGAGAGGAGAACGCCTGACACGCACGGCACGGGGCCCACGGGGGGTGTTGTCGCGACCGCCCCCGGTGCCCGCAGCCGGGAGCACAGACGCGGGCAGACGGGAGCCCACCCGCCTCGGCCTTTCCTCGCCACACCCGGTTGGGTCAGAGACGACCCGGGCCCGGGGCGGCACCGGGGAGTCGGGACACTCGCGCCGATGCCCGAGAGGCAAGGCACACGGACCCCGGCCGGGGGCTCCAGCCAGAGCAGGACCGGCTAGCCGGGTCACGCGTACACCGGAGCACCCCCACACCTCCACAGGCCCTGCCTGTTCCGCGACGGGTCGCCAGACAACCGTGTCGGCGATAACCCGGCGGCCCAAAATGCCAAGTAGGAGTGAAAGATACACCCCTCCCGGGGGCAAGGGGTCGAGTCACCGGCCGCACCGCCGACTCAGAAGCGCCCGACACGGACATGTGAGCCCCAAAAAGGCCATCATCGCAGCCAGACAGGAGGCACCTAGCGCCGTCTGGTCGACCGAGAGAGGGGGGGGGAAGAGTGAGGGGGGAAGAGTGAGGGGGGAAGAGTGAGGGGGGAAGAGTGAGGGGGGAAGAGTGAGGGGGGAAGAGAGCACCCTGGGCCGTCTGGTCGACCGAGAGAGGAGGATTCGACCCAGGAACGCCCTCCCTGTCACCGTTGCTACACAGGGGCCGGCCCGTGGGCCTGGCCACTCACCCACAGCCTTCCCCCACGGAGCCCCGCACGCCCGATCTGACTCACAAGTGACTTGCCAGAGCTCCGGCGCCACACGGACGGCCCCACTGACGGCCTCAGGCTTTCCCATGCCCCGCCCGGCTCACAGCGGGGACGGTCCCCTCCCTCGGCAGCTGCCACCAGATCTCCGGAAAGCCAACAGAACGACAAAAAAACACCGCCAGACGGAGCCCGACAACCGGCGACGACCGCCCCAAACCTGTCACCAAAACGGATCCCACCGGCGGGGCGGCCCGAAGACCACAGATCCGGAACCTTGAAGTCGAGAAAGTCCTCCCCTAGGCCGAAAACACAGCCCGCCCCTCCACGCCAACCCCACAGACAGGGTCCGCCACACACGTGTCTCTGCATAGACCAAGACCGACTCGAACCACAAGCCCACGACGTCTTTGACATTTGGAGATGCATCTCAGAGGGAGAAAGAACACACAGGACCCCGTCGCACGCATCATTCAGGTGACAGACAGGACACTTTCACAGTCCACACGGGGGAGGAAGAGGACGTGAAGAAAACAATTCTCAAAATTTGGAGAAAACATACACGTTTCCGAGCCATCGCCACTTTCAAGTAAAACAGCAGAGTCACGACCCCATCGAGCTCTTCCAACCACCAACCGCCTTTGCACTCTTAGGAGCCCCGCCGGGAGAACAGGGCATTCAGCCCAGCACTCACCTCACACGCTCCTCGGTCTCCCGTGAAAACCTACCACAGTCGAGTCCTCTCTCCCTTCCCCCGCCCCCGCCAACTTGAAACCGTCCACAGAGAAACGAAATAAAAGAACGGCAACACATTCTCCGCAACCAGGAGGAAAAACAAAGCGAATGGACTGGGGGGGAAAGAGATGAGAGGGACGCAGGGAGCGAGACGAGGTGCGGAGACAAAAAGGAACGAAATAGAAAAGCGGGCAGCGCACCACGGCTCACAGCGATCACCCCCACCCTTTGGGAGACATACCGTGGAAGAATCGCTCGAGCCCAGGAGTTTGAGACCAGCCCGGGCAACACAGCCAGTCCCCCTTTATACTAAAATGTTAAGAAGTAACAAGTAAGCCGGGATTCGTCATGGCTGGCGCCTGTAGTCCCGGCTTTTTTGGAGCCCAAGGTGGGAGGATTGCCTGAGGTCGGCAAGTGGAGGCTGCCACGGGCGTTAGCGGACGAACGCACTGCAGCAGGTTGCCCGGGCTTGCGCCTGAACTCCTCCGCGCTGGCCAAGTACCCCGACTCACCTCCAAACTTGCACCCACCCTATTGATCGGTCGGCGGAGGTGTCCCAAGACAGTCTTCGGTAGGGGTAACATCCTCTGACATGGACAACTCAGGCTTTGTCACCAGGCTGGAGGAATCTGGTCCCAACTTACGGAGCCGTTTCCAGGGCGGTGTGGAGGAAACAGACTCAAGAAGGCAGGAATCAAAGACGGGACAGCACCCCGACTTGTGGCACGGCTCTTTGAAACGGCGTAGATTGGGGATGGAAGCCTCCATAGGGCCAGCAGCCACCGATGGGCTCTGAGGACAGCGACAGGCTGCATGCTCTGGGGCCCCTGGGCAGGTGGGCAGAAGCAGGTTTAGAGGGATGGCTACAGGGGCAAAAGAAAGTGAAACGCAGCTAACTGACACAACACACCACATATGCAAACTTCTTGGCACACCTGTGGAAAGATCCTTGCGTGGAGGGATGACTTAACACATCGCAGCGAGGGAACTGCTCTGCTCCACAGATAACCCTGACTCAGGTCCAGGCATGCTCACACTTAGTCCTATAATCCCAGAACTTCAGGAGTCTGAGGCAGGTGGATCACCAGCAGTCACAACAGCGAGACACAGCCTGGCCAACATGGGGTTTCAACCGAAAACGCAGAAGCTAGCCACGTGTGGTGATGAATGCCTGTATTCCAAGCTACTCAGTGACCTGTGGCAGGAGAATCGCTTCAACCCGGGAGGCAGAGAAAACACTGCACCGAGATGACCCCTCTGGACTCCAGCCTGAGGAACAGAACAAGACTCCGGTTTAAAAAAAAAAAAAAAGCCGGGCGCGGTGGCTCACGCCTGTCATCCCAGCACTTTGGGAGGCCGAGGCGGGTGGATCACGAGGTCGAGAGACCGAGACCATCCTGGTCAACATGGTGAAACCCCGTCTCTCCTAAAAATACAAGAAACCAATTGGGCATGGTGGCGCGTGCCTGTAATCCCAGCTACTTAGGAGGCTGAGGCAAGAGAATTGCCTGAGCCCACGAGGCGGAGGTTGCGGTGAGCCGAGATCGCGCCATTGCACTCCAGCCTGGGTAACAAGAGCAAAAACTCCGTCTCAAAAAAGAAAAAAAATCCAGGCCGGGCACGTTGGCTCATGCTTGTAATCGCTGCACTTTGGGGGGCCACCAAAAGAGCTACACCCCATCTCGCCTAAAAACACAAAAAAATTAGCTGGGCATGGTGGCTCGTGCCTGTAATCCCAGCTACTCAGGAGGCTGAGAGGCAGGAGAATTGCCTGAACCCAGGAAGCGGAGTTTGCGGTGAGCCGAGATTGCGGCATTCCGCTCCAGCCTGGGTGACAAGAGCGAAACTGCATCTCAAATAAAAAACTCACCAGGCATTGTTTAGTGTAGACCTGTAATCCCAGCCACTCAGCAGGCTGAATCAGAATTGCTTGAACTCGTGAAACAGCGGTTGTTGCAAGCCGAAATCACGCCACTGCACTCCCATCTGGGTGAGTGAGACCCCGGAAGGTAACAAGCACAGGAGACAAGAGCGACGGAGGCCTGCCGTGTCAGAGGACCCCGCCGCCCCCACCAGGCAGAGGCACGGGGAAGGACGGCGAGGTCCGGCCGGATTCTGTACCCCGATGCTTCCCAGAGCAAACTCCAGAGGCCGGGAGAAGCAAGGCAAGCGGCCCCCACGGACGGCGTGAGAAGAGTCATCCCATTCACTGTGAATGGCTCTCCACCCCCCGCCAGGGATCGGTCGCGACCCCGCAGAGCATGACGTCACCACATCGATCAGAAGACTCCACAGCGGAGCCACGGGTTTTGGACTCGCCCCAGAGCCACCGAGCCGACCTGGTGACAGTCAGCCAGTCTCACTCTAGGGAAGGGATGGCAGACCAGCCCGCGGATAGAACAACGCCTGACACGCACGGCCCGGAGCCCACAGAATGGGGCTGTCGCGACCGCCCCAGGTGCCCGCAACGGAGAGCACACCCGGTTGGGTCGGAGAATACCCGGGACACTCCAGCTGATGCGCGACAAGCAAAGCACAGGGACCCCAGCCGGCGGCTTCACCCAGAGCAGGGCCGGCCAGCCGGGTCACAGATACACCAGAGCACCCGCCCCACAGGCAGAGCCCCAATCTCTACAACAATTGGTCACCAAAAGGCAACGTATCAACAGTAACCCCGCAGCCCAAATTGCCAACTCAGAGTGAAAGATACACCCCTCCCGGGGCAGGGGGTCGAGGCACCGGCCGCACCGGCCGCCGACTCCGGCGCGTGACACGGACATCCGTACCCAAAGAGGCCACCATCGCAGCCACACACGGAGCACCCAGGGCCGTCTGGTCGACCCCAAGACAGACTCACACGCCAGAACAGCAGCCGGGCCAGGGCCGCCCTCCGGGTCCCCGGTGCCACGCAGGGGCCGGCCCGTGCCTCCAGAGCGAGACCCTTTCGGCCGTCCCCTCCCACGCGAGGGACACACGAGGGACCGCTCTCCGACTCGGAAGACAAGGATCACAGCAGAGGGACCGCGGCGGGGCGCGGCACCCCGGGAGGCCGGCGCGGGACGGCCACCGACTCCCCACGGGGACTCGGAAGAGAGATTCGGCGGGTGCCTCCGGCGGCCGGGGCCGGCGCAGGCCCGCCACAGGGCCGGGGAAGGGCGTCCCCGGCCACCCGCGCCACGCCCAGAGGGCCCCCGTCGCGGGTCGGGCCTCGGGGGCTACGGCGCGCCGGTCGACCCGCCCCGGCAGCCCCCGCACCTCGCTCGGGCCCGGCCGCTCGGCGACGGCCTCCCCCCGCGGAGCCCCGCACGCCCGAGCTCTGACTCCCCGGCGACTCGCCAGCGCTCCGGCGCCACGCGGACGGCCCCACCGACGGCCGCAGGCTTTCCGGAGCCCCGCCCGGCTCCCCGCGGGGACGGTCCCCTCCCTCGGCAGCTGCCGCCGGAGCTCCGGCGCGCCAAGAGGACGATCTACAAGCGGCCGCCAGGTGGAGCCCGACCGCCGGCGACGACCGTCCCCGAACCCGTCGCCGCAACTTCCACCTCCGGTTCAAGCGATTCTCCTGCCTCAGGCTCCCAAATAGCTAGGATGACAGGCATGTGTCACCATGCCTGGCTATTTTTTTTCTCCGTATTTTTAGTAGAGACGAGGTTTTGCCATGTTGCTCACGCTGGTCTTGCACTCCCGACCTCGGGTGACCTGCCCGCTTCAGCCTTCCGAAGTGCTGGGATTACGGGCGTGAGCCACCATGCCCGGCCAGAAGTACCTTTTTTTAAGGTTAGAGACGGTCTGAGATCTTCCCTGCAAAATCTTTGCCTTGGCACGTGGGTCTCAGAGAGTCTCCTTTATGTCAATCAATCATGGCTGGCTTGAAGACTGACGTGGGAACTGACTCACACCTCTACCTGCTTTCCTGGAAGAAAACCAGAACTAACTACAGAAAGGAATCAACATCACAGCGGTGTCACTCTCTGGTTTGTCATTCTTCCTTCCTTCCTTCCTTCCTTTCTTTTTCTATCCAGTCTCCCTCCTTTTCTCTTTCGCTCCTCCTTTTAAGATGAAGCTACATTTTAAAAGTCTCCACAAGGTTTTCATCCCCCTAAGAGGAAAGGTTCAACCCTTATTCATTTTGAGGGTATTTGACAAAGAAAGGGCTTTCCTGTAAAGCGTTAAAACAACCTGAGAGCAACGCAGCCCCTCTTGGGGCGCTTAAGTAGAAAAGATGTGACCCCGGAGAATGTGACCCCACAGGAGGCTGAAATAAGTCAGCCATGGGGGAGGCAGCCAAGAGACAGGCACAGGACATCGGAGAGCCAGTTTGCTGTCTCATAAACGAGTGCTCACCAGAAGGACATTTATTTCGGTTTGCTAGGTGACTTCTGAGCAGTCACTACCCCTCTCTGAGTAGCAATTTCCTCTCCGGTGAATTGGACTTCGTTACGGCCAACGGCAGGGGCCAGATAGAGAAAGCAAAGGAGCAAAGTGAGTTAGGGGACGGGGTGAGGGCGGGAAGGGGTGTGAACTAGAGAACGATACGTGCCCCTTAACTGGAAATCAGGACTCAGCTCCAGGCAGGAAGGATGCCCAATGTAGCCCAGAGCCTACCTTTCTGTCCGAACAACACGAAAGTCTGACATTGGAAAGTGAAATCTCCCTATTTTTCAAATGCTGACCATGAATTCCATCCGAAAAGGACAGAAAAGCAATAATCAAAGGAGACGCAACCACAAACCCGCTGCGCAGCTCCTCCAGAACGTTCTCTGGGAGTGGAAGATGGGATTCAGCTCGCAAACCATCGTTGCCTCGTCTCGGTATCAGATCATATCTGAAAACCCTCTGAAGCTTTCACAGTCTACGTAACAACCATTTGAGACTCTGGCTTCAGGAAGAACTTTGTTCAAACCCATTTCAAGCTCTTTCTCTTTCCACGTGCGTGATGTCCGACAAGTGTCTGAACCTCTCTAAGTTCCGCCATCCTCCCCTGGTATTATGCATCTGAAAAGATGGAATGAGAAAAGAGGCACAGAATGCTACCCCCAGAGTCTAGAGTGCTCCATCGATGACTATCGTGACTCTCCGCCTTCACCATGACGTGACAATGCGTACTTTGACATCCGGATGACTCTAAGCAAAGACATAACTGGATGAACTGCTGGCTGAATGTGTTCCCCAGGAACACAGCAGGAAATTCCCCTGGAGGAGCATCGGCCAAGACACAGATGACGCAGAAAGGCTTCATGACAGTCACTGCAGGCCACAGGCTGCTCTTGAGTTCCTCTCCTGAATCACTAGGTCTGGGGACCTAGAGAATTCAAAGCCCTCTGGGTGAACAAATGAAACGGATGCCTGCAACTCAAGTAAGAGAAAATCAAAACAATTCAACATTTTAGATTCAAAGCTTGTTTTTCAGTCTTTCTGTCTTGTGTAGTCATTTTAGATTTACCAAATAATTTTAAAAATAGTTCAGGAGGTTCTCCTATACCCTTGCCAAGTCTCCCCAGTTTAAAAATTTTTTTTTTATTTATTGAAAATGGGGTTTCACTACGTTGCCCAGGCTGGTCTCGAACTCCTGGGCTCAAGAGTTCCTCCCACCTCAGCCTCCCAAAGTGCTGGAATTACAGGCATGAACCACCACGCCCAGCCAGTTTCCCTTCTTGCTAACATCTTACATAATCTTAGGAAATGTGTCACAGCTGAAAAGTCAACACGGGTGCATTATTCTTAACTCCATTCTAGACTTCATTACAATTTCACCCGTCTCTCCATTTGTGTCCTCATTTACGATTTCTGTTCCAGGATCCCATCCAAGGTACCACACTGCATTTCGTTGTAGCATCTCCTGTCTCCTCTGATGTGTCCATTTCTCAGTCTTTCCTTGGTTTTCATGAACTTGGCAGTCTTAGGAGGAAACACTGCTCAGGTATTTTGCAGAATGTCCTCCAGTCTGGGTTTTTCTGGTGTATTTCTCACGATTAGGTTGGAGTTTGGGTTTCGGGGAAGAATACCACAAAGCTGAAACGTCCTTCCTCCTTACATCATATCCAAAGTTGCATGGTAGCCACGTGGCTTCCTCGGTGATGTTGACCTTTATCACTTGGTTAGGGTGGTGTTTGCCAGGTTTCACCTCTTTCAAATTCGTGGGTTTTTTTCCGTCTCACACTTTCTTCTTTGGACGCAAACCACTAAGTCAAGCCCACATTTTCTGGGAGCTGGGAGGAGATGAGGAAGACTAAGCAGCTCCTCCCGGAGTCAGAGTGTCTACGCATACTACATGTGAGCAGCGACTGGCCGCGTGCCATAGCTCGTACTCGCCATCCAAGAACTTTGGGAGGCTTTTGGGGAGGACGGCTCGAGGCCAGGAATTTGAGACTAGCCTAGGCGACTTAGCGAGACCCCATCTCTACAAAAAGTTTTCAAATTATCTGGGTATAGCGGCATGTGACTGTAGTCCCAGCTACTTGGGAGGCTGAGGCAGGAGGATTGCTTGAGCCCGAGAGTTTGAAGCTGCAGTGAGCCATGACTGTGCCACTGCACTCTAGGCTGGGTGGCATTGCAAGACCCTGCCTGAAAAAAAAAACATGTAAGTAATAATCTTTCATTCTTGTGTGGCTCTGTATCCCCACTTTAAGGAAGTGGAAATGGAGGCCCAGAACAGTTAAATGTCTTTCCCACAGTGGCCAAGTAATCTATAAGACAACAGAGCTGAGGTTCAAACCTCCGTGGCTCTGCCCTCAAAGCCCATCTTTTTTTTTTTGGAAACGGAGTTTTGTTCCTGTCATCCAGGCTGGAGTGCAATGGCGCGATCTCGGCTCACCGCAACCTCCGCCTCCCGGGTTCAGGCAATTCTCCTGCCTCAGCCTCCTGAGTAGCTGGGATTACAGGCACGTGCCACCATGCCCAGCTAATGTTTTGTATTTTTAGTAGAGACGGGGTTTCACCATGTTGACCAGGATGGTCTCGATCTCTCGACCTCGTGATCTACCCGCCTCGGCCTCCCAAAGTGCTGGGATTACAGGCATGAGCCACCACGCCCAGTCAAAGCCCTGATTCCGTGTCTTTATTGTGAACAGTGCTGTGACGAACATACAAGTGCATGTGTCTTTTTGGTAGAACGAGTTCTTTTCTTTTGGATGTGCGCCCACGGGATTCCTGGGTCAAAGAGCAATTCTGTTTTCAGCTCCTTGAGAAATCTCCAAACTGCTTTCCACAGTGGTTGAACTAACTTACATCCTCGCTGACGGTGTATAAGCATTTCCTTTTCAACGCAGCCTTGCCAGCATCTGCTGTTTCTTGACTTTTTAATAATAACTGTTCTGACTGGTGCAAGTTGGTATCTCTCTGTAGTTTTGATTTGCACTTCTCCGATGATTAGTGATGCTGAGCTGTTTTCATGTTTGTTGACCTTTTGTGTATCTTCTATTGCGTATTCTCTATTTGTTGAGACATTGTTCTCCTGGTTCTCTTTCAGTTCTTTTTCTATATTTCCTTTCACTTTCTGTCCATGCTTAAGACAGTTTATATAAAGTTTCTGTCTAATAATTCCTATGTCTGGGCTTCCTCAGCTCAGGGACAGTTTCTGTTCATTTCTTTTTTTCCTCTGAATTGACTTTTTTTTTTTTTTTTTTTTTTTTTGCATGCCTCATAATTTTTGGTGGAAGATTTGACATTTTGAGCATGATAATGTGGTAACTCTGGGAATCAGTTTCTCTCCTCCCCAGAATCTCTTGTTATTTCTTAAACAGCCCTAGAGCGTGGGTTGCAATGATGACACTGGGTAAATTACCTTATCCACAATCGCCTTGGTAATAAATTGTGGAGTCAGGATTCAATGCCGATTCTCTACTCTATCCTTTCTAGTCTCATTTTATTCAGTATCCTAAAAATCTGAATCTTCCCCATGGCTTTACTCCCATTTCAGTGAATCTCAGATCTGTACCTCCAGCTCCCGCCTCTCTTGAATGGCAGATGAATAGATTTCCAACTACTTACAAACGCTATCACGAATTTCAAACTCAGGCACGCTTCAAGTACATGTATCTTACTCTCCTGTTTCCCCGAATTTTCCCGACATTTTCTTCTGTCCCGTCGTTAGGAATCCCTTCCATTTCTCAGTTAAAGGACAGGACCATCCACCCACCTCTCCCAGATAAATCCAAGGCGAGCTTTTGGATTTATCCTCACGGGCCAAATCCCTCCTGAAATAGGAAACTGAAACCAACTCCTGAACCCTCGGGCTGATCTTGGAAGAGAAACCCCCGCCCGAGGTCGGGTGCCCCTCCCCACCTGGCGGACCGGATTTCAGGCGCGTGCCGGCGACCGTCCCCGCTAGGGACGCTGCGTCCGCCGGGTGCGGGGCGGGGTTCCGGCCGCAGCGGCCCCCGCCCAGCGCCCGGGTCAGGGAGAGCCTGGAAGCCGGAAGCAGCGAGAGCCAGCAGCGCCCAATCGCCCAGCGCGGGGAGCCGGCCGGATCCTCGGCAGGTGCGTGGGCCCCGCGGGGTGGGGGTGGGGGTGGGGGGTGGGGGGTGGGGGGCCGCCAAGGGTCCCTGTAGTCGTCGGCGCTGTAGGCCTGACCCGGCCGTGGGGCGCGGGGTGGGCGCGGTGGTGCAGCCCGCGCCTTCGGGGACGGATGTCGCGGTGGTTCCGCTCTGCCCGGCGGTGCACCCAGGTGACGAGAAACTGGGTGGGGTGGGGGGGCGCCCACCGGAGCGGGCACTCACACCCTGCGTCTCCGGACCCCTTGCCGTGTTCCAGAAAATGAGCGATGAGCAGTAGAAATCGGTGTTCCTTGTTTTCAGAAGGCCGAACGGCTTTCTCTCCTAAATCAAGAGGGTGGTTTGGTGAATAATCGGGATTATCTGATCTTGTGAGTCACCGGGAACCCCAGTGATAGAAACAAAGTTGAAAACCTCTCAGTGAAATCATTCCTGCGGGGAGGGCCGAATGATTCACCCAGGGACTGAGTTGATAGATCTCGGCGTCGAGAAAACCAAGGCACTGCGAAATATTCAAGCCCAAGCGCTTTCGATTCTGGACTGCCGAATGGCAATAATTATATGACAATATCCAGGCACACTGTGATGATAAAGTGGAAACTCGCTCTCAGTATATGCGCCATTTGATTCGATCATTTATTACATAAACACTTATTAGGTCCTGCCTGTGTGCGTAGAGCTGCTTAATGCCATGTAGGACTGGAATCAAAGGAGTACTTTTGTTGTTTGGGGGTTTCATAATCCCATCAGGAAGGTGCATTACTGATGCCATTTGAGTCCAAAACGCAGATAGCGTCAGAAGGCTTTCTGGAATCGGGACTTGAAAATTCATGAGTGAAATCGTTCTTAGTAAGCAAGCTTTGACTGAATGCTCCCTGTATATCAAAAGTGATCTTAGTCTGCGGTGACTCATTTCGGAAGGCGGAGGCTCTAGAATCAAGACTGCCCAGAAAGGGACTCCTCGGGGTTGCCCCAGAGGAGGAAATGCTAGTGGGGCAGACAAAGACCTGTGAAGCGGGAGGCCACCTGATTCCACCTAGCCAAGGGTTTTCTAGATAGAGCAGCCAGGAGTTTGTGAGGAGGCGTGCTGAGGGTGTCTTAGGAACTGGGGCTGGGCCCTGCCGTCTTTGGATGGAAGACCCTCCGTGAATGTTGTTTTGGGAAGAAGCTGGGAAGGGGCACAAGCTGGAGTGACGTTACAGATTTGCCTTAGATCAGGCGTCCCCAGACTTTTTACACAGGGGGCCAGTTCACTGTCCCTCAGACCGTGGGAGGGCCGCCACATACTGTGCTCCTCTCACTGACCACCAATGAAAGAGGTGCCCCTTCCTGAAGTGCGGTGGGGGGGGGGGGGCGGGCGGATACATGGCCTCAGGGGGCCGCATGCGGCCCGCGGGCCAGAGTTTGGGGACGCCTGCCTTAGAGGATAACCAGCCCCTAGCCCGGTGTCTGCCACGGCTCATGTGTTGGTAATTGGCGCTGATGAAAATGTGAACTAACGGTATTTAGAGAACGCTTTTGAAACCAGGAGGAACTGGTGGCACGTGTCGGCTAGGAAGCTGTTAACCCAGCATTTTAGAGAGCGTGGAGACGACTCTACAGAAAGAGAGAAGTCAAGGCGTGACTGGAGATTTCACAAAAGCCGAAGAGTGCCTTTCCGGACCTCCCACGGAGCCGCAGGTGCTAAGAACAGCCGGGAGATTGACGTTTACAGCGTCTGTACTCCGGCCCAGGCACCGCAGCTCACACCTGGAACCCTAGCACTCCGGGCGGCTGAGGCAGGAGGATCGCTGGAGCCCAGGACTTTGTGACCAGCCTGGGCAACATAGTAGACCCTGTCTGTACAAAAATTCGCTGGGCATGGTGGTGCAGGCCTGTGGTCCCAGCTACTAAGGAGGCTGAGGTGAGAGGATCGCCGGGAGAGAGGTCGAGGTTGCCGTGAGCTGGGACAGTGACCGACCGCACCACTGTACTCCAGCCTGGGAGACAGAGCCAGACCAAGTCTCGAATACAATAAAATGAGTATGCTTTGATTTCACAACTAAGATGGTTAAGATGGTAAATTTTACCTTCTGCACATTTGACCACCATTTTTTTAAAGGCTAAAAAAATGTTTCTACTCCTTGATTCAGTAATTCCACTTCTGGCCATCTACTTTAAGAAAACAACCACAGAGATTTGGCCAAAAAATAGATGTACAAACATTCTATTCCAAGTGTCTTTCTAATAGTGAACACTTTTAAATCATGAAATATCTGATGACTTGGGGAAGGCTGAAATCGATGCAAAGCTTCTGTAACCGCTAAGAATACCTTCAAAACATATTGAGTGGCATGGGAAGCACATCATTAAAAGCTAAATAAGCTGCGAAGATGAAAGTCCTTTTTTTAAAAAAAAAAGTGAAATAAGAGCAACTCTCTATAGCATTAAATCCAGAATATTAATAATTTAGAAAATAGAATGATACAAGAAAGAATAATACCAGAAAAAAATTCTTAAAATATCAACAGTGGGGGCTGGGTGCGGCAGCTCACACCTGTACTCCCAGCACTTTGGGAGGCAAAGGTGGGTGGATAACTTGAACTCAGAAGTTGGAGACCATCCTGGCCAACATGGTGAAACCCCGTCTCTACTACAAGTACAAAACTTCGCTGGGCGCGGTGGTTTGTGCCTGTAGTCTCAGCTACTCAGAGGCTGAGGCAGGAGATTACTTGAACCTGGGAGGCAGAAGGTTGTGGGGAGCTAAGATCCTGCCACTGCACTCCGGCCTGGGTCACAGAGCAAGGCTGGCTCCAAAAAACAAACAAAAATCAACAGTAGGGTGTTTTTTAAAAACAACTTTATTGACCATAATATGTACAACTATTATGTATCCCAAAAATGCTATTTAAAAAATGTATTGGGGTGCCATTTACATACCATTAAATTCACTGATTTTAATCGTACAATTCAATAATTGTTTTTCTTTTGAGATAGGGTCTCTATCGCCCAGGCTGGAGTACAGTGGCATGATCACAGCTCACTGTAGCCTGCACCTCCCAGGCTCAAGTGATCCTCCCACATATCTCCTGAGTAGCAGGGACCACTGGTGTGTGCCACCACACCCAACTAATTTTGGTATTTTTGGTAGAGATAGGGTTTCACCGTGTTGGCCAGGCTAGTCTCAAAACTCCTGGGTTCAAGTGACCCACTCTGCTTGGTCTCCCAAAGAGCTAGGGTTACAGGCATGAGCCACATTGTCTGGCCCAGTTCAAAATTTTTAACGATTGGCCACATTGTGCACCATCATTGCAGTCTACTTTTGAACATTTCCATCATTTTAGGTGCTTTTTCTTTTTTCTTCATAGTGATTAACTTTTCACACGAAAAAAATCGTTCCAACTTTGATTCGGTAGTACCACTCAAGTATTATTTTCTAAGAGGGTTGTAGGAGATGCAAACAAGGACTTGTGCTGTAAGGATGTTTATCGTAGCTTTTTATGATACCAAAACTTCAAAATGATTTCATTTTCCAACAATAAATCATGTACGATCCTTATCTGATAGCCTCTATTAAAAATGTTTTTCATTTCACCCTCCTATCTACGCACAGATGCTACTTAGTGAATGCAAGAGGCAGTGAACAAATGAAACTTGTACATAACGTTATGGAAAAGGCAGAATTGCATCCAGAGACTTCAGTTTAACCCAACCTCAAATGAAAGATTAAAAAATATGAATCCCTAATGTGTTCCTTCATTGTGTCCTGGATGGGGGATACAGCATGGGGTGAGGAAGGGCTGGGCTCCCAGAGAGAGAGGGACTGTAATATGTAACAGCATGTGTCAAGACTTAGAGGACCAAGCTGTGAGTTTCTTCCTCCTGAAGAAAAGGCCAGCGTGGCCAGGAGGGAATGGGACAGCCACTGGCCTTGAACCATGATAAGCAATTTGTATTTTCTTCGAAATGTGATTTTTAAAAAAATCAAGATTCCTCCAGGTAGAGTGTGGAGAAGAGATTGAACACGGGTGCAACAGGAGTGGGAGCCAGTGAGGAGGAGAGGGCATGGGCCAGGCTGGCAGCAGTTTCTATGGATGGGGGCTGTACTGGGGGCTGTGACAGAAGAGATACAGCTGGCAGAAGGGGGTGGGGTGCAGCGAGTCAAGAATAGCACCCAGTGGTTGCCTCCAGCCGAGAGGGGTGAAGAGGTCTAGGCTGAGGAGCTGGCGCCTCTGTGGTGCCAAGGAGACCCAGAGGTGAGGTGTCCGGGAGGCAGTGGCATTGTGTCCTCCATTGGAAGCCCAGGGAATGGGTACCACCCTCCAACACACAGAGAGCAAAGGCACTAGGTCGGGCAGGGCCTCCGGCCTGTAGGAGTGGGAAGTCCAAGGGCAGGGAGAGCAAAGGAGAAACGCGGAGCGCAGTGGCGGTACGGAGCGGCGGGCTTTCGGCGACTCCGCTTAGTCCCCGGACACGCGGGGCCCACCGCAGAGAGCCCGACCAGCCTGCCCAAACTGACACAGGACCCGGAACGCGATCCCAAAACTTACACGGGACCCGAACGCGATCCCCAAACTAACACGGGACCCGAACGCCATCCCGAAACTAACACGGGACCCGAAAGCGATCCCAAAACTAACACGGGACCCGAACGCGATCCCAAAACTAACACGGGACCCGAACGTGATCCCAAAACTAACACGGGACCCAGAACGCGATCCCAAAGCTAACACGGGACCCGAACGCGATCCCCAAACTAACACGGGACCCGAACGCGATCCCCAAACTAGCACGGGACCCGAACGCGATCCCAAAACTAACACGGGACCCAAAACGCGATCCCAAAGCTAACACGGGACCCGAACGCGATCCCAAAACTAACACGGGACCCGAACGCGATCCCAAAACTAACACGGGACCCAGAACGCGATCCCAAAGCTAACACGGGACCCGAACGCGATCCCAAAACTAACACGGGACCCGAACGCGATCCCAAAACTAACACGGGACCCAGAACGCGATCCCAAAGCTAACACGGGACCCGAACGCGATCCCAAAACTAACACAGGACCTGAACGCGATCCCAAAACTTACACGGGACCCAGAACGCGATCCCAAAACTCACACGGGACCCGAACGCGATCCCAAAACTTACAGGGGACCCAGAACCGCGATCCGCAAACTAACACAGAACCCAGAACTGCGCGCTCTCCAAACTAACACTGGACTTGGAATGCGATCCCCTAACTCGCACAGGACCCAGAGCTGCGAGCCCAAGCTGACACGGGCCCGGAACCGCTATCGCCAGACTTACTCAGCACGTGGAACCGCGATCCCCAGACTAACACAGGACTTGGAACCGGTGCAGCCAAACAGCAGCTTACTTTGCAGGGAGCCTGTTGGACGTGACTCCTTGCTGCTTTTTTTTTTTTTTTTTTTTTTTTTTTTTTTTTTTTTTTTGGAGACACGGTCTAGCTTTGTAGCCCAGCCTGGAGTGCAATTGAGTGATCTCGGCTCACTGCAACCTCCACCTCCCGCGTTCAAGCAATTGCCCTTCCTCAGCCTCCTGAGTAGCTGGGACTACAGGCGCCTACCATTACACCTGGCTAATTTTTGTATTTTTAGTAGAGACGGGGTTTCACCCTGTTGGCCAGGGTGGTCTTGATCTCCTGACCTTGTGATCTGCCTGCCTCTGCCTCCCAAAGTGCTGGGATTACAGGCGTGAGTCACCGCGCCTGGCCTGTTTTGTTTTCTGAGACAGAGTCTTGCTCTGTGGCCAGGCTGGAGTGCAATGGCGTGAGCTCAGCTCACTGCAGCCTCTGCTTGGGTGCGTATGTGCGTGCGCGCGCGCGCGCGTGCCTTTAACTCTTGCCTTTCCTTGGAAACCTAACACCCGGAAGGCAGAGGTTGCAGCGAGGGGAGATCTGACACCTCACTCCAGCCTGGACAACAGAGTGAGACCCTGTCTCAAAGGAAAAAGAAAGAAGAAGAAGAAAGGCTGGGTGCGGTGGCTTGGCCTGGGTTCAAGCGATACTCCTGCCTCAGCCTCCCAAGTAGCTGGGATTATAGGCTCCCGCCACTGCACTTGGCTTAGGTTTGTATTTTTAGTAGAGACAGGGTTTCACCATGTTGGCCAGAATGGTCTCCATCTCCTGGCCTCCTGGATCCACCCACCTCAGCCTCCTAAAGTGCTAGGATTACAGGCATGAGCCACCGCGCCTGGCCTTTCTTTTTTTTTTTCTTTGAGACAGGGTCTCACTCTGTTGCCCAGGCTGGAGTGAGGTGTCAGATCTCCCCTCACTGCAACCTCTGT
This sequence comes from Saimiri boliviensis, assembly GCF_048565385.1. Taxonomy (NCBI): domain Eukaryota; kingdom Metazoa; phylum Chordata; class Mammalia; order Primates; family Cebidae; genus Saimiri; species Saimiri boliviensis. The sequence continues at coordinate 2,666,544 of NC_133468.1, forward strand.
CTTCCGGGTGTTAGGTTTCCAAGGGAAGGCAAGGGTTAAAGAAAGACACACACACACACACACACACACACACACACACACAAACACACACGAGAGAGAGAGAGAGAGAGAGAGAGAGAGAGAGCTGGACAGCAACTGTCCAGCATGAAACCAGCAAATGATGGACAGAAAGCCTGCATTTGCCATCAAGCGCTCCCTTCTCTCGTGCTCTGTGTGTGTGTGTGTGTGTGTGTGTGTGTGTGTGTGCTGTGTGTATATATGTCTTTCTTTAACCCTTGCCTTCCCTTTGAAACCTAACACCCAGAAGGCAGCTGTGAGCCCAGATCTGCCACAGCACTCCAGCCTGGGAGACAGAGTGAGACCCTGTCTCAAAAGAAAAAAAAAGGCCGGGCGCGGTGGCTCAAGCCTGTCATCCCAGCACTTTGGGAGGCCGAGGCGGGTGGATCACGAGGTCGAGAGATCGAGACCATCCTGGTCAACAAGGTGAAACCCCGTCTCTACTAAAAATACAAAAAATTAGCTGGGCATGGTGGTGTGTGCCTGTAATCCCAGCTACTCAGGAGGCTGAGGCAGGAGAATTGCCTGAACCCAGGAGGCGGAGGTTGCGGTGAGCCGAGATCGCGCCATTGCACTCCAGCCTGGGTAACAAGAGCGAAACTCCGCCTCAAAAAAAAAAAAAAAAAAAAAAAAAAGTAGAGGGAGGCTGGCCCAGTAGCTCACGCCTGCACCTGCCATCTCAGCATTTTGAGAGGCCGGGGCAGGCGGATCACTTGAGATCTGGAGTTGGAGACCAGCCTGGCCAACATGGCAAAACTCTGACTCTGCTAAAAATACAAAAATGAGCCAGGCATTGTGATGGGCGCCTGTAATCTCAGCTACTTCGGAGGCTGAGGTAGGAGAATCGCTTGAATCCAGGAAATGGAGATTGCAGTGAGCTGAAATCATACCAGTGCATTCCGGCCTGGGCAACAGAGCGACTCTGTCTCAAAAAAAAAAAAAAAAAAATTGAAAAATAGTTACCGGAAATTAAACCCAATATTTCGCCATGTATTAGTTTATTGTTAAATACATATTTCAGAGCAAAATATGCTAATTTTTCTTAAAAGTAATTCATTTCTGTATGTGAGAATGTACGGTACGGGAAAAGAATTAAATGAACACAAACTGGGTGCAGTGGCTCACACCTGGAATCCCAGCATTTTGGGAGGCTGAGGCAGGCGGCTTCCTTGAGGTCAGAAGTTTGAGCGCAGCCTGGCCAACATGGTGAAACCTTGTCTCTACTAAAACTACAAAAATTAGCCACACGTGGTGGTGCATGCCTGTAGTCCCAGCTACTTGGGAGGCTGAGGTGGGGAAGCTGAGGCAGGAGAATCACTTAAACCAGGGAGGCGGAGGTTGCAGTGAGTCGAGACTGTGCCTCTCCACTCCAGCCTGGATGACAAAGTGAGATTCCATCTCCAAAAAAAAAAAGAATTACATTAACCCAACTGCAGAATAGATATGTGTATCCACACACATACATAATCCATTTAAATGCAGTTGTATATTTTTATTTCCAGTTGTTCCGTTTTCCCCCAGAATGTCTTCATAGAAACCCACATGATAAGTCTTTTGGAATGCATAGAATTATATATATATATATAGATATGGTTTCACTATCACATAATGTTAATTTTGAGTTTAGAAATAAAAGCTTCCATGTTCTTGAGTCACACGCTTGATGTATAACTGAAATCTGTCATGTTTTTATTAAGATGTATATGATAAAGAGCCTATACAAAGGGGTTTTTGGCGTTGTAATATCAGCCATAAAAGCTAGAAATGATTCTTAAACCAACACACATGTTGCAAGCTAGGATGTTATACTTCGTGATGTTCCATTTATAACATGATGACACTATCTTTCTTAAGATAAGATTTTCCCATGGTTTGCATATGTAATAATTCTACATTCACTGTCAATTATGTTTACCTAAGAGTCCTTAAAACCTTTTTTTCCGACAGGATGATGATGGGAATCTTTGCCAATTGTGTCTTCTGTTTGAAAGTGAAGTACTTACCTCGGCGGCAGAAGAAAAAGCTACAAGCTGACATTAAGGAAAACGGCGGAAAGTTTTCCTTTTCCTTCAGTCCTCAGGTATTTCCAAATCTCGTCAACGACAGTGTGATAAAACATGGTGCATTCAGGGAAAAGGGGGCACGGTTAGTAGAGGAAGCGAAGATTAGCAGCAGGAGGCAGTGAGTGAGCGACTCCAAGTTCATCAGGAGAGACTGTGACATGGCCCATTGGGAGGCTGGGCCCCAAGAGGCAGAGGAAGGAGGCCCAGGCCAGCCCTGTCCTCTCTCTGTTCCCTGAACTCTGCAGGACAGTCCCACATGTCCTAGGAAGCAGGATATGACTAGAGCACAGCCAAATAGAAACATAGAATTTCAACCCAGCCAAATCTGTCCTTGAAGGGGAAAGTCATAGCGCACAGGATTTGCAAAAAGCACACTGTCACTCACCAGCATGTCGACGCTGGAGCGATAGACGGGTAAGCCAGGTTCCTGGGGGCAGAGACGTGCAGTGAGGCTCGTCTTTGCAGCATAGCTTGTGCTGTCTTTGTTCATTGAAAGGCTGCAGGAAGCTACCTTCCATCCCTTGCACTTGTAGGGCTGGCAGTTCAGATAATAGGATTTTATACCTGGATGAAATCTCGGAAATCATTCAGTCTAATCTCTTGTTTTTTTTTTTTTTAACCGCCTCTTTGAAAGAACTAAAAATAGAAATCCAAAGACTAGGCGCCAGGCCGGCCTGCACCGTCTCTGAACTTCGGCCCTGGGGCTTCGCCGTAATGAGCCTCATCTGTTCTGTGCAGTGGGTTCAACTCCAGCTGAATACTAGAAATGCAATGTCCCCATTTCCTTCCAATTCACGTAGAATTGTATATTCTTCCCCTACACGGCTTCCCATACTGAGCTGTCTCACCGTCTCTCTGGACAGATGAGTAAACTGTACCCGCTCCCCTTCTCAGTTTGTCTTCTGTGTGGAGAACGGTTTCTCCTTTTTAGAAACTCACAGACTGTGAGTGCAACCTTGCGGAAGATGTACAGAAACATTTGAAATGCGCATGCCAGCTCCTGTGAAGACGGAGGCAGCTCTAGATGTCATGACGAGGAACGATCGCCAAGATAAATTCAGTGGAAAGGGCAGCACAGAAGAGACCGAGTAGCACGGTGCCACGTGTCTACGCATAGTGTCGCTCAAGGCAGGATACGTGAGGAGCAAGTGCCAGCGGGTGCCTCTGGGGAGAGGAGCTGGGGATACCAGTGGGGAAGAAATTCACATGTCGGCCGGGCGCGGTGGCTCAAGCCTGTCATCCCAGCACTTTGGGAGGCCGAAGCGGGTGGATCGTGAGGTCCAGAGATCGAGACCATCCCGGTCAACCTGGCGAAACCCCATCTCTCCTAAAAATACAAAAAATGAGCTGGGCATGGTGGCACGTGCCTGTGGTCCCAGCTACTCAGGAGGCTGAGGCAGGAGAATTGCCTGAACTCGGGAGGCGGAGGGTGCGGTGAGCAGAGATCGCGCCATTGCACTCCAGCCTGGGTAACAAGAGCGAAACTCCGTCTCAAAAAAAAAAAAAAAGAAATTAACGTTATTATTTTTTTTTCTCTGTATTTTACGGTGTGAATTTACCATTTATTAAAAACTAAATAAAATTATAAGCTGGACATGGTGGCTCATGGGTGTAAACCCAGTACTTTGGGGAGGCTGAGGTGGGAGAATCACTTGAGGCCAGGAGTTCAAGACCGGCCTGATCAACATAGCGAGACCCTATCTCTACCAAAAAAAAAACAAGATTTTTTAAAAATTACAAAATACATGAATAACCTTTGAACCCCCCTTTCTACTACCAAGAAAATAATTGAACAAGTGCACAAAGATGCGTACGTGAGGATAATTATCACAGCATTGTTTACAATAGTGAAAATTTAGAACTAACCTCTAGGCTTAATTAATTATGATACATTCATATCTAGACTCTGTTGATTTTTTTAAATGTTTATGTTACTAGAAACCGTGTGACTTATAGAGGTTTTTAGAAGTTTGAGAGAAATTATCGCACACTACCTTAAAACAAGGCTTTTTAAGAGTGAAAATTACAGACACAGATAACTTTAGATGTTTTTACTGATGTGTAATGTACTGACTCTTTCTTTCTTAGTGCACACATGTAATCTTAGACAATGCTGATGTTCTGAGTCCGTACCGACTGAATTCTATCCAAAAGAACCACGTTCATATTGCAAACCCAGATTTTATATGGGAATCTATCAGAGAAAAGAGACTCCTGGATGTAAAGAATTACGATCCTGATAAGCCCCTGGATGTCACACCGCCTCCTGATCAGAAGACGAGCGGTCCTGGTAGGTATTTCGTAGCAAGCTCTTGCTGTATCATAGGTGCTATAGTACACACTTGGGTTTGTCAAAGACACGATAGACAGATAATTGTCCAGAAATACGCAAAAACCATGAGACTTAGGACTTGAGAACATGGACAGAAAACTAGAGGACAAAAGACCACTTTAGCAATAGACAATAGATTTCTTGGTATCCAGCCTAGTAGCATCCGATTCAAACTGGCCACAAAACATGGATCGTCTCAGAAAACCTGATCGCGATTCTAAGGAGGAGGAAGGAAACGACTTTGTGTCCAGCCGTGATCACTACACCCTCGGGACCGGAAATGTGGACGACCAGCGTTTTGCTTCAGAGATTCTTTCCAGCCGGGCGCGGTGGCTCAAGCCTGTCATCCCAGCACCTTGGGAGGCCGAGGCGGGTGGATCACGAGGTCGAGAGATCGAGACCATCCTGGTCAACGTGGTGAAACCCCGTCTCTACTAAAAATACAAAAAAAAAAAAAAACTAGCTGGGCGTGGTGGCGCGTGCCTGTCATCCCAGCTACTCGGGAGGCCGAGGCGGGAGAATTGCCTGAGCCCAGGAGGCGGAGGTTGCGGTGAGCCGAGATCGCGCCATTGCACTCCAGCCTGGGTAACAAGAGCGAAAACTCCGTCTCAAAAAAAAAAAGAAATTCTTTCCAAACAAAAGATTGTCTCCCCAAAAGAAACATATTTTCTTTACCAACCAAGATTTTATTTTGGAATCTGTCCAAGAAGAAAGGCTTTCCACATAGGAAATGCTCCTCTCCCTGCGTGTTCCTCACATGTACCCCAAAACATAAAATGCAATTAAAACAAAACAAAAGAAATGCACTCTTCCTGAGTCGCATCAAAAATCAAACAGTTCTGATAAATATCAGCTTACAGTAAGCACATGGTATGTGTCAGATATGGAATGACTGGGCAGGGCGGAGCCTCCTTAGACGATCGTCCAGAAATGCTGCTGCAGTCATCAGACTTTCTCAATGTCCCAGCAAATGATAGTCATCACAGAAATAGGCAAAACGGTAGACTCTTTTCACATTGAAAACATATTGTATGACAGCCAGCATAATTTATTCCGATTCCAAATCACTACAGATATCCCGATGGTCTTTGGAATCTCGACAGTCATTAAAACCGGACAGAAGTCCTTGAATGAAGAGTTGTTCCTAGGTATCACAATACTATAGATAGTGTCACTGTTTCCCTGAATGAAAAAGATGAAGAAAAGCTCGTGTAGAGCCCTGGAGTTTCCCTCCTCTAAGTTAGAACGTCTCCAGCTCCTTCACTCGTGAAGTGCCGCCTCTCAGGAACTCATTCTGATCCTGTGCACTTCAAGAGGAAAGTGCCAATTGCAAACTGTCTGGCTATCAATGAGTTTCAAATGATCTCAGAGGAGGATTCTCCTGACATGCCTATGAAAACGGAATTCGAGTCTGTTCCATCTTACAACGCTGTGCCTTCCTCTCACAGTGTCACACCCTTCTCCTTTCCCACTGGGTCGTCCTTGGATCACCAAAACTATACTTCATTTCAGGATATATTTATGAATCAACAATTCCAGCACTTAGGTTAACGAATGATGAGCCTCTGAGCAGTCAACAAGTGTGCTGTTTGCTTTATTTCTAGAAGCAAAAACCGACGACGTACGCCTGGACCGCGCCGCAGAGGAGGAAGACACCGTGGAACTCGATGAGTAATTTCCCTCTTTCTGATTCCTAGGACTCCACAGAGTTTGCAAAATCTTGTGTCAACCTCAAGCACAGTATTCAAATTCTATTTGTAGACTTTGTTGTATTTTAATTTGAGTATCTAACTCTTTACTGATTTTTTTGAGACTTTTTACTTCAACTAGTATAATGAGCATTATTTTTTTTTTCCTTTTCTTTTTTTTTTTTTTTTTTTTAAGACGGGGTTTCACCGTGTTGGTCAGGCTGGCCTTGAACTCCCGACCTCAGGTGATCCGCCCGCCTTGGCCTCCAAAGTGCCTGGATTACAGGTGTGAGCCACCACGCCCGGCCTAGTGATCATTATTTTTATCTTCTCAGTCTTATGTGAGATTGGATGCAATTATTAAATTAATTGACTTTTAAAAAGAAAAGACAGTGATGATGAGATTTGGGTAGCCTCTCATCCTATTACTTTTCTGATCAATCTTTAGAGTTTGTTACTTTTGCCTGATATTTTCAAAAATGGAAATAACAACAGCCTTCCTCAAATGGAGTGTGTAAGTCTAAAGTTCTCGATGGCTGCTTAAAGCATCCCCAAAACATCGGGTTAATTAGACATCACATTCAGTCTTGTTCTATTTGTTACTAATCATGTTTACAGAGAAGAGAATCCAAAATGAAAACCACAGATTACGAGAAGTCTGACTCCTTTATTTTAGAGATGATGGACCGTGGTCCGCAGAGGAGTGACATAGCTCCTGAGAGTCAGACCCAAAGCGAACACAAGTAGCCCGTCCCCAGAGTGTGGCCCACTTCTCTCTGCCTCTGCCTGTGCCGCACGGACACCATCTTCCAGTGCAGAAGCTACGGCCCTGGGCATCTGAGCTGGAGAAGGATGCAGAGGAGGCATCCAGCTCATTTCCAATGATCTTTTCACAGTTTCTCCCTCAGGAGGCCTTAGGGACTTACCGTGTATTTGGTAAGAAATCTATCATCTATTTTATAAGGATCTACAAGAAACAAGCTATGAAATTCTGTTGAGCCTACAATCCATTGTAATGTTAAAATGTTCATTACACACCTTACACATTTCAGGTTTTCGGCAGAGAAGGTTGACATTTCCCGTCTTCCTCAAGATTTCGACGTCGCAAAATATAACACCTTGGAGAGAGTAAGAATCTGATTTCTAGTTAGAAACAAAGAAAAAAACAACACAAAGCCTGTTTGAAGGTCATTGTTTTGAACAATCGTGCATCTCTTACATATCGTATTTCTTAAAATAGGAATTGATTTTCGTATTTGTTTCTTTATTTCGGTGGAGACAGAGTCTCACTATGTTGCTGGTCTGGAATCCCCAGGCTCAAGCCGTCCTCCCGCCTCAGCCTATCACAGTGCTCGGATTACAGGCCGGAGCCGCTGCGCCCGGAGCCAGTTCTTACCGGCCAAGAAAATGCTTATGTTTAGAACTTAATATCTACATTTTTAGTATTTATATTATAAAAGTAATGCATGCTCATAGCAAACATCGTAAACAGTAGAAAATACCAATATGGCATTAAAAATAACAGTCTCTTCCCTGTTATTAACAGTGTCTTGTATTTAGAAAGGGAAGATTTGACACTAAGTAGGTATACTATGTTGCATTTCCATTCCTTTTGCATTAGAAAGAAAAACAAATTTTTTTTTTTTTTTTTTTTTTTTTTTTTTTTTTTTTTTTACAAAGTCACGCAAATGAAAATCAACACTAGCGTCTGGTGTGGCGTCACTCACCTATGCTCCCAGCTACTCAGGAGGTGGAAACAGGTGGATCTCTTGAGCCCAGGAGTTTGAGGCCATCCTGGGCGACACGGCAAGACCTCTGTCTCTAAAATATCTATACAGATATAAGTTGACCCTAGCCTTCAAAGTGATGTTTCATTTGTATTTTTAGATATGTTAATAAGACATCATTTGAAAATAACATTTTCCTCCTTGATAAAGAAAACACGAAAAATAGTACGGTATAAACACACACAGATCTATCTCTGGTGAAAACACGGGAGAGAAACACGCCAAAATCTTCATAGGGATTGTGTTGCTGTCATAGGATTTCGGGTGATTTTAATTTTCTTCTTGATACCTTTCGGTATTTTCTAAATTGTATCTCTCAATGAACACATATTATTTTATCATTATAGTCAACATTTTCGAATGGCAAATGGCATTGGATGTTTCGAGAGTGCAGCTTCTGAAAGCACATCCCCTTTTCCAGGTGGGAATGGCGGGAGGCCGGGAAGCCGTGCTGGTGGAGCTGCAGTGTTCCCGGGACGCCAGGGACTGTCCTTTCCTGATATCCTCACACTTCCTCCTGGCTGACGGCATGCAGGTAAGGCTGTTTAGATCGATTCCTATGCGTTTGCTGACCTCTGTTCAGAACTCATTTCAGTGAACCAGCCATCTTGCCAACTTTTTTCTTCTTACCCGGTGTCCTGGCTCAGGCTGCCGTTAATACACGCAACGGGCCGGGGAGCTTAAACAACAGACATTGATTTCTCACGGTGCTAGAGACTGGAAGTCCAAGGTCAAAAGGTGGCAGAGTTTATTTCTTCTGAGGTGAGGCCTCTCTCTTTGGCTTCTAGATGGCTGTCTTCTTGCTGTGCCCTCACATGGTCTTCCACCTGTGGGCATCTGTGCCCTCATCTCTTCGCATGAGGAGAGCAGTCATGTTGGATCGGGGCCTACCCCTGTGATCTCTCATTCGTTAATCAATTACCTCTTTAAAGGCTCTGTCTCCAAACACAGTCCCGTGTTTGAGGTCCTGGGACTTAGGACTTCAGCAGATGCACTTGGTAGGGGTTCGGTTCAGCCGTAACACCTGGCGAATCATTTTGCAAAGGGGAAATGTGTTCCCTTTGGGAGTATGGGGGGTGAGGACCTCACCCCCGAGTAGATCAGCACTAGAAGGGAATGGTCACTGGGGGCAGGGTGTATAGCAGTTCTGCTCTTGTTCCACATCCCCTACAGGATAGTTTCCTGACGTTTACACCTCTGAAAGCATCCCACTGAAACACTTCATCAAGCATCTGTTATGTATCAAGCAATCTAGTAGGGCTGGCACTCAGAGCTTAAGAACAGCTTCACATCTTGACTCTCAGAAATCACTGTCTAGAAAGAGCTAACACTCATCATTGCAATCCACAGTGACGGCTCCACTTCTGAATATGTCTATGAAGTATGGCGGGCTCAAGGTCACAGAGCCCTGGGAACAACAAGGGAGGCTTTGCAGAGGCCGTGACCTTTGCCCTAGGTCAGTGTCAGGTCAAGAGCACAGCTCCGGTCTAAAACAATCGTGAGACAAAAATAAATTCAGAATTAATACCTGAAGTTTAAATACGATGTCGCAACACCTACCGGGATCCTTTATCGAGTAGACATTCAGAGTTACAGATCTTCCCCCGGGCCCCCCGCTGGCCGAGACACTGTCTTCCTTTCTTGCCCAGGCTGGAGTGCAGCGGCACGATCTTGGCTCACTGCCACCTCCACCTCCTGGGTTCCAGCGATTCTGCTGCCTCCGCCTCCTGAGTAGCTGAGATGACAGGCACGTGCCACCACGCCCGGCCCATTTTTGTGTGTTCACCATGTTTGCCAGGCTGGTTTTGAACTCCTGACCTCGTGATCCACCTGCCTTGGTCTCCCAAAGTGCTGAGACTACAGGCATGAGCCGCCATGCCCAGCCTACAGATCCGTCTTGGGCCGGGGAGCAGTCACTTCCCAGTGGGAGTGGCCCTCACAAAGGTCCACACAGGCTCCGGGAGCTTTTCCCTCCGTTTCCACTCCGGGTGTCAGCTCAGGTACAAGAGAAGGAAACTCACATCAGCTGGATGTGAGATCCACTTGACTCGGAAGCCCCCCCCCCACAGAAGCCCGTCGCTCCTGTCGCGTTGTTTTGGGTTCCCGATGCCCTCGGGGGACATACCCAGTTATATGAGTCTCTGCTCTCAGGCAAGCCCAAAGCCTGGCTTTCCCACCATTGAACCCTCAGGCTCAATGCAGTCTATCAATGAGAGGCCACAATGACATCAGCAGTTTTGCCTGCTGTTACGGCGGACATGCCATCTTTGTCAGATTTCCATGGAAACAGAGCAAGAAAGCGAATCCATGGTCAGATTGTCCAAGAAGGAGAAGCGTTTCTGTTCACTTTGTGCCCCGAAATGTATACTGTACTTTGTGGAGGATTTCGTTGTTCGGGCAAAGAGTAAGTAACGACGAAGTGAAAAAACCTGACCGAATGTGTGATTGTTTTCTGCATTGAGAAAGGAAACTGTAGCACGGTAGAGGCCAGGACATCCCTCAGGGTGCCTTCCTCCCTTAGCAAGCCTGAGTCTTGAGTCTGCACAGAGTGCCCCTTGGGTGAGCCCGGTTTGCTGAGCAGAGGAGCCTTGAGGGCAGTGAGCCTCAGCCAGCTGTTCTGCTGAAGAGGATTTTCCAGCTTGCCCTTCGGCCACATAAAACCATGTCGTTGGAAATCTTCCAAAATGATGTGAAATTCGACCTTCTTCAATGGAGTGACTTCAACAGGCACTTCTTTTGACCAAGTTTCAGAGGCATCCCGCAGCCCCCCTGTCCGAGAGGGCAGCTGATCCTAAGTAGAGTGGCTTCCCGGGGGCCACACCCCCAAGCCGGGGGCTCGGCTGACGCCTACAACACCACCAGGGCTCCGAGTCGGGGCAAGTTCTCCCAGATTCTCTGGGGTTCATGTGAGGATCACCGCCCACTACAGGGGCAGGAGTTTCCCAGAAGAGCAGAAGGTGCTGCCTCCATCGACAGTTGGGGATGAGGGAGGAGCCGGGGCCTTTCTTCAACACATGGGCAACCGAAGAGCTTTCCGCTGGGATTTCATTTTTGCCGTGTGCCTGTCTCTCACAGTTGTTCCTGTCTGAAGTATTTTTCTTTTCTTCCCCTCCCTTGATTTATTTTTCTCATTTCCAAAAAGCTGGAAAGCCAGATTTCAAAGCTAATTAGAATGATTTGTAAACAGTCCGTAGGCTTGGAAGGAAGCTTCGAGTGACTCTCCGGTGAAACAAATGATCTTTTCTGTCTGCTGTGCTTTCTGGAGCTTTTTCCCCTTTACCTCCACATTGTAGTCTTTTTTAGTAAGATGGATGGCTCACGCATATCAGCCCAGCACTTTGGGAGGCCGAGGTTGGTGGATCACAAGGTCGATAGATGGAGACCATCCTGGCCCACATGGTGGAACCCCGTCTCTACTAAAAATACAAACAGTAGCTGGGTGTGGTGGTACACATCTGTGGTCCCAGCTACTAAGGGGGCTGAGGCAGAAGAATCGCTTCAACCTGGGAGGCAGAGTTACCGTGAGCCAGGATGGTGCCATTGCACTGCAGCCTGGCAGCAGAGTGAGACAACGTCTCAAAAAAAAAAAAAAAGAGTTTAAAATTTTAGTAATTCTGGTCGAGCACGGCGGCTTATGCCTGTAATCCCAGCACTTTGAGAGGCCAAGGCAGGCAGACTGCTTGAGGTCAGGAGTTATTCAAGCCGACATAGTTGAAACCCCGTTTCTACCAAAAAATACAAAAAAATGAGCCAGTCGGGGTAGCACACGCCTGTAGTCCCAGGTACTGAGGAGGCTGAGGCGGGAGAATCGCCTGAACCTGGGAGGCAGAGGTTGCAGTGAGCCGAGATCGTGCCGCTGCACTCCCGTCTGGGCGACAGAGCAAGACCCTGTCTCAAAATAAATAAAAAAAGGAAAAGAAAAAGAATTTAAAATTCAAGTAATAATTTGAAAAACACTGATTTCTCAACTTCTTCATGTCAAGGAACTAATGCTTTATGTTCAATCAAGCTAGATATGTAAATAATTACTGTACTTTTCCTATATACCATAATTCACAGACTAGAAGACGGTTTGCTAGAAAGAAAACCTCTGAAGATGCAAGTGAATACTATGAAAATTACATCGAAGAACTGAAGAAACAAGGATTTCTACTAAGAGAACATTTCACACCTGAAGCAACTCAATTAGCATCGGAACCATTGCAAGCAGTAAGATTGATTTCTACTTTTTTGTTGTTATTGATTGAATATTTTTAATAGAAATGTTTTCTCTATTACAAAGAAAAAAACCGGGCCGGGCTCGGTGGCTCACGCCTGTATCCCAGCACTTTGACAGGCCAAGGTGGGAGGATCACTTGAGGCCAGGAGTTCGAGACCAGCCTTGGCAACACAGAGGGACCCGTTTCTTGGTTTTTTAGTTTCTGTAGAAATGGGTCTCTCTGTGTTGCCAATGGTGGTGTGCCTGTAGTCCTAGCCACTCACGAGGCCGAGGCAGGAGGATCACTGGAATCCAGCAGTTGGAGGTTACAGTGAGCTATGATCACGCCGCTGTACCCCAACCTGGGCGATACAGAAAGACCCCGTCTCAGATAAATAAATCGATGTCAGGAGGGAAGAGGAGGAGTTCAGAAAAGGAAACGTGACCTCAGAGAAAGGCCTGGCAACGGAGTGGGGAATACATGGTAGGATGAGCCGTGAAATGTATCGCTTCTTTCAGCAGCAGTCTGAGAGCTTGTGAGAGATCTCTTTACAACCTAGGCCCTCAGTCGAGGGTCCTTAACCCCGATTGCACGTGTTAAATGCCACAGACAGACCTAGAGCTTACAGGGTGAAGGAAAAAAGAGAACAGGAAGAAAAGGAGGTAGAAGGGAATCAGAGAAGAGAGAATGGAGGCAGACAGAGAGAGGATCCCGCAGTTACCTGGCTGGCGATGACTCTCTTGGGCTGGGATCAGTCATTTCTCCTCACACCTCCGTTCGTTGGCCTTCACACGTTGACTTTTTGGTGGCGATTCTGTTTTATTGTTGCAGTGGCTTTTGGAAGAAGTCATGAATTCAAGCACTCTGAGCCCAGAGGTGAGCGATTTCGTAGAGATGATTTGGGCAGAGGCCCTGGGCCACCTGGAGCACACACTTCTCAAGCCAGTGAACAGGATCAGCCTCAACGACGTAAGTCTGTGTCGCCGAAGCCCTGTGAGAACCCCACCTCCTGGTTGATTGGCTTCAGTCGTAACACTTGTGTGTGCGTGCTGGTCTGACTGCTCTGAAATTCATTCCTGAATGTTCTTTCCTTGTACCTTGAAGAAAGGGACCACTAAGAATACTAAGGAAAAAATAAGCATCCGAGAAAACTAGACATCCCTGTCTGTCAAATATCAGCCTCAAGGCCTGATGGAAGGCAGGCCTCTGGCGCTGGCCAATCAGGAGGACCGATCTTTTGCACCAAGAAGTTTGCAGGAAGCTGGAGGGATATGGGTGGTCTTGGTCCCCAGTTAGATTTCCAGACCCCAGCCCACTTCCTAGTGACTCCACGGTCTCGTACCTTCCGACTGTCTCAGGAAAGGCAGGCATGCCTCGAGATCACCAGGAAACGTTCTGCTCTTAAGTAGAATCGCAGCTGAGAGAGCAGGCAAACGAAGGTGTCCCCAGTGGTACGACTTAAGCAACCGCATTGCTGTATTGAAATAAATAAGGACGATTTTCCTCCGTGGCCTTAAGCTGATTTATCTCAAGGAGAACATGGCTTCCTGGGGCAAAGCCCCTGAAGTACTTATGTCATTAGAGACATCTTGAGGAGATTTTTACCTCTGGTCTCATTCTGACACCTTCCTCAATTTCTCCTGTGAGAAGCAAGTCTCTCGCAGTGGCATGAGTGTTTCTCTCTCTGCATATCTGTAGGGAGATGTGTCCCCATCTACAGAGAACTGTAAGACTCTGCTTCTTTGGTCTAGTAAAACCGAGCCCAGGTTTGCAATTGTCCTCATGGCATCAGTGTCACCACTGAGCTACGTCTCCAGTAAAGATGGGCATCTGCTCTGCGATAGCTGTTCGGTAGAAAATGGATAGTTTTGACGTGTCCAGCAATCGTTTTGGATATTTTTGTGCGTGTTCCTCAATCTCTGTATCACAATTTCGTTTCAATAAGCCTATGTGGTCTTCTGTTGAAAGGTGAGCAAGGCCGAGGGGGTTCTCCTTCTAGTGAAGGCAGCGCTGAAACATGGAGAAACAGCAGAGCAACTGCAGAAGATGATGACGGAGTTCTACAGACTGATACCTCACAGAGGCACGATGCCCACAGAAGTGAATCTGGGACTATTGGCTAAGAAAGCAGACCTCTGCCAGGTAAACCTCGGAAACACAGAATTCAGTGGATTAGAAAGTCTGTTGGGGGTGAGGGTCTTTAAAACTCTGATGATTAAGGTAACACTGAATCACGAAATTCTCTCCAGAGTCGTGCTAGAAAATAACTTGTTGAACCGTTTTAGAAAGCCCAGGGTCCTTATGAAAGTTACTTCAACCGTCTTTTCAAGTGTGAATAGGTTGGCATGGTGACATAAATGCAGAAATAGGTCTAGAACTGCTATCTTCTGAAATAACTTTTCAGGCCCCGGAATGAGTTAGGATCCTCTCTGCAGAAGAAACGGGAAACCGCCAGTGACTGAAACAAAGAGAACATTTTCTTCCTCAGACAATGAGAAATCGAGCTGTGGGCTGCCTGCTGGCCCCCGTCACCCCAAGACTCAGTGTGTCAGTGTTATCGGCAGGGTCCCAGCCTCCTTCCATCCCTCAGTACCTCCTGTAGAGCGACAGCTCTGCTCTCAGCCCAGTTTCCTCGTGATCCACAGATAGCTGCAGCAGTTCATAGCATCACATCTGTAATAGCTCTTTCTGTGTCTCCTAGAGAAAGGCCTCTGGCCGACTCCTCTTTCTCTGGTCAGAATCGAGTCACGTGCGCAAAGCAGTCACTGTCGAGGAGACTGGAGCCACTGTGGCTGCTCAGAAATGGGCCGTCTCTTCTGAGCGGCCAGGAGAGGAGCAGGCTCAGTGAGTAGAGGAAGGTGTCCCCAGCAGCCAGCCCTGCCCTGGACGAGGCTGAAGTCACTCTTTGGCTCCGCATGGCCTCATCTGTGTATGCAGGGATTGGGCCAAGATCAGAGATCTGTGTCCTAGACTTCAGAGGAGTTTAGAGATGTGAAGTTTTGCATGTTTGGGAAATGATCGCTTTCAGCAGATTCCTAGAGGAATCAGTAATCCAGAAGAAGGAAGGAACTGGTCAATGAGAAGATATAAGACCCTTCCAGATTTAAAATGCTGTAATTTACCTGACATCAAACATAAAGGATATCAGTGGGCCAGGCGTGGTGGCTCACACCTATCATCCCAGCACTTTGGGAGGCCAAAGCAGGTGGATCACCTGAGGTCAGGAGTTCGAGACCAGCCTAGCCAACATGACCAAACCCGTCTCTACTAAAAATACGAAAATGAGCCAGACATAGCGGTCAGGAGGCTGAGGCAGAAGAATCACTGGAGCCTGGGAGGTGGAGGCTGCAGTGAGCCAAGATTATGCCACTGCATTCCAGCCTGGGCATGGAAACTCTATCTCAAAAAAAGAGCACAACTCCATTTCAAAAAATAACAATCATCATCATCATCTCAGTCATCAGTGTTGCTAAGAGGGAATGTATAGTGCCCATTCAAATATATTTTCTTTTAAATTTATATTTTGAATAGATACTACAACTGCATGATTCAAGAGGCAAAATTATGTTAAAAAGATAGACTCAGAGGAATCCCTGTTCTACCCTGCTCACTCCACCCTATTCCCCTCCCCAACTCCATAGGTAACTAATTTTATTCATTTATTTTTGTCTTCACAGTTCCTTAATACAAATACATGTATAAACATAAATTCTTTTTTTTTTTTCTCTGTCTCTTGGGCTGGAGTGCACTGGCGCGATCTGGGCCTACTGCAACCTCCACCTCCTGGGTTCAAGCGATTCTCCTGAGTCAATCTCCTGAGTAGCTGGGATTACAGGCGCCCGCCACTATGCCCAGCTGATTTATGTATTTTTAGTAGAGATGGGGATTTCACCATGCTGGCCAGGCGGGTCTCGAACTCCTGACCTCAAGTGATCCACCCGCCTCTGCCTCCCAAAGTGCTGGGAGTACAGTCGTGAGCCACTGTGCCCAACCGTATAAACATAAATTCTTATTCCCATTTTTGTATCCAAAGACTGTCTTTGCTGTTCTGCATCTTGCTTTTCTCCATGTATCCCGGAGGCAGCTGCCCCTCGTTGTCGCAGTCCACTGTGGGATGGGCTGCACTGTGGGCTGTACCCTCCTGCCAGGCCTTTGCTTTCTTTTTTGGATTTTGCTGCAACAGACAGTGCCCCAGTGAATAACCTGGTGTGTTTGTCATTTGGCCCTTGTACAGGATTGTCTCTGGGATGGGGCCTGAGAAGGGCTGGCTTTAGGGATAGACAGTAGCTGATTCTCTGCTAAGCTCTGCACCCTTTTGCCCACCTACCCTCAAAGAACGAGAGTTTCTGTTTCCCAGAGCCTGGCCGAGAGCATGGTTGTCAAACTCGGATGCTTTTACTAACCTTAGGGATGAGACGTAACCCCTCAGTGCTGTGAGGCGGAGCACCTTTCCGGACAACTGTGGCCATTCGTTTCTCCCTCTGCAAACTGTCTGTTTTCTTTCCTCTGTTCTTTTGGGTCCTGCCGCTTTTCTTCGTGCTTTGTAAGGATTCCTCCTGTATTAGAAGGTAACTCCTCTGTGACAGGAGTTGCGGATATTCTCTCGTTTGTCTTTTTACTTTGCTTCCAGTGAGTTTTTGGTATCAGTGGTGGTGGTGAACTTGTTTTATTTCTACCCCACTGAAGATTTTTTGGCTTTGATACAGAAAAACGCATCGATCTTTGATGGCTGGTGAGTTTGAGTTATAGTTGGAAAGGCCCTCCCCGTACGACCGTCAGAAAGATGAGAGACAAGAATTGCTTGAACCCGGGAGGCGGAGGTTGCAGTGAGCCAGGATTGTGCCATTGCACTCCAGCCTGGGAGACAGAGAGAGACTCCATCTCAAAAAATCATCATCATAATAAGATGTGACAACAGCAAGTCCAGAGACTAAACGGAACCCACCTTACTGGGGCTGGAGTTCCCTTCTCCGAGCTCCAGGATTTGGGAATAGACAAAGGAATACTTGGGTTTCCACTCAGGGAAGGAACCCATGCCTTATTCGTCGACGTGTCTAACCTAATCCAGTGTCTGGCATAGCAAACACACCTACTGAATTGTCGAAGCAGAACTGGATGTGAAGTCTCAGGGTTCTGAGATCCCATCTGGTCACTGTCTGCTCCTCACCGTGGGGTCCTGAACCATTGATTGACATCGCAGAGCCTCACTTTGCTCATCTGTGCAATGAGGACAATAAAATCGATCTTAGTGTCGTAGTGAGGAATAAATGAACAATGTGTATGAAAACCCGTTATTAACAATTATGTGCTGTACCGATGTACTCTACAACCACGATCATACATTGTGCTATCAGTAAGGCAATCATATTAACCTTTTTTGCTTTTTGTTTTTGAGACAGAGTCTCGCTTCGTTGCCCAGGCTGGAGTTCAGTGGTGCGATCTTAGCTCACCGCAACCACCCGCTCCTGGGTTCCGATGATTCTTATGCCACAGCCTCCCAAGTAGCTGGGCTTACAGGCATGTGCCACCATCCCTGGCTAATTTTTTATATTTTCAGTAGAGATGGGGTTTCGCCATGTGGACCAGGCTGGTCTTGAATTCCTGCCCTCAAGTGATCCTCCTGCCTCCGCCTCCCAAAGCGTTAGGATTACAGGTATCAGCCACCGCACCCAGCTGCATGAACTTTAATGCACCACTAATAGCAAATATTGATCAAAAGCTTTTGGGAAAGCTGAGTGCAGTGGTGGCTCGTACCTGTGGTCCCAGCTACTTACGAGGCTAAGGTAGGAGGGTTGCTTGAACCCGGGAGGTTGAGGCTGCAGTGAGCTGTGGTCATGCCACTACACTCCAGGGTGGGTGAGATCAAGACCTGTCTCAAAAATAAGTAAATAAATAAAGTAAAACTAGCTTTGGGGAAAATGGGCTTTTCCCATCTTTGTGAGAAAGTGTTAATGTAATATAAATATGAATTTTGACATGTGGTAATTCTGATATCTATATATTCTTTCCACCGGCAGCTCATCAGAGACATGGTTAACGTCTGTGAAACTCATTTGTCCAAACCCAACCCACCGTCCCTTGCCAAATACCGAGCTTTGAGATGCAAAATTGAGCATGTTGAAAAGAATACTGAAGAATTTCTCAGGGTTAGACAAGAGGTTTTGCAGAATAATCACAGGTAAGCATAAAGGAAGTATCTCGAGATCTGTTACGATACAATGCTCTTTGAGACTCTGATAAAGAGCTGATCACAGTAATTCCCTAGATCATTTCATCTTCAGCAACAAGCCACAGTAGCAGTGGCCCGCTGACAAATGACTTTCTTCTGTGTTCATAACAGTGCCTGGGGCAGTATTCTGTGCTTGAAAACACCTTCTATCTTCCACTCTGACTTCAAGGTTACCTAATCTTGTTGCAGATTAAATTAAAAGTTTTTAACTCAAAAGGGGTTTGGGTTTGTATTTCGTAGGTTATTACAGAGAAAAAGCCACTTAAACTAGGGTTTAAACATGCAGAAATAGGTGTATGGCGTCTTCTGACGTGGCCTCTCTGTGGCAGGAGAAACTGCACCCGAAAACCTGGAAAACACCTTCCTCAATACCAGTTACACTTGCGCCCTCACTCACTGCGCACACCCAGGGCCCTGTGCTGACGTGCATTCTCCAGTCACACACACATGATGGAGCAGCTGTTGAGACGAGCCCTCACTGGGTGTGAGCACCCGTGAGGGTCACCGTGGCTGAGTCTGTGCCCAGCTTCCCGGTGCAGAAACTCCAGTGCATGTTTGTTCTCAGGCATGGGACTGACTCTCGCGGACCTGGTGGTTCATTCCACTGCAGCAGTTCCTCTTCGTCAGCGTGGCACAGCCCTTAGAACGAAGGGTCGTGAGCTGTAGCTGCACGTACCAGCTGATAGGAGCCAGTTGTCAACATTTCAGAGGTTTGGTGAACTGGTGGTTAAACCACTGGTGACTTGACATTGGACACAGGGAGGATTTGCACCCCCTGGAAATCAGCGAATGCTGCAAATCCGGGCTGTGCAGGGGCATTGCTGCTGGTGTGTGGAGAACTGGTTTTCCAGAGCCCACTCTTACCTTACGGCTTGACTCGGATCTCACTAAAACTATGTCCTGCTTTCCTTGATCCTCCTCAAAATCCACTCCCAGAACCACTTCACACCCACTGAGATAGCTATGATTTATGTTTAGTGGAAAATTATAAGCATCGGTGAGGATGTAGAGAGACTGAAAGCCTTACACATTGCTAGTGGGAGGGGAAAATGATGCAGCCTCTGTTTGATGGTTCCTCACCAAGTTAAACATGGGATAGGATAAGACCCACCGATTCCACTCCTAGTTCTATACTCAAAGGACTTGAAAGCAAGTACTCAGATAGGTGCTCGTACATGAATATTCATGGCAACACTATTCAAAACAGCCAAAAAGTGGAAATAACCCAAATGTTCATCAACAGGTGAGTGGATAAACAAAACGTGATCAATATATGTAAAAGAATACTATTCAGCCATGAAAAAGGAATGAAGTACTGACACATACTACAGATGGGTAGACCTCAAAAATATTATGCTGAGTGAAAGAAGCCATATATTGTATGATTCTATTTATATGAAATATCTCAAATAGATAAATCCACAGCGATAGCAGATTGCCTCGTACCATGAGAGGGACTGACAGCCAAAAGGTATGGGGTTTCCTTTTGGGCAAATAAACATTTTGGAACTCGAGGTGGTGATTACATGACATTTTCAATGTTCTGTACTCAATACCACTGAATTGTATACTTAATGGTTAATTTTGTCTTTTTGGAATTTCACTCTAATTTTTTAACAATCTGAGCCAGGCGTGGTGGCTGACAGCTGTAATCCCAGCACTTTGGGAGGCCAAGGTGGGCGGATCACTTGAAGTCAGAAGTTGGAGACCAGCCTGGGCAACATGGGGAAACCCCATCTCTACTAAAAATGCAAAAATGAGCCAGGCATGGCGGCACACATCTGTGGTCCCAGTTCCTCTGGGGACTGAGGCACAGGAATAGCTCGAACCCAGGCGGTGAAGTTACAGTGAACCAGGGTCATGCCACTGCACTCCAGCCTGGGACGTTTCCCAAGACGTTTCAGCAAGACTCTGCCTCAAAAGCCTTCATCCCTACAGACCTTCTCCAGATTCTGTTTTTATATGTCATCCAATCGGTTTGACTTTTTGGTTTGACCTTTGACCCTCCCGTAGGTGTCCACTGATCTACACTGACTAAGAGTCCGGTGACAAGGAAGGTACAATCAGGAGGGGAATCCGTTTTCCAGGAAGACAGGAAGAGCCACGTCGAGCCCCCGCGTGGCAGCTGCGGTTCGGCCCTCCGGGGCTACCCGAGCAAGCCCTTGGCGAGCCACCCCACCCCCCAAATACAAAAGCAGTCACACAGCTAAAGTGGGCTTCTTCCTAAGGAAAGATCCTGCTGCTGTGAAAAATTGAATTTTCTTCATTTCATTTCAGTAATCATGATTCTTTTATATATTTTCTTCTAGTTATAAAACATGTTCTTTGCTAAAAGCTTGGAAAATAGCTAAAAATATGAAGCAAATTAAAAAATGAAAAATCACTCAATCTCACCACCCAGAGATAATATGACCACTGTTAAGATTTGGGTGTAGAACATAACCTAGCCGGAATCACCCCAATGCTGCTTACCCTGGCGGGGTGCCGGTTAGCCAGCTCTGTAAAGAACGAGTCCCGGTCTGGAATATTGGCCGAGCGCTGGGGAGCAAGTACTCCCATCATAGCTAATGTCAAGGCACTGACCTGAGGCCGCCGGACGTGGGGTTGGGAAGATGTGCCCTTCCTCCCACCACAGCGCTGCCCTCTGCCACACCCCAGGCCCCCCTGCCATTGTCCCACCTCAGCTCCCCACTCAGAACTCGTGTGGGGTCTCCCTGCTCCTCATCTCCACAATCCCATGTTCTGTCAATTCTGCCTTCAAAGTGTCTCTCATCCGTGATCTCACTTCCATTCACGGTGCCACCCTCTTTATCCCATCTACAATGTCCTTCCAGATGTTCTCTACTCCTGTAATTATTATCATGGCATCCAACTATGATGATGATGATGATGATGATGATGGCATCCAACCCATAATAACCAGTGAGGTCATAAAATACACATTTTATGGTACCACCAATAAATGTCACCTCCCAAGAGAGGCCTTTTTTGATAGCACTCTCTTCAAACCTGATTGGTTTCTAAACACTTAAAATTAGGTATTTGATCACTTTTTTCTTTGAAATGGAGTCTCGCCCTGTCACCAGGCTGGAATGCAGTGGCACGATCTCAGCTTACTGCAGCCTCCACCCCCTGGGTTCAAGCAATTCTGCCTACTCAGACTACAGATAGGCACCACCACGCCCCGTTAATTTTTGTATTTTTAGTAGAGGCGGGGTTTCACCCATGTTGGCCAAGCTGGTCTTGAACTCCTTACCTCTGGTGATCCACCTGCCTTGGCCTCCCAAAGTCCTGGGAGAGGCTAGAAGTTGCATTCTTTTTTATTTTTATTTTTTTTTTAAGAGACATGGTCTTGCTCTGTCACCCAGAGCAAGAACAATAGATCCTATATATTCTATATTTGACAAAATTGGGATCATACTACGTATAAAGTTTTGTCATTGGCTTTTAAAGTTTCTATGCTACTGTACACTTTACCACATATCCTTGTTTTTTTGAAGAATTTGATTTTTTTTTTTGAGACGGAGTTTCGCTCTTGTTACCCAGGCTGGAGTGCAATGGCGCGATCTCGGCTCACCGCAACCTCCGCCTCCTGGGTTCAGGCGATTCTCCTGCCTCAGCCTCCCGAGTAGCTGGGATTCCAGGCACGTGCCACCATGCCCAGCTAACTTTTTGTATTTTTAGTAGAGACGGGGTTTCACCATGTTGACCAGGATGGTCTCGATCTCGTGATCCACCCGCCTCGGCCTCCCAAAGTGCTGGGATGACAGGCTTGAGCCACCGCGCCTGGAGAAGAATTTGATTTTCTAATAGCTGCATAATACTTCCAAGATATGCTGTGTGGTGGCTCATTGAATCCATTTCCTGATAATGGACATTTGGACCCTTCTGGGATTTCTTCTGCTATAAGGATTCTTTGTTTTGTTTTCAGTTACGTCATCGAAAACCTTTTCTTCTAATTCTTACAGTAAGAGCCCAGTGGATATCTCGCAGATATTTAGAGTTGGCAGAGTGAACGAAACCACAGAGTTTTTGAGCAAACTTGGCAATGTGAGGCGCTTGTTGCACGGTTCGCCTGTGCGAAACATCGTGGGAATCTTGTGTCGGTAAGGGTCGCCATCTTTATTTCTCAAAATTTTCAACCTCACAAATGTGAAACATTTTGCTTTGCTTTTCCTACTCTTTTCTATATTACATGA
This sequence comes from Saimiri boliviensis, assembly GCF_048565385.1. Taxonomy (NCBI): domain Eukaryota; kingdom Metazoa; phylum Chordata; class Mammalia; order Primates; family Cebidae; genus Saimiri; species Saimiri boliviensis. Next base: position 2,689,098 of record NC_133468.1, read on the forward strand.
GCCTTTTCAGTCAAAATCAACTAGTTTACTACATGCTGGAGAAAATTACACACTTTATAATTGTGTAATAATTCGTAATTGAGTGTATAAGTTAAATTATGTATTTATGGCTGGGTATGGTGGATCATACCTGTAGTCCTAGCACTCTGGGAGGCTGAGGCGAGAGGATCACTTGAGGCCAAGGGTTCAAGACCAGCCTGGAAAACCTAGCAAGACCCCATCTCTATTTTTAAAAATTATGTATTTCTTATATTTAAATATAGTACATAGGTACGAATTGCTTCTTGAAGACTGTATCATATGAAGAAAAGTGATTCTATATTCATGACTCCTCCATCTGGATCTAATCTCGGGATAGCCCAATATTAAAAGAGAAGAGTCCAGAAGTCAGAGTGTGCACCAGACGACATGGGTTATTTCTTTCAAACGTAACTCTAAGATTCTGTTTGCTTTGAATTGCTACTTAGTATTTGGGCTGAAACCGAAGTCACAGGAGCAGGAGAAGATATTATTAAATTTAGATTCTTTAAGGACTTAGAAGGAACTTAAGAAACATACAAGATCCACCTGGGGAAAAAAAGGAAAAACAAAAATCCATTAAACTGCTACCGAGGGACCCAAAAGACAACTTGCGTTAATCAGAGGATGCTGGTTTTTCTTGGATTAATCTACAAATGTAGTGCTTTCATGATAAAATTACCAATACGATTTTTTAAAGAAATGAAAAGCTGATTCTGTAACACCTATTTTTTTTTAATTTTGAAATTACCAGAATAATTCTGGAAAAGAAGCCTAATGAGGGTGATACTAAGATTAAAAACACAGAAGATTTAAGATACGATACCAGTAGGTCTTATCTCTGTGGAAGAGAGACGAGTTTTTCAGTACTAGTTATAGAGATAAATGGGTGACCGCAAGGAAAGAATATGAAGTTCGACCCTTACCTCATTGAACAACTATTTAAATATTTAGATCAAACCATAAAAGTATACTAAATGAAAAATGGAAGAATCTTTTTAAAATAGTCCTTAAGTAGGAATGAGCTTTCTAAGTAGGACAAAAACCCAAAAGCCATTTTACTAAATTCATTGGATCTCCTCATACAAAATTCAAACAATAGATATTTATCTAAGAAAAGGCAGAAATCCCCCTTTACCTGTGTTCCCAGAAACAACCATGGTGTCACCCCGATTGCGGAGTTCTCTGGAAACCAGAAGTTCAGTAGGAACCTGCCGAAGTTGGGAGGGAGGGAGGATGCAGTCGGCATCGGGCTGACACCTTATTCTGCCCTTGTCTTTTCAGAGGGTTGCTTTTACCCAAAGTAGTGGAGGATCGTGGTGTGCAAAGAACAGACGTCGGAAACCTTGGGAGTGGGATTTATTTCAGTGACTCACTCAGGTATGTTTGATCTTTAATCACAGAATCGTTTCCGAGTTTTCTTGCTGTGTATTTTCTTCTGTCTTCTCTTGATGAGGGAGTTTCTCACCCAAAACACAGGTTTATCTGTTATACATGACCTCAGTATGCCTAGAATACGGTTTCATCTTCAACATCCTTGATAATGTTAAAATCTGCCTTTGGGCCAGACGTGGTGGCTCACACTGTAATCCCAGCTCTTTGGGAGGCCAGGGCAGGAGGATCGCTTGAGCCCAGGAATTTAAGGCCAGCCTAGGCAACATAGTGAGACCTCACCTCTAGAAAAAAAAAAATTTTAAATTAGCTTTGCATGGTAGCACGAATCAAACCCATAGTTCTAGCTATTAGCGAGGCTGAGATGGGCGGATCACTCAAGTCCGGGAGTTCAAGGCTGGAGTGAGTTATGATTACGCCACTGCAGTCCAGTGTGGGCAACACAGTGAGAAGAACTCCATGTACTTCATCTGCCAACCTCATAATTGGTATTGTGACATCATTTTATGCAAGGAAACAGTCTCAGGGAGGTCAGGCAACTTGCCTAAGGTTGCAGAGCTATTTAAAAGATGAAGACTGATTTCAAGCCCAGGACAAAGGATCATGAGCCAGGATATTTGAAGAGTTCCTACAAATCAAGAAGAAAAAGACAAGCAACCCTGTAAGCATATGGGCAAAAGGCATGAATGGAAACCTAAAAGCAAAGAAAATGAGCTGGGGCCAGGCACAGTGGCTAATGCCTGTAATCCCAGCACTTGAGAAGGCTAAGGCGTGTAGACTGCTGGAGGTCAGGAGTTTGAGAGCAGCCCGGCCAATGTGGTGAAACCCCATCTCTACTACAAATACAAAAATTACCTGGGCGTGGTGGTGCATACGTGTTGTCCCAGCTCCTTGGGAGGCTGAAGTAGGAGAATCACTTGAACTCAGGAGGCGGAGACTGCAGTGAGCTGGGATCACACCGCTGCACTCCAGCCTGGGTGACAGAGCAAGACCCTGTCTCAGAAAATGAGCTGAGTGTAGTGGCAGACACATGCAGTCCCAGCTACTCAGGAGTTTGAGGCAGAAAGATTGCTCAAGTCCAGGAGTTTGAGATTAGCCTGAGCAACACAGCAAGACCCCCCATCTCTGGAAAACAAAAAACAAAAAACATTTTTTAATTAGCCAGGCATGGTGGTACACACCTGTAGTCCAAGCTACTCAAGAGGCTGAGGCAGGAGGATTGCTTGAGTCCAGCAGTCCAAGGCTGCGGTGAGCTGTGTCTGCACCACTACATCCAGCTTGGGAGACAGAGCCAGACCCCGTCTCTTAAAAAAAGAGAAGAAAAATGAAAAAAGAGAGAGAGAGAGCACTGTAATAACAGAACACTGGAAATGATGCAGACGTCCATTGACAGTGGAATCGATCCATAAATTTTGGTGGAGTCCTACATGAAGTCCTATCCTGAAGTTTAAAGGAATGGACTGTGGCTACACGTGTCGAATGGATGAGCCTTAGGACCTTAGTGGGGCAGAAGTTGTTATATGAGGCATATCATGGAGATATTGAGGGTCTGGTTCCACACTAATGCAATTAAGCAAGTATTGCGATAAAGTGAGTCGCACACATTTTTTGGCTTCGCAGTGAGTGTAAAAGGTTTACACTCTATTAAGTGTGCCACAGCATCGTGTGTAAAAAAAACAATGTGCAGACCTTAATTTTAAAATAATACTTTGTTACTAAAAATGCTCATGATCATCTGAGCCTTCAGTGAGCCATTGTCTTTTTGCTGGTGGAAGGTCTTCGTGTTGATGGCTGCTGACCGATGAGGGTGGTGTTTGCCGAAAGTTGAGGTGGCTGTGTCGATTTCTTAAAATGAGACAGCAATGACATTTGCCTCAGCGATTGACTCTTCTTCCTCTCATGAAAGATTTGTCCGTCGTATGTGATGCTATTTGATGGCATTTACCTGCGGTAGAACTTCCTTGAAAATTTCAGTCAATTATCTCAAACACTGCTGCTGCTTTATCATTAAGTTTATCTAATATTCAAAATCCTTTGTTGTCATTTCAACAACATCCACAACATCTTCACCAGGAATAGATTTCACCTCAAGAAACCGCTTTCTTCACTCGTGCATAAGAAGCAACTCCTCATTCATTCAAGGTGGATCATGAGATTGCAGCAATTCAGTCCCCTCTTCGGGCTCCTCTGCTAACTCTAGTTCTCGTGCTGTTTCTGCCACGTGTACAGCGACCTCCTCCACTGAAGTTTGAACCTCTCAAAGTCACCCAGGATAGTTAGAGTAAACTTCTTCCAAACCCCTGTCAATACTGATAGGGTGACCTCCTCCCATAACTTATCAAATGGCCTTAAGAGCAAGGAGAATGGTGAATCCTTTTTAGAAGGTTTTCCATTTCCTTTGTCCAGATCCATCAGAGGAATCACTGTCTGTGGCAGCTACAGACCTGAAAAATGTATCTATGTTTGAGAGTTGGGGTCTTTCTCCATCCTCGCCCAGGCGAGAGTACAGTAAGATGCAGCCATAGCTCCCTGGAACCTCAAACTCCTGGACTCAAGTGATCATCCCACTTCAGACTCCTGGGGTTACAGGCATGCCTGGCCAAAATGTATTTCTGTTGTTTTCTTTTCTTTTTTTCTTTTTTTTTTTTTTTTTGAGATGGAGTTTCACTCTTGCCCAGGCTGGAATGCAGTGGCACGATCTCTGCTCACTGCAACCTCTGCCTCCCAGGTTCAAGCGATTCTTCTGTCTCATCGTCCTGAGTAGCTGGGATTACAAGCACATGCCATCATGCCCAGCTAATTTTTGTATTTTTAGTGGAGACAGGGTTTCATCATACTGGTCAGGCTGGTCTTGAACTCCTGACCTCAGATGATCCACCCAGCTCAGCCTCCCAAAGTGCTTGGATTACAGGCATGAGCCACTGCACCCAGCCCAAAATGTATTTCTTTTTCTTTTTCTTTTTTTTTTTTTTTCTCTGAGACAGAGTCTTACATTGTTGCCCAGGCTGTAATGCAGTGGCACAATCTCGGCTCACTGCTATCTCTGCCTCCTGGGTCCAAGCAATTCTCCTGCCTCAGCCTCCCGAGTAGCTGGGACTACAGGCACATGCCACCATGCCCAGCTATTTTTTTTTTTTTTTGTATTTTTAGTAGAGACAGGGTTTCACCATGTTGGCCAGGATGCTCTCAATCTCCTGACCTCGTGATCCACCCACCTTGGCCTCCCAATGTGCTGGGATTACAGGCATGAGCCACCGCACCCGGCCCGTATTTCTTAAATAATAAGGTTTGAAAGCTAAAATTACTCCTTGATCCCTGGCTGCAGAATGGAAGTTGTGTTAGCAGGCATTAAAACAACAAAATCCTTGTATCTCTCTATCAGATCTCTTGGATGACTGGGCACTTTGTCAGTGAGCAATCATATTCTGAAAGGAAACTTTTTTGTGGAGCAGTAAATGTCTACATTGGGCTTTAAATTCAGTAAACCATTCTGTAAACAGATGTGCTATCATCCAGGTTTTGTTGTTCTGTTTAGAGAGCACAGACAGAGTCGATTTAGCACAATTCTAAGGGCCCTGGGATTTTTGTGAATGGCAAGTAAGCACTGGCTTCAGCTTATAGTCACCAGCTGTATTCGTCCCTCACAAGAGTCAGCCTGTCATCTGAAGCTTTCAAGTCAGCCATTGACTCCTCTCGAGCTGTGGAAGTTCTAGATGGCATCTTCTTCCTAGAAGGCTGTTTGGTCTACGTGGAAACTCTGTGATTTAGTGAAGCCACCTGCATCAATGCTCTTAGCTAGATCTTCTGGAAAACTTGCTGCAGCTTCTACATCAGCACCTGCTGCCTCGCCTTGCATTTTTATTTTATGAAGACGGCTTCTTTCCTTCAACCTCAGCCCACCTCTGCTAGCTTCAAGCCTTCCTTCTGTGGTTTCCTTACCTCTCTGAGCCTTCACAGAATTGAACAGAGTTGGAGCCTTGCTCTGGATTACGCTCGGCTTAAAAAAAATATCGTGGCTGGTTTGATCTTCTATCCAGACCGTGAAAATTTTCTTCATACCAGAAATAAGGCTGTTACACTTATCATGCCTGTGTTCCACTCGAGTAGCACTTTAAATTTCCTTCAAGAATTATTTCCTGACATTCACCACTCGGATAACTGTTTGGCACGAGGGGCCTAACTTTCAACTTGTCTTGGTTTTCAACATGCCTTCCTCACGACGCTTAATCATTTCTAGCTTTTGATTTCAAGTGAGAGACATGTGACCCTCTCTTTCACGTGAACCCTTAGAGGCCACTGTAGGGTTATTAACTGGCCTAATTCCAGTATCATTGTATCTCAGGGAATAGGGGGGCCAGAGAAGAAGGAGAGAGCTGGGGAACCCACTGGTCAGTGAAGTAGTCAGAACACACAAAGCATTTAACAAGCTCACCACCTTATCTGGGCACAGTTCATTGCACCCCAAAACAGTTACAGTCGTAACATCACAGACCACTGACCACACATCGCTATTACGGCTATAATAAAAATGAAAAGCTTTGAAACATTGTGAGAATTACCCAAATGTGACATAGAGACACAGAGGAAGCACCTGCTGTTTAAAGAAGGAAAAATGGCACCAGTAGAGCTGCTCTACACGGGGTTGCCACAAACCATCAATTTGTTAAAAAAAAAAAAAAAGAAAGAAAAGAAAAGAAAAAAGAAAAGCAATATCTGCAAAGTACAATAAAACAAGGTGTGCCTGTATGTGCAAGGCTCAAAAACAAGCAAAAGTATACATTACATTGTTGCGGGACATGTATCTGTGTGTTAATGCTATGAAAGAAAATAGGCCAGGCATTTCGGCTCCAGCCAGTGGGAGGCCAAGGCGGAAAAATTTCTTGAGGCCAAGAGTTCAAGACCAGCCTGGGCAACATAGTGAGGCCCCATGGCTACAAAAATGTTTTTAAAATTAAGCCAGGCACAGTGGTGCACACCTGTAGTCCCAGCCTCAGGAGACTGAGGTAAGAGAATTACTTGAGCCCAGGAGGTTGAGGCTGTGGAGAGCTCTGATTGCACCACTGCACTCCAGCCTGGGTGAAATAGTGCAAGAGCATGTCTCAAAAAAAGACAAAACTGTTATTAAAAAAAAGGGGGACGCAGTAAAACCTCTCCCACCTACCCAGGGTCCCCTCTGTGGCTCCTTATGGAATAAATTCCACATGGAGAAAAAGAGAAAATAATATACACAAAAATCAAGACAGTGATCGAATTACCTCTGGGTGGGAGAGGTGAGCGGTGGGGCGGCATAGAAGCTTTAGGGATGTTCTAGTTCTTAAGCTAAGCGGTAGCTATATGGATATTTATCGAATTATTCTTTCAATATGTATATTATAAATGCTTTTCCTTATGCACAATATAGCAAAGTAAAAATTTTTAGATGTGAATTGAGCCAGATAGCAGCAGATCAGGAGTGCATGAGCCAGAAGAGATGGTCACTAGCCTCCTCTGCCAGAGTGTGATAAGCTAGGAAGGAGCCGAGAGAGCTCCAGGGAGAAGGCCAGAATGGGGCTTCATGCGAAGGAAGAAGCCTGCTTGTAAGTTGCAGGGAAAGAGCTCTCCAGAGGGGAGAGAGTTACAGAAGGATTGGGGGACTTATTTTTTTTTTTTTCAGTGGGTGAAACAAAGAAGGGTTGTCTGACCATACTTTTGCATTTTGAACTTGATCTTTAAAAAATAGAGATGCATCGGCCGGGTGCGGTGGCTCACGCCTGTAATCCCGGCACTTTGGGAGGCTGAGGCGGGTGGATCACGAGGTCAAGAGATCGAGACCATCCTGGCCAACGTGGTGAAATCCCGTCTCTACTAAAAATACAAAAACATTAGCTGGGCGTGGTGGCGCGTGCCTGTAGTCCTAGCTACTCAGGAGGCTGAGGCAGGAGAATCGCTTGAACCCAGGAGGTGGAGGTTGTGGTGAGCTGAGATTGCACCATTGCACTCCAGCCTGGGTAACAAGAGCGAAACCCCATCTAAAAAAAAAAAAAAAAAAAAAAAAAAATAGCCGGGCGCGGTGGCTCAAGCCTGTCATCCCAGCACTTTGGGAGGCCGAGGCGGGTGGATCACGAGGTCAAGAGATCGAGACCATCCTGGTCAACATGGTGAAACCCCGTCTCTACTAAAAATACAAAAAAAAATTAGCTGGGCATGGTGGCACGTGCCTGTAATCCCAGCTCCTCAGGAGGCTGAGACAGGAGAATTGCCTGATCCCAGGAGGCGGAGGTTGCGGTGAGCCGAGATCGCACCATTGCACTCCAGCCTGGGTAACAAGAGCGAAACTCCGTCTCAAAAAAAATAGAGATGCGTCTCCAAAATGTTGTCCCCAAAGGTGTGTCCTAGCCTGTACTCCTAACAGCAAGAGTTGCCTTATTAAAGCTGCTGATTCCTGAAGAAAGAGAAAACATTTCTCGTGTAGATATCATTTAAAGTGTTTGTTTTCCATTCAGGAGGTTTTGTGAGAGCTCATCTTTCCCTTTGACCAGTTCTTACCCACTTGGTACTCACGGTTCTTACTCCTTTCTGAGCTTTAGTGCAGAGAATTAAATCTACCTTTTCCTAATTAGAAAGGTGGTGATTTTTCCTTCTCTTTTACCACCCTGGTATTTATGATAGCAAAATGTGTATATGTTAGTAGCTAACGAAGATTGAGGAGAACAGTAGAATTCATTTCCCTCTGGGAACAGTGCTTTGAGTGCTGCCTAGCAAAGCCTAAGGGCAGTATACGTGTTTGTCACATAGAAATGTGAAATAGGCCAGGCATGATTGCTCACGGCTATAATCCCAGCACTTTGGGAGGCTGAGAAGGGAGGAACAGTTGAACCCAGGAGTTTGAGACCAGCCTGAGAAACATAGTGAGATCCCATCTTTGCAAAAAAGTTAAAAAGTTAACCAGGTGTGGTGGTACATACCTGTAGTTCCAGCTACTCAGGAGGTCGAGGTGGGAGGATCACTTGAGCCCAGGAGACTGAGACTGCAATGAGCTATAATCGTGCCGCTGCACTGTAGCCTGGGTAGCAAAGCAAGATTTTGCCTAGGAAAAAAAAAAAAAAAGAAGAAGAAGAAATATTAGATAAATAAGTGTATAATAAAGTTCTAAATTGAGTCTTTGGAGATATTTCAGTAATAGGAAAATTTAGAACAGTTTACCAATAATATTTCCTGTTTATGCAAGAAAATGTTATTGACAGGTCGCTGTAAGCTATAAATAAGTGTTTATTTCTTTTCACATGCAGTACAAGTATCAAGTACTCACACCCGGGAGAGACAGATGGCACCAGACTCCTGCTCATTTGTGACGTAGCCCTCGGGAAGTGTATGGACTTACACAAGAAGGACTTTTCCTTAACTGAAGCACCACCAGGCTACGACAGTGTGCATGGAGTTTCACAAACAGCCTCTGTCACCACAGACTTTGAGGTATTTTCCTATCAAGGAACACACAAAGAGGGTCTTGAATGCTCAAAGAAGAGCCTCCGATTTTTGCTCCTATTTTCATTAAATATGCTTAAGTTTAAATAATTATTATATATTTACTGTTGGAATTCAACATATTCTAAACTAGCAAGCATGCTTTTACAAAAACATCTGCCAATACAGGCTTTTTGTTGCTGCTCTTGTTAATCACCTACTGATTTCTGTTTTCTCTAGGATGATGAATTTGTGGTCTATAAAACCAATCAGGTTAAAATGAAATATATTATTAAATTTTCCATGCCTGGAGATCAAATAAAGGACTTTCATCCTGGTGATCATACTGAACTAGAGGAATGCAGACCTGAGTTTTCAGATTTTTCAAAGGTCGAAGGTAGGAAGGACAATGTTCTCGAATGCTGTTTTATGTTATTGTATGTATAGACCTCAAATGTTCCATTTTCAATGGAATGTATATTTGCATTTGTTATATCTATGACCTGATCCATAAGTATTTCATTTTCTTTCAATCTCAAAATTGTTTCCCACAAATTTCTCTCAAGCCCGCTGCCTAATGTCAAAATAAAGCACTTACTCTTAAAATATAAATATAAATTTATTTTGAGACAGGGTCTCACTTTATCTCCCAGGCTAGAGTACTGTGGTGTGATCAAAGCTCACTGCAGCCTCAAACTCCTGGGCTTAAATGATTTTTCTGACTCAACCTCCCAAGTAGCTGGGACTACCACACGTGACTTTTTTTTTTTTTTAGAGGCAAGGTCTCACTCTGTGGCCCAAACTGGTCTCAAATTCCCGGCCTTACGCAATCCTCCTGCCTCGGCATCCCAAAGTGCTAGGATTACAGATATGAGCCACCATGGCCAGCCTTATTTCCTTTTTTATCTTGCTTACATAAAAATCAGGATGTTTGAGAAACGTTAAGCCATCTCAGAATTCCATGTGACTTCATTAACCCATTGCAGTTGAGCTTATCCTCTTCAGCGAAAGTCAAGGCTAAAACCTGTGGAACCTTGCTAAGATGTCATGGTGCAGAAAGTATAATGGGGTGCACAGAACAGGCAGCAGACCCGCTGTCGAGTGAGGAAGCCCGGGGTTCGAGTGTCGCCCTGCCACCCTGCAATCTTAAAACTGCACGACGTTTTGCGATCCACCTTCTCTCCGACGGGAATGAGAGCAGTACCCACGTGACAGAATTGCTGTAAGGGTTGAAGGGGACGTTGAAGGCACTGAGAAAATTGTCATGTGCGGTGCGTGTGTTAGCAGCAGTAGTGTGCCCACATGAGAGGATGTTCACTTCTCAGATCCTCACGAGCCCAAACAATTACAGTACTAATTAGTAGGACTGTAAAAACACACTAACACTTTTGGCCATGCTCAAATTCTTTTTTATCAGAAATGTGTGAGTTCATGTGTGCTCAGAGGTGACTCCAATTTTTTCTCTGGGAGTCATTAAATGAAATATCTGGTAAGACGATATGTGTTTATATTTCCTAACCTTATCTGTGTGTTTGTACCACTTAGAAAAGGGTGTGAACGTTTTTCAATATGCTGCCGTAGGAGCTGACTCAGGCGTCCGTAGGTTGTTTCATGTCTTGCCAGAATGCTTGTGTAGTACCATAAATGATAGTGACTGAGCCTTTCTACGTTACACACCGGGGAACGCAGACGCCTGGATTCAGGCTTCAGCCACGTTCGAGACAGTCTGAAGACCTCTGTGTATTTGTATGTTTAAATGTATGTCAAGTAATGCTAAGTTTTCAAGAGGACACGCCAGAGTCTCTACATTAAAAAGGCAGAAGAGCACATGCCTGTAGTCCCAGCTACTCGAGAGGCTGAGGCAGGATGATTACTTGAGCACAGGAGTTCAAAACCAGCCTGGGCAACACAGTGAGACCCCCATCTCTACCAAAAAAAAAAAAAAAGAGAGAGAGAGAGAGAAAAGAAGAAAAGAAAACTAAGCAGAATTGTCTTTTAAAAAAAAAAGGTCAGGCCAGGTATGGTGGCTCATGCCTATAGTCCCAGCACTTTGGGAGGTCAAGGCAGGTAGATCCCTGAGTCCAGGAGTTCGAGACCAGCCTGGGCAACATGGCTAAACCTCATCTCTACAAAAAAAAAAACACCAAAAAATTAGCTGGGCATGGTGGTGTGTGTACCTGTAGTCCCAGCTGCTCGGGAGGATCATCTGAGCCAAAGACAAGTCTACCATGAGCAGAGACTGTGCCACTCCACTCACACCTGGGTGACAGAGTGAGACGCTGTCCCCCAAAAAAAGGCAGAAGGCAACTCCCATTTTTCTCATGTGGGTTCACTTGCCTTTCAGAATTGGCTATTGAAAATCATAAAACACTCTTTGTCCATTTTCCCTAAAATACAATGCCTGAAGGCACGGAGAGGAATAAAGATCAAAATAACAAAAAAGCAGACAGGGATGGTTTGGAAAGCTAATGGTAACATTTTGAACATTTAGATTATCAGTTACCAGATGCCAAAACTTCCAGCAGCAGCACCAAGGCCGGCCTCCAGGACGCCTCTGGAAACTTGGTTCCTCTGGAGGATGTCCACATCAAGGGCACAATCATAGACATTGTAGCCCAGGTATGTCGTTCATGGCTTTATGATACTTAAACTACATGGATGTAAACCGTAGATGAGAATCTGATTGCAGGTAGGTGAACTGAGGAAAACAGATACATTTCTAAATTCATTTATTCAAGCAGTATTCCCTGCGCACTCCACGCCAGGGACCGTCTGGGCTCTAGGCATCCAGCAATGCACAATACAAGAGCTCTGCCCATGTGGAGCCCACACCGTGTGGGGGAACAGGCAGTAAACACGATGAATGAGTGACACACATCACATGTTAGATGGGGACGGGTGCTAAAGGGAAAGATGAAAGCAGGAGGGCATAGGAGCTGTGAAAGACGGGGCTCCGAACCTGTGAATAGAATGGCCGAGGAGGCCACCCCGAGAAGGTGACGTCTGCATGCAGACCTGAAGGAAGTGGGGGCGAACCTGTGTGGACGTGGGGGGGACGCGTATCCCAGGCCGCGGCAGCAGCACATGCCAAGGCCCTGAGGCAGGAGGCTGGTCTGGTCCAGGCAGGCCAAGGAGGCCACCGTGGCCGCAGTGCAGTGGAAAGCCGGGAGTGCGTGGAGACTGAGTCAGAGACGTGAGGGCCTCTCACATCAGGACGCAGGTCATGCTGTCCTTGACTCTGAGCGAAATGGAAGCTTCTAGATGTTTGGCAGAGGAACGACAGGAACAGGCCTATGTTTTAACGGGCTTACGCCGGCCACCGTCTTGGGAACGGGAAGAGGACCAGTGGGAAGAAATGGTAGGTCAAGTTCCCCGGAAAACAGACTCTGGATGGAATTTGTCTTCAGGAAGCTTGTGGGACTGTGCCTGTGGGAGCGGCACCTGTGACGGAGTGAGGGCGGCAGGATGTGGCACGGGACACAACAGAGTCCTCCGATGATCTTGGGGGAAGCTCTGGGCCGGAAAGGTCCTTGAGAGAAGGTCTGACTAGGCAAGGGGGCTGGGCTTTAGAGTCCCACCGGGACCAGTCCTGGGATGTGGGCTGCTCCAGGGAGGGGTCAGAACGTTGGCTGCGGCTGTTTGTCTTTGGCTGAGGATGGTTCCTGGGGAGGGCCCCACGGGTGACACTCCTAGCAGTCTCAGACCTGAAGGGGACACCGCGGGCCCAGTGTCACATCCCACAGAGGAGACGATTGACAGAATTCAGTTAAGGGAGCTGGCGACGTGGAGAACGTTTGCAGTGGGGGTGTAGGAAGTGATGGGGATCAGATCGGTGGGGAGGGGACGCGAGAGAAAGACAGTGGCCCAGGTGACAGCAGGGTGTTTGCCCTGAACAGCTAGAAGGATCACGTTTGCCCTTTCTAGAAAGGGCAGAGTCACGGGAGGGCAGATGGGGGCCATCAGGAGTTCATCTTTGGCCAAGTCAGTCTTGTTGACTACCTAGGACCAGGGAGGAGACCCAGGCTGCACTTGTAACCGGGGAGTCAGCAGCATTCAGGTAGTATTTAAAGTCAGCCCAGATTGAAAACGCAGAGAATCAGTGGAGAGAACAGAGACCAACGTGGAGAGGTCTGGGCACAGGCTGAGTCAGACACGGAGCCCAGGAGGGAGTGGCTCCTCCCAGGAGGGAGCAGGCCAGCTGAGCAGGGAGGGGAGGAGAGGCTGCTGTGGGTCTCGTGAAGAACAACCCAGCCCTGACCTTTGGATTTAGTGGTGAGATCACTGGTGACCTTTGCCTTTTGATGGTGTGGTGGGGGTGAACAGCTGATCAGAGTGAGTTCAAAAGAGAATGGAAGGAAGAATTGAGAGACAGAGGAGAGATGAGACAGCAGCTGAAGAGAAGTGGGATTGAGTGTTTTTCTCCTTTTAAGACACAAGAGACAGCAGCGTGTGTGGGAGTCAGCACAGGAGGGAAACCTGGCAATGTCGGGGAGGGGAATCGCTGGAATTCCTTCTCTGCACTCTTCTCTAGGTTTTATTGCATAAATAGGAAATATTGTTGAAAAGACTTTCCCGGTAAACTGTTCTAAATTTTACTTTTATTGAAATAGCTCCAAAGCCTCCATTTAGAACTTTACTATTCCCTTATTTATTTAGCATTTCCATGTAACCAGCGTATATATTGTCCTTACATTGTGCCAGGCAGTGTGCTAAGCATTTCTTCCCAGAGAGAGATGAATTCCACTGTTTTTCCAAATCTTTTATTAGCTACTAAAACATACGCATTTTGCTACCATAAATACCAGGGTAGTGGCTGAGTGCTGTGGCTCGTGCCTGTAATCCCAGCACTTTGGGAGGGAGGCTGAGGCAGGAGGATCACTTGAGCTCAAGAGTTCCAGACCAACCCGGGGAACATGAAGAAATCCACCTCTACAGAAACCGGTTGAGTGTGGAGGCATACATCTGTCGTCCCATCTACTCGGGAGGCTGAGATGGGAGGATGGCTTGAGCCCAGAGGCAGAGGTTACAGTGAGATGAGATTGCACCAATGCACTCCAGTCTGAATGATAGAGTGAGATGCTGTTTAAAAAAAACAAAACAAAACAAAAAAAACCCAGGGTGTTGAAAGAGAAGGAACAAACCCCACCTTATTAAATTATCTGCACTAAAGCTCAGAAGAGTATTAAATACTAAGTGAGTAAGAACTGGTCAAAGGGAAAGGCAGGCATCGCAGGAGGGTTATCTAATGCGGGTGCTGGGGCCACAGCCAGCCGCTCGCAGCAGGCTCAACATCCACAGTCACGGGGTGGAAGGCAGCATCGGGGGTGCCAGGTGGCCAGATGCGGTAACCAAGGTGAAGCTTGGAAAGCTTTTGGTTTTCTGAAATTGAGTGGGTTCGCTGAGATTTGACCTCATCATCAGATTCTAACACTGAAGATGGCATTAAACAACCATAAAGGCCTTTTTTTTTTTTTTTTTTTTTTTTTTTTTTTTTTTTTTGAGACGGAGTTTCGCTCTTGTTACCCAGGCTGGAGTGCAATGGCGCGATCTCGGCTCACCGCAACCTCCGCCTCCTGGGTTCAAGCAATTCTCCTGCCTCAGCCTCCTGAGTAGCTGGGATTACAGGCACGCGCCACCATGCCCAGCTAATTTTTTGTATTTTTAGTAGAGACGGGGTTTCACCATGTTGACCAGGATGGTCTCGATCTCTTGACCTCGTGATCCACCCGCCTCGGCCTCCCAAAGTGCTGGGATTACAGGCTTGAGCCACCGCGCCCGGCCGATAAAGGCCTTTTAGGCGAATAAGGACATTGAAGTACAGTGCCATGACGTTCTGATCCCTGTAGAGGGAAATTAGTTCCCTGTTGTTGTTGTTGTTGCTGTTGTTGTTGTTGTTGTTGTAGAAAGTGATTTTATTTAAAGACAGAGAGAAACAGGAGAAGGAGAGAGACAGAAACAGCCAAGTCTCACGCCGAGTGAGAGAATCCAGAAAGGTGGAATCCAGGAGAGGAGAGCAGCCTCCACACTGAGTGGAAGGGAACAGAGAGAGATGGAGTTGAGGAGGGGAAGACAGGCTTCCACGAGAGTGTGGAAGGGGACCCCAGAGGGGAAATCCAGGAGAGAGAAAGATGGCTTCCATGGAGAGAGTGTTCTTGGAAGGAGACCCAAACATGGAGTCCTGGGAAATTCGTTCTATTTCAGTGATCACCTTTAACTAGGGAGATGGGGTGTCAGGGTGAGAAGAGCAGTTTGGATATAGCTGACCCCCACCCCTGGGCCCACTCTGACCCATGCACACATCTTCAAGGCAGCTCAGAGCAACATCACAGACTTTGAAAAGACCCAGATGTGAGCTCAGGGGACATGTTCTGTCTCTGCTACTCCCTTTGGCATCACTTAGGAGCTGTAAACACGGTGGTGACCGCTTTCAAGAGTCAGGCCCTCGGCCAAGTTTTCCACACGCAGTACTTAATTCTCCCAGACTCCATGAGTCAAGCGCTGTCATTATGCCCCTTGTTTGTATAAGGAAGCGGAGGCCCAGGGACAAACACTGCGATAATGCCCAAATTTGAACTCAGTTCATTCTGATTCCAGCGTCCACGTTCTTAACCACTACACCAGAGTGCAGCTCGGTGGATCATACAGAGCAAAGGATCTGGGGTTTGAAAGGCTTACCTTTGAATTCTGGCTTCTTCTTTCTAGTGCTACGAGCTTGGGAAAGTGACTTCTTTGCCTCATTTTCCTCATATGTAAAATAGAAATAAGAGTATCTGCCCATCAGTGTCGTTCCTATTAGATCTAAGAAATGCAAAGGACTTAGGGCATGGTTGTTATTTACAAAACAAATCGCGACTAGGTTACGGGGGGAGCCGTGTGTCCTCCATGCCTTACTTGGGATTAGACAACTTGTACCGTATGATATTTCAAATCCAGAGGCCTGTTCCCTGGGTAAGTTTGCCCAAAAATAACTCTCGATTTAGCAGTGAATTTCTCACTCATTTTATGATGAAACAGCCAGACTGTAGATTGAGCTTAAGTATCCGAGCAGAGGCTGAGTTGCAGACTCTTATACGTGCATGGCTCCTACATTTTGACCCTTCGTAGAATAGTTTAATGATGTTAAGCTTAGTTACAAAATGGTTTTGTCTCATGGAAGAAAATTAAGGTGTCAAAATTTGTTATACTGTATTAGTTTCAGCTGTAAGGCCTGGTAAAAATACTTTTATTCTTATTATTACCTAAAATCATTGACCTTTGTGAGTGCCCAGCCACACAGTGTGATGATATACAAAGAGAGCGCAGCTGACACAGGCCTGATGTCTGGGGACTCCCACGCAAAAGCAGGCCCGCTAACTAGAATAGGCAGGACGGCTACTGAGTAGGAAGAAACGTTAGTCTACACCAAGTACAGTTAGATAGTGATCCCGTTCATCAGACTCAGGGCAGGCATACGTGCCTTTGAGGGTTTGGTAAAACTGTGGAAGGTCCAAGAGAGGAAGAGAAGGAGTTCCATGCACAGTCAAGAGGACAGTGTCTGATGTCCTCCCAGTCCATGCTAGGTGGGCCCCAGTCCCAGTGGCCCCAGTCCCACCAGGCGCACTCTGGCCATTGCACACAGCATAGCCCAGATCGCTGAGAAACTCCAGGATGCACCTCTGTCTCATCTTGGGCAGCTGGCCAGAACGGAATTCCAGGAATCCCGTTGGCAAGGGATTCTGTTTCCAGGAGGGTGCTGACCTGTTGATTTGGGGAGACTCCAATTGCTTATATTAACAAGGACTCCTTGAAAAATTGTGCCTGGAACCCTACACACCCTAGGGGTAGCCCAGCTTGCAGCAAATCCAGGTTTGGACAATATTTTCAAAGAAGTTAGGTTCTATTTTCATTTTGGTCTCTTCCCTGGATTCTTGATGACAGATTATGAAATATTTTTGGCTTATTATTGTCACATTTAAAATCTTACTGTTTCTTATGCATCTGAGGAGTTTTTTCTTTATTTTCAAATATTGAAAGCCTCCTGCTTTTCCTGAGTGAGAGAGTGTGAAAAGAGTCTATTAGAAAGATGAATTAGGTAATAGAGACAACAGAGAGGAGTGGAGAAGACTTGATTCTGGAAGAACCAAGGCCCGAAGAGATGAGGAGCTAGACGAGGGCTGTGTAGAGAGGGGAAAGCCTCAGAGAGGTCCCCAGGAGGAAATGCCAAGACCCGAGAGCCGATAGGATAGAGGTCAAGAGATCGAGACCATCCTGGTCAACATGGTGAAACCCCGTCTTTACTAAAAATACAAACAATTAGCTGGGCATGGTGGCGCGTGCCTGTAATCCCAGCTAGTCAGGAGGCTGAGGCAGGAGAATTGCCTGAACCCAGGAGACGGAGGTTGCGGTGAGCCGAGATCGCGCCATTGCACTCCAGCCTGGGCAACGAGAGCAAAACTCCATCTCAAAAAAAAAAAAAAAAAGAAGAAGGACCGTTCTGAAATCGTTTCCAGCCCACGTGGCACTAGGGAGGCATCAAAGCCCACAACACGAAAGGGGTGATTTTCCAGCCATCTCAGCAAAAGCTATATTGCCCCCACTAAATCAGAGTTGGCAAGACTTCTGGTGACTTGTATTCCGGTCAGATATGTATGAACCGAACTATGGGACTAGTGCATTTTATCACATGACATGGGCTCTCCATTGTAGAAGGGAAGCCAGGGTTGGGAATCTGAGGGACACGATACGAATGCAAGGCATTTCAAATAAACACGCAAAATCATTTTCGTTCATCGTCGTTCCTGCAGACGTTGTCCGTGTGGTCTCATCACGTGTATGGATTGTTTTCTTCTTCAGGTCATTGTTTTTCAGACATACACAAATAACAGTCATGTGCCCATTGAGGCAAGATATATCTTTCCTTTGGATGAGAAGGCTGCTATGTGTGGCTTCGAAGCCTTCATCGATGGGAAGCACATAGTTGGAGAGGTAAGGGGAGAAGACGCGTCGCGCCCGCGCTCTGCTTTCGAAGTCAGCTTCCGTCTCCCCGAGTCTTCGTTTTCTGAGTCCCCATGGCTATGAAGTTGAGTAGCAGCCTTATCATAAAACGAGAATATTCTTCGAAGAACCAGTTCCTGCACAGTGAGCCTCCCTGAAACATCCCTCCCTGATAAATGGTTTCTACCCCACTCCGTCCAATCTTTGTCGTCAGTGTCTTGTACATTCATAGCCTTGGCACCGTAAGAGTGATTTACAATATGAAAAGTTTAAGAGGGCCAGGTGCAGTGGCTCGTGCCTGTAATCCCAGCAGTTTGGGAGGCTGAAGCAGGCAGATCACTTGAAGTCAGGAGTTCGAGACCAGCCCGGCCAACATGGTAAAACCCCATCTCTACTAAAAATCCGAAAATTAGCCAGGCGTGGTGGCATATGCCTGTTAATCCCAGCTACTCAGGAGGCTGAGGCAGGAGAATCACTTGAATCCGGGTGGCATAGGTTGCAGTGAGCCAAGATCATGCCACTGTACTCCAGCCTGGACAACAGAGTAAGACTTTGTCTCAGAAAAAGAGAAAAAAGTTTAAGAGAGACACGCTGGAAAATTGGTGAAGCCCTTATTATATATTTTTGTAAAACCTGATCCCTGGAATCGTGTTATAAAAGTAAAGCTGAAATGAAAGCTATTGTAACTTTCTAAAAAACAAACAACAAAAAAAACCCATCAGCTGATGAATTCTTTGTTTATTCTAAGGACCAGCCCACAGTTGCAATTATAAACTATAATTTACTAAATTTAAAGTCATTATTTTTTTTTTGTTCAACATAAACTCCCAACCAAAAAAAATTTTTTCACTATTGATTTTGAAATATATTAGTCCCGACTTAAAGAGACTTCTCTTCAGTTGGCCTTTTCTGGTTCAAATTCTCATCAAATAAGTATATTTCAATGATCACTTTAAACAAGTTTTCATTCGTCTTACTTAGATTCGATTTTCAGTTTCTGCCTGGGTTTTAATAAGCATTGATGTTGTTTTCTTTATTAAAGCCTGAAGTCACTCTTCATGTCAGGAATGATTGAAAAATCATCTTTTCCAGATTAAGGAGAAGGAAGAAGCCCAGCGAGAGTACCGAGAAGCCGTGAGCCGGGGTGATGGCGCTTATCTGATGAGCCAGGACGCCCCGGTAGGGCTTGGTGTGCGTGCTGCGTGCATACACGGAAGGGAAAGAGTCCGCACGGGACTTGAAATATGCAATTCATGCTAGAGGCTGAGATAATTTACACTGTTGTGGGCCCCAGAGTTTCACTTGCTCTAAGTCAGAGGAAGCCACGCCGGTGAGACCCATTTGCTTTATCTCAACAAAGGAGGAAATGGCTTCAGTAGTTCCAGACAAACAGGGAGAGAGCTAGGCCCACCATTGGGAACTGAGTCTCCCAGAAGAAATGACAGACGATCATATAACATTCGAAGTATCTCACTTTCATCTTCGGAAAAGAGTGTGATATCTTGTCCAGGCACGGTGGCTCACACCTGTAATCCCAGCACTGTGGGAGGCCGTGGCAGGAGCATCATCTGAGGTCAGGATTTCAAGAACCTGGCCAACATGGTGAAACCCCCATCTCTACTAAGAATACAAAAATTAGTTGGGTGTGGTGGCAGGCACCTGTAATCCCAGCTACTGAGGAGGCTGTGGCAGGAGAATCGCTTGAACTCAGGAGGCAGAGGTTTCAGTGAGCCGACATGCCATTGCGTCGCATCCTGGGCAACAAGAACAAAACTCCATCTCAAAAAAAATCAGAGTGTGATATATTTACAGTTTTCCTGGACATAAGCTCACCTAGCAGATGGTCCAGTCGTAAAGCAGGGAGGCATTTCTGCCAGGTCCTGGGCAAGCCCAGCTCCTGTGCTTTTGGGTGATTTGCTTTAGCAGGGACGTGACGTGGACAGGGTGGAAGAGGGACCAGCTGGCAGGTCCACTAGACTACTTTCCTTAAATATCAGATGTCTCACGAGGCCTCTGGCAGGTGCTAGATTGTGTGTCGTCGGCGTCTGATTCTACTGCAGGTATTTTAGTTGATTTTGCAGATGGGGCCATATGTTTGAGTGTCACCTCTGAGGGTGACACATTGCCATGGTGTTTTGAAAATTTAATGTTTGCTGGGGCTCTGAGCACATTAAAGATGAGTATAGATCTAAAGGGTAAATTGTTGCTTTTGACGTCTGAGATACCCACTTTCAGGATGGGAATAAGCAATGAAGAGGTGATGATTGAACAGTTCACAATGCTAGCTTCGTGTATGGCCAAACTATGCATAGAAGCCTGGGGTTCATTTGAGAGGCTGCCACTTCATAGTGTCACGTTATCCTCTCGTGTGAGTTGGTGAATGTTTCCTCCTCAATACCTGCATATTTCCCTCGGGATATGGTCCACAAGAAAACAGTCTTTCCAAAAGACATTATCTATGGGTAGAGTCTGATCAGACCTGTTGCTAACCCAAGCCTTCGGGTCTCCCAGAATGTGTTGACGTCTTGTGACTATCATGTTCTCATATCATAATATATGGTTTTCAGGTGTTGTTACGTAAACACCATATATGCTAGGTGCAGTGGCTCATACCTGTAATCCCAGCAGTTTGGGATGCCAAGGCAGGAGGATCACTGGAGCCCAGGAGTTTGAGGCCGCAGTGAGCTGTGATCATACCACTACACAGCAACCTGGGCAACAGAGCAAGATTCTGTCTCTAAACAAACAAATCTTAGCGTGGGAATCCCTCCATCTAAGCTTTGCCTGTCTTCCCCCAGGAAAGACTCATGGTTTTATTTTCCCATGGCAACCTGAACATACTTGTCTTATAACTCTTAATATACTATTTGTAAATATAGATGTCTAGCTTGTAAGTCCCAATATTTAAGTATGGAAGTAACAGAAAGGGCTGGTTAACGGTAAAATAAAGAGAAAACGGTGGTGCTGAAACCAAGGATGAAGTCAGCGCCCAGCTGGGACGACGTATGTCCTCCAGACTGCCAGATTAAATGGCAGTGTTTCCAAGACCTCAATTTATGTGACCATCTGATGATTTTCTCCTTTTCAAAACATCTAGACCAGGCGTCCCCAAACTACGGCCCGCGGGCTGCATGCGGCCCCCTGAGGCCATTTATCCGGCCCCCCGCCGCACTTCAGGAAGGGGCACCTCTTTCGTCGGCGGTCAATGAGAGGAGCACAGTATGTGGCGGCCCTCCAACGGTCTGAGGGACAGTGAACTGGCCCCCTGTGTAAAAAGTCTGGGGATGCCTGATCTAGGTATTAAGTGCCACATGCATTAGCTGTTTATTCTGATGCTCTCCCTCCCCCCTTCCATATCTTTGCTGTTGTGAATAGTACTGCAATGACCACACACATGCATGTATCTTTATAATAGAATCATTTATATTCCTTTGGCTATATACCCAGTAATGGGATTGGTGGGTCAAATGGTATTTCTGGCCAGGCGTGGTGGCACATGCCTGTAATCCCAGCACTTTGGAGGGCCAAGGCAGGTGGATCACCTGAGGTCAGGAGTTCGAGACCAGCCTAACCAACATGGTGAAATCCCATCTCTACTCAATACAAAAATTAGCCGGGTGGTGGTGCATCCCTGTAATCGCTTGAGAGGCTGAGGCTGGAGAATCACTTGAACCCAGAAGGCAGAGGTTGCAGTGAGCCAAGATTGTGCCATTGCACTCCAGCCTGGATAGCGAAACTGTCTAAAACAAAGAAAAAGGTCTTTGAGGACCACACTGTTTTCCACAATGGTCGAACTAATTCACATTCCCACCAACAGTGTAAAAGCATTCCTACTTCTCCACATTCATGCCAGTGTGTTTCTTGATTTTTTTGTTTTAATGATCACCTTTCTGACTGGCATGAGAGGGTACCTGACTGTGGTTTTGATTTGTATTTCTCTAATGCTCAGTGATGATGAGCTTTTTTTCCATATGTTTGTTGGCCACATATTTGTCTCCTTTTGAGAAGTGTCTGTTCATGTCCTTTGCCCACTTTTTAATGGGGTTGTTTGTTTTTTTTCTATCAGATTTGTTTAAGTTCCTTGTAGATTCTGGATGTTAGACCTTTGTCAGATTGATAAATTGGCAAAAATTTTCTCCCATTCTGTAGGTTGTCTGGTCACTCTGATGGTAGTTGTTTTTGCTGTGTAGAAGCTCTTTCATTTAATTAGATCCCATTTGTCAATTTTTGCTTTTGTTGCAATCGCTTTTGATATTTTCATCATAAAATCTTTGACCATGCCGATGTCCCGAATGGTATTGCCTAGATTTTCTTCTAAGGT
Source organism: Saimiri boliviensis (assembly GCF_048565385.1). Lineage (NCBI taxonomy): Eukaryota > Metazoa > Chordata > Mammalia > Primates > Cebidae > Saimiri > Saimiri boliviensis. The sequence goes on from NC_133468.1 coordinate 2,711,245, forward strand.
TTTTATACTTTTTGGTTTTATATTTAAGCCTTTTCATCGCAAGTTAATTTTTATGTAAGTTTAAAGAAGGGGTCTAGTTTCAATTTTCTGCATATGGTTAGCCAGCACCTACAGGGAATCCTTTTCCCACTGCTTGTTTTTGCCAGGTTTGTGAAGATCCGACGGTTGTAGGTGTGCAGTCTTATTTCTGAGATTGCTATTTTGTTCCATTGGCCTATATGTCTACTTTGTACCAGTAGTATGCTGTTTCGGTTACTGTAGCCTTGTAGTATAGTTTGAAGTCTGGTAGCATGATGCCTCCAGTTTTGTTCTTTTTGCTTCGGATTCTCTTGGCTATACAGGCTCTATTTCGGTTCCATATAAATTTTAAACTAGTTTTTTCTAATTCTGTGAAGAATGTCAGTGGTAGTTTAATGGGAATAGCATTGAAGCTATAAATTACTTTGGGCAGTATGGCCGTTTTCACAATATCGATTCTTCCTGTCCATGAGCGTGGAATGTTTTTCCATCTGTTTGTGTCCTCTCTGGTTTCCTTGAGCAGTGGTTTGTAGTTCTCCTTGAAAAGGTCCTTCACTTCCCTTGTTAGCTGTATTCCTAGGTATTTTATTCCCTTTGTAGCAACTGTGAATGGGAGTTGATTCGTGGTTTGGCTCTCTGCTTGTCTGTTGTTGGCGTATAGGAATGCTTGTGAATTTGGCACGTCGGTTTTTGTATCCTGAGACTTTGCTGAAGTTGCTTATCAGCTTAAGAAGCCTTTGGGCTGAGACGATGGAGTTTTCGAGATACAGGATCTTATCATTTGCAAACAGAAACGGTTCGACTTTCTATTTCAATCATCTTTATTTCTTTATCTTGCCTGACTGTCCTGGCCAGAACTTCCAATATGTGTTGACTAGGACTGATGAGAGAAGGCATCCTTGTCTTGTGCTGGTTTTCAAGGGGAATGCTTCCAGCTTTTGCCCATTCCGTATGATATTGGCAGTGGAGGTCTGTGATTGATGGCTCTTACTATTTTGAGGTGTGTCCCATCAATACCTAGTTTACTTACTGCAAGTTTTTAACGTAAAGGGATGTTGAATTATATCAAAGGCCTTTTCTATGTCTATTGAGATAATCCTGTGGTTTTTGTCTTTAGTTTTGATTATGTGACGATCAACTATCTTTTAAAGCAATTACAAAGAAGGGGAAATGTCTTCTACATTTATTCTCAATTTTATAATTTCTGGTGCCTTTCATTTCTTTGTATAGATGCAAAGAAATCCTCCTTCTGCTTGAGACATTTGATTGATTGATTGATTGATTTTTAGTGCAAGCATGCTAGCAAGGAGTATGTTCATTTTTTTATCTAACAAAACCTTTCACCTTCATTTTTTAAAGATATTTGGTGCTGACCATGGGATTCCAGGTGACAGTTTGTTTTCCTTTTAGTAGTTTAAACATGTCACTTCGTTGTCTTCTGGCTTATAGGATTTCTGACCAGACGTCAGCTCTAAGTTTTGTGTTGTTCTTCTGTATGTGAAAGTATGTTTTCTCTCAAGCTCCCTTCAAGATTCTCTTTATCTTTGGTTTTCAGTAGTTCGACTATGATGTGTTTATGTTATTTTGAAAAATTATTGCTTATCTTGCTTGGAGTTCCCTGAGTTTGTATTTTCTCACATTCATTTTGGGACAGTCTTGACCCTTATATATCGAAATATTTCCTTTCCCTCATTCTCTCTGTCTCTTTTCTCCTTCCGAGACTTCAATACGTATATGTTAGACCATTTGATATTGCACCACGGCTTTTGGAGCCCTATTTTTTCACTTTTATTTCCTGTGGCATTTGATTTTGGATAATTTCTATTGACCTCACTTGAAGTTCATTCATTCTTTTCTCAACTATGGTCCGTCCGCTGATAGGCTTGTCAAATTCTTCCGCTTTGATAATATGTCTGTTTCTAGCATTTCTGATATTTAAAAAATACAATTTAATTTCTCTAATGAAAGGTTCTGTCTATTCATATGTATTCCTCACCTTTTCTCTGTGTCTTTTCTATAATTAACTATAATCCTGTCTGTTTATTGCAGTGTCATGGTCATCTCTGAATCTGCCTGTTAATTGCTTTATCTTGACATTGAGTCATTTTTTTTTTTGCTTGCTTTAAAAAAAGGGGGTATATTTTGGAATTTGTTATTGAATGCTGGACATTGTATCTAAAAGAAGAAGAGAGGCTAAAATAAATGGCATGTATGCCCAGAAATGGCAACTCCTGTTCTTTCAGGTTTGTGTAGAGGTTGAAGAGTTGAGTTTGAGTTTTGCGGTTATCATTACTCTCCATTGTTATTATTACCCTTGGTCTCAAACATCTCCAGTGCTGGCCTGCCGCTACCTTGTGCCTGTTGGGCCTGGATACGGAACAATTCTTACTGGGGTTCATGCTTCACCCCGACCTTTCAGCAGGCGCTGCACACCATCCCACAGAGTTGGGTACGGCCACTCTTCCCCTACCCCAGTGCTAGGCTGCTGTTGCTTGATGTGCTGTACTAGGCTCCTGGTGGGTCAGAGACATTCTCCTGGTTCAGCCTCAGTCTTAGGCAGGGCCTGCAGTCCTGGACCTTAGGGTGGGAACGTCTTAGTATTTCTGTTCATTCTCCTACCTTAATGGCAGCCAAATTCTGCCTTGTGTCTGTTAAGAGTTATCTGGGGGACAGTTTGCTGCCTTTCCCCCCATGGTAGCAACCCCTGCTTTGGACTAGTACAGGGTCCTGGGCCTCGGAGGGTGTCATCCCCTGCCCCGTCGGGAGGTAGCTGTTTCTCTCAGAAGCATGAAGCTTTACCTGGGCACGGGGGTAGGAAGGAAGGCTCCTGGTCCCTGGTTTGCTTCTGCCCCTTCCCCGCAGCCCTGTAGGTGAGAGTTTGCTGCCTTTTCCTCTGCAGCTGGAGGGTTTTGCATGTGGGGGAAGGATCCGGGGAACTGGTCCAGCACGTCCCCCACACCTGCTCCCTGGCGAGGTGCTCTACTTGGTCTCCTGCCCTGTCCAGCCTTTGCAGTGGGCCCGGTGGAAGGCTGGAGAGATGTGGGAAAACACCTGCAAGAGAATGGAAACTCCCCTTGGGTCAGGAGCTCCCGATTATCCTAAACCGGTAGGCTCACCCACTCCCAGCCAGGAGGAGTCCACACAGCTCCGGTGTGCCACCTGTCCCCTCTTTGGAATTCAGTTCGCTTGCTTGATGCGTTCAAGACGAGTTACGATTTTGTATATTACATGGTGTATTATAACGGAAGTGACATCATCTGCATCCACCCATTCTACCCAGAAACAGAACCGCAATCCCATGCTATTAAGTGGCAGTCTCTTAAATGAACCCCAGATTTTGGGCCAGGCGCGGTGGCTCACGCCTGTAATCCCAGTACTTTAGGAGGCTGAGGCAGCCAGATCACAAGGTCAAGAGATCGAGACCATCCTGGCCATGGTGAAACCCCATCACTACTAAAAATACAAAAGTTAGCTGGGCGTGGTGGCACGCACCTCTAGTCCCAGCTACTTGGGAGGCTGAGGCAGGAGAATTGCTTGAAACTGGGAGGCGGAGGTTGCAGTGAGCTGAGATGGTGCCACTGCACTCCAGCCTAGAGCCTGGTGACAGAGCAAGACTCTATCTCAAAAAAAAAAAAAAAAAATGAACTCCAGATTTTTATACATATATTTCTTTTAAGTGCTAGCACTATTAACTATTTAATAATCACCTATTTTTTATTTGTTTCCCTCCAGCAAATGGATATCTTTGATGTCAAAAGTAATAATTTAACCTTTAAGCCGAAATTAGTCGTGATCTAAATATACAAAATTTTCATGATAGGGCGGTCAACTAGAATGGTGAACACAGTTGGGAATGTTGAGAGGATCTCTGCAAAGTTACCAGAAAAAAAATATTATCTAGCCCGTTGGTTCTGCCCTAGCTAGTCGTGGGGTTGTTGCCTTGTATGGTGATTATCAATATCCCATTAAAAGAAAGCTAAAGACTTTTTATTAGAAAACAGCCTGATAGGCTGGGCATGGTACCTCACACCTGTAATCCCAGCACTTGGGGAGCACAAGGCGGAAGGGTCACTTGAGGCCTGGAGTTTGAGACCAGCCTGGGCAACATAGGGATACCCCATCTGTGTTTAAAAATCAGCCAGGCATCGTGGCGCATGCCTGTAGTCCCAGGTACTTAGGAGAATGGCTTAGACCTGGGGTTTCAAGGATACCTCAAGCTATGACTGCAGCACCGCCCTCCAGCCTGGATGACAGAGCAAGATCCTAGCTCTAAACATGAAATAAATAAAAATAACATGAGAAATTACCGTAAGGTAAAATAATTAAGCGAGGGCCAAGCTTCGAAAAAACTGCCCTGGTTCTACAGCTGCTGGCTGTAATGGTGTTGGGTGCCATGGTGGTTGGGGAGGGTCTTCAGGAAAGGGCTTTGTGGAGGCCGCCCGTGCAGCGGAGCCCACCTGAGCAGGGATGTCACACATACGAGCCCCCTGGGGCAGAGTCCATGAGTGTGTCTTCCCAGTTGAGCTGCCAAGGGGACCCCTCTCCGTCTGGCTGCCACGGATATCACCCTGTTCCCACCAATGAATGGCTCCAGGAGTCTCCGTTCGTCCCACCGATGTGTCTTTTAGGTTTTATTACTGTTTTCTGAAGAAGAATTTGGCAGATTGTCATTTAAGTTGCTTAAGAAATATGTGGAGCTAGCTGGCATGCTTTCAAGTTGCAAGCGAAGTCGTATGTTTCTGTTCCAGGACGTTTTTACAGTAAGTGTTGGAAACTTACCCCCTAAGGCGAAGGTTCTCATAAAAATTACCTACATCACAGAACTCAGCATCCTGGGCACTGTTGGTGTCTTTTTCATGCCTGCCACCGTAGCGCCCTGGCAACAGGACAAGGCTTTAAACGAAAACCTTCAGGTTTGTATGCATAAGATTTGAAGAAGCATTTTAGCAGCAGTGGAGAGAGAGTGGTGCAGGGCTGTGGAGGAATTGACGCATGGGGGGGAAAAACATGTAAAAGGATATTGTAGGCATCAAGTCAATTTTACTGATGTTTATGCATTTAGATACGTTACGTTTGTAAAATGAAAAGAACAAAAGATACAGATATGATTAATAAGCATATTTTTATTCTGCTTAATCACTCAAAAAACGTTGTATCTGTAGCGCATGTTCATCGTGAAGAACTAGACGAGCATAGAGAATGCAAATAAGCCAAAATAAGAAAATCCAAACCGTCCTTTATCCCCTCGCCCGGAGATCGCTACTGGTTAACGCCTTGGTATATCTCTCCAAACTGCCTACTTCGCATAGCACACGTATAAAATGTGTGCGTGTGTCTCTGTGTGTCTGTGTGTGTATACACCCAGGGACATATGTAGAGTTGAACATCTCTGTCCAAATGGTCAGTTGTACTTTAGAAGGTCCTGTCACACCGTGATCAAACTTTCTGTGTGTCACTACTTGAAAGTGAAATCAGCTGTCTTGCCGACAGTTGTGGCCTTGCCAAGATTACAAGCAGGTTAGAGTCTCATTGTGAAACTTAAAATATGCTTACTTATACAAGCGTATTTTTCTTTTAACAGGATACAGTAGAGAAGATATGTATAAAAGAAATAGGAACAAAGCAAAGGTTAGTACCTAAAATATAAAATCTGTCAATTAATCATTCAATGGATATTAAATTTCCACTTAGAATTCTTTGAAATAATTTCAGATAGAAATTTAAGATCGTATAGACTAAGAACATTTTCTCTTCATTTTTGGTAGCTTCTCTTTGACTATGTCTATCGAGATGCCATACGTGATTGAATTCATTTTCAGTGATACACACGAACTGAAACAAAAGGTTAGTGAATCTTTTATTTCGTAAGAGCTCTTCTTTCATGCTACTTTTCTTTTATCAAAGCAATGCAGGCATGTGGTTTAAAAGTGAAATAATGCTAACAACGGGTTCTAACAAGAAGCAGCAATCCTGCCCCTGACTCTCCCCAGCCCAGTTTCCAGAGGCAGTGAACCACGTAAAATATTTGAGCTGTTTCTCTGGTTTTGCCTCTAGCTTTCAAATATTAATTTTTAATGCTTTTTCTTTTTTCTTTTTTTTGAGATGGAGTTTCGCTCTTGTTACCCAGGCTGGAGTGCAATGGCGCGATCTCGGCTCACCGCAACCTCCGCGTCCTGGGTTCAGGCAATTCTCCTGCCTCAGCCTCCTGAGTAGCTGGGATTATAGGCACGCACCACCATGCCCAGCTAATTTTTTGCATTTTTAGTAGAGACGGGGTTTCACCATGTTGACCAGGATGGTCTCGATCTCTCGACCTCGTGATCCACCCGCCTCGGCCTCCCAAAGTGCTGGGATGACAGGCTTGAGCCACCGCGCCCGGCCTTAATGCTTTTTCTTGATTCATCTGTTTCCGAAATTATCTTTTGACTTCCTGTTATGGAAGGTGGATGTATAGCTCTTACCCCCTTCACTCATCCCACTCCCTAGTTTTCCTCTCCCCTTCAGGTCCTGAGTAGCTAGGGCTACAGGCCTGTGCCACCACACCTGGCTAACTTTTAAAAAAAAATTGCAGAGACAGGGTCTCACTACGCTGCTCAGGCTTTTTTCAAACTCCTGGGCTCAAGCGATCCTCTTTACCTTGGCTTCCCAAAGGGCTAGAATTATAGGCGTGAGCCACCACACCCAGTCTATTTTCCTTTTTAAAATTTTCCAGGAATTTCCAACCTTCTCTTTATCTCTGGTATTCTGAAATTTCATCATAATATCGTATTCATTCATTATATGGAACTGGTGGTCTTTAGTTCTGAGAAATTTTCTTGTATTAAAAAAATTGTTCCTCTCTCTTGTACCTTTCTGCAGTGCCTTTCTCTCTCTCTCTCTTTCTCTCTCTCTCTCTCTTTTTTCTTTTTTTTTTTTTTTTGAGACAGAATCTCACTCTTAGTATCACCCAGGCTGGAGTCCAATGATGCTATCTCAGCCCACTGCAACCTCTGACTCCCGGGTTCAAGTGATTCCAGCGCCTCAGCCTCCTGAGTAGCTGGGACTACAGGTGCCTGCCTCCACACCTGGTTAATTTTCATCTTTTTAGTAGGGACAGGGTTTCCCCATGTTGCCCGGGCCAGTCTCAAACTCCTGACCTAGGTGATTGCCCACCTCAGCCTCCTAGAGTACTGAGATCACAGGTGTGAGCCACCACACCCAGCCAATAATTATGAAATTTCAGAATACCAGAGATAAAGATAAGGTCTGAAATTCCTGCAGAATTTTAAAAAGGAAAATAGGCTGAGTGTGGTGGCTCACACCTGTAATTCTAGCACTTTGGGAAGCTGAGGCAAAGAGGGTCACTTGAGCCCAGGAGTTCAAGAAAAGTCTGGGCAACATAGTGAGACCCCTGTCTCTACAAAATTAAAAAAAAAAAAAATTAGCCAAATGTGGTGGCTCAGGCCTGTAGCCCTGGCGACTGCCTCTGCGGTGCCTCTCAGTCAGGTGTCCCTGGAGCAAACCCCTTGTTTTCTTCTGCTTTTTTCCTATTGCCCATTTTTGTTGTCTTTTTGTGCCACTTTTGGGGCATTTTTTTTTCCATCTTCAATTCCAGCCGTGACACTGAAATTTTAATTTTAGTTCTCTTATGTTTCATTTGTCAGAGCTGTTTTCTGTGCTATGAGTATTGCTTCTTTCATAGCATCTCTGTGTCTTTCGTGGGTACGCTGCCCTCTCTCGTCTCTCTAAAAACATTCATAAGACGTTTTTTCTTCTGTTCCTCATGTTGTGCCTCGTCTCTTTGAGTTCCTTTTTTTTTCCCCTTCTGGCTTTTTGTTGTTTTTTGGCCTCCACGTTTTCTCCAGTGTCTGGGTGACTCTCTCTCTGGATCCATCACTAAGACTGAAACACATGAAAGGCGACGGGAAGCTCCAGGATGTTTAGGGAGTGTGGCCGGGTCAGGTGACTGAGGGGCCCGCGTTTCGGGGTGCTGACCTCGCGACCCTGAAGGAAGCAGACTGCGCTCCGGTGCCCCGCGTGCCTCGCCTTCCCTGGCCTGATTCTATTTGGCTGAATTTCTCCAGATAATGAACCTCCATATTCCCTTAGTGAGAGAATAGGGTAGCTGCTTGGTCACTTGGGTTGGGGAGGGGCCAGGGCCTGACAGCTCCGTACACGTCTGTTCACTAGGACCTGGTGGCCTTACTTCCCAGGATGCGGCAGGGCTGACCAGCCCGCGGGTCGCCCTCAGAGCCTCCGCCGCTCTGGCCGAGCTCCTTCCCATCCACTTTCCATTCCCCTCCCATTTGTTGGCTTCGCGTGTCTGGTGCTGTCCTTGGTCCTGTTCTCAGGGTCTCTGTGGGTCCACACCCTTTTTACTGGTTGCCTTCCTTTCATTGCAGGGAGGCTTGGGCGTTTTGCTGGGGAGTGGAGATAAGTATATATTTCTGATCTGCTCTCTTCAAAGAGTCCTCTACATCAGTTAGCTTTTGCCGTATTAGCAAACAGTCCCAAAACTTGGTGGTTTAAAACAACAAGCGTTTATTATTCTCACAGTTCTGTGGATCGGCTGGGCGGTTCTGGGCTGGGCTGGGCCAGGGCGACCTAGGGCAGCCTCACCCACCGCTGGCTGCCGGCCTTGTTTCAGCAGGGAAGGGGCTGGGTCTCCCCTCCAGAGCTTGGCTCGGGTGGACTCTTATAATGGGGGAGGAGTCCTCAAGAGCAACAAGAGAGCGCCAGCCCCGTTGCGTGGGCACTTTTCACGCCCTATGGCCAACTCCAGATTCAAGGGTGGAAATAGAGCTGCTGCCTCGAGGCAGGAGAAACTTCAAAAGTCACATTGCAAAGGGGCACGCAGGCGTGGAGAGACTTTGTGGTCATGTTACAGTCTAGCACATTGCCTTCGCCTTTGTGGTTTTAAAGCTTATCATTTAGATTTTCAACAGCTTTTTTATATTCATGAAAACATATACAACTAAGGTATAATTCTAAGATTTCTGTAGAGTTTTCTATTTTATTCTTCTAGGTTTTAATTATCTGATGTGCTGTCTGCTATACCCAGATAAGTCTAACTGAATGGACAGATCTATAATCTTTGGATCCAGGGTTTGAGACTGTTTCACACTTAACCTAAATTTGACTGTGTGAATCAAACTTAGGATCACAGAAGGGTGTCTAATATGCTCATGGTCTTCTAAAACCTACATTTCATTGTTTAGTGTTTTTTCTTGAGGGGGGGGGTTTTGGAGACAGAGTCCTGCTCTTGTTACCCAGGCGGGAGTGCAGTGGCACGCTCTCAGCTCAAGGCAACCTCCTTCTCCTGGGTTCAAGTGATTCTCCTGCCTCAGCCTCCTGAGTAGCTGGGATTACAGGCGCCCACCATGATGCCTGGCTATTTTTTTGTATTTTTAGTAGTGATGGGGTTTCACCATGTTGGCCAGGCTGGCCTCAAACTCCTGACCTCAGGTGATCCACCCACCTTGGCCAGCCAAAGTGCTGGGATGATAGACGTGAGCCACCGCACCCGGCCTACATTTCATTAGTTTGGAATTTATCACTACTTTGTTGATTCTTCATAGAGTTATGTAAGCTTTGCAAGGGTTTGCTCCATGACGGGTAAGTGCAGACTGCTAATACGGTGTTTCTCCGTTCCTCACCTTGTCGTCGTGGTGTTTGTTTTACAGCGCACAGACTGCAAAGCTGTCATTAGCACCATGGAAGGCAGCTCCTTAGACAGCGGTGGATTTTCCCTCCACATCGGTCTGTCTGACGCCTATCTCCCAAGAATGTGGGTTGAAAAACATCCAGAAAAAGAAAGCGAGGTATATGCCTTCTTACGTAGAAATAGGAGACACTATTGGAAAAACATTTCAGAATAAGTTGGTGAAACTTGGAAATTATGAATTGTCCTGAAAAACTAGCATTACAAAATGAGCTCTCGCACCCCCAGATTCTGCAACTAAAAGTACTTATGATATCAAGCGTGCCAAACTTCTGACATTTCAACCAAAACCCTTATGTGGATGACTTGCCTGTACAGATTGGCATTTTTACCGTAAGCTCCCCAACAAAGAACATGTACCGTCAGACATTACATTGGATATTCTGTGTGCTCTTTATACTTCTAAAATACTGATTCTGGAAAAACGTGAACAATTCTTTATGGTTGATGATAAGACCATTTTGTGTGACTGTGACAAAGAGTATCTTCTTCAGTTAAAATAAAAATGAAGCTTACAGCTGGGTGGAGTGGCTCACACTTGTAATCCCAGCACTTTGGGAGGCCAAGGCAGATGGACTGCTTGAGCCCAGGAGTTTGAAACCAGCCTGGGAAACATAGTGAGAGCTCGTCTCTACAAAAAATTTAGAAAAAAAATTAGCCAGGTGTGGTCACATGTTCCTGTGCTCCCAGCTTCTTAGGAGGCTGAAACAGGACGATCAGTTGAGCCCAGGAGGTTGAGATCAACAGTGAGCTGTGATCGCGCCACTTCACACCAGCCTGGACAACAAAGAGAGACCCTTTCTCAAAAAAAGGAAACTTATATGATAGTAGTTATTTTAAGTATTGGTTAATTAATGGAACAAAAGGTACGTGTGTATATTTTAGTAATCACAGTGGCATGTATATTCCTCTTAGAATAGTGTGTGAGAGATACATATATATTTGTTTTCTAATGTTGATGATATATGATGTTTTAGATATTAATTCTTGACCTCGCAGGAGTTTATGTCTTCTGCATTGGAAACTCCCAGCTCTAACATTCTGCTTTTGACTGGAACTCCTAGTAGGCCATCTTGTTGTAAATTAAATCTTATTCTTTTTGTTTTTAGAGCATTAGTTTACCTCACTAGAAAGTTTTGGAGTTTTCTAAGTAGACCTTTTCCAGTTGAAGTGACGAGATGCTCCAGGCCAGCTCCTTCTTTCTCCTTTCAGGCTTGCATGCTTGTCTTTCAACCTGATCTCAATGTCGACCTCCCTGACCTGGCCAATGAGAGCGAAGTGATTATTTGTCTGGACTGCTCCAGTTCTATGGAGGGTGTGACGTTCTTGCAAGCCAAGCAGATCGCCTTGCATGCACTGTCTTTGGTGGGTGAGAAGCAAAAAGTAAACATCATCCAGTTCGGCACAGGTAAGTGCACTTTGGCCCTGGACCTGCAGGTGCTTCCCCACGTGTGAATCACGCTCTGTAGAAATGAAGACTGTGGGTACCTGGCCCCGCCTGTGCAGTGTGGGGCAGTCCAGTATAAAGCTGAGCCACAGGAGCTCTGGAGCTGGACCCTGAGGTCCAGATCCCAGCTGTATCACTCCCAGGCTGTGTGTCCCCTTGGGTGTGCTGCTTGAACTTCTGGTGCCTCCATTTCCTCCTCTGTCATCTGAGGATAATTGTCCCTAACTCACAGTACTGCTGTGAGGAGGACTGAGCTAATGTATGTAAAGGACTTTTAAACTGTGCGTGTTTCACAGTAAGGTGAGATAGAAATGCTACCGTTGGCTGGGCGCGGTGGCTCAAGCCTCTGATCCCAGCACTTCGGGAGGCCGAGGCGGGTGGATCACGAGGTTGAGAGATCGAGACCATCCTGGTCAACATGGTGACACCCCGTCTCTACTAAAAATACCAATAAAAATTAGCTGGGCATGGTGGCACGTGCCTGTAATCCCAGCTACTCAGGAGGCTGAGGCAGGAGAATTGCCTGAACCCAGGAGGCGGAGGTTGCGGCCAGCCGAGATCGCGCCATTGCACTCCAGCCTGGGTAACAAGTGCGAAACTCCGTCTCAAAAGAAATAATAATAATAAAAATAAATGCTACTGTTGTCAATCGCAGCTGAACCAAATGCAAAACCCTTGGTCTGTTGAGGAGGAGGTCCCAAGTCTAAAGACAAAACATTTGCCATCAGCACAGTCATAGGAAATCTATAAGGAATGGTCTCAGGAAGCATCTGGCCAGCACTACTGGAAGGGAGGTAGTGCCACCCTCCACGTGGGGTCCAGGGACCTCTCAGCCACCAGAGGCAGCACCTCAGAAAAGAGGGGTACACAGAGTGGAGTGAGGGGACAGTCCTGTCCTGCTGATTCTCATCCTCTGTGCCATCCAGCCGAAGGCGCAGCCCCTTTTCCCAGAGCTAAGCTCTGCTGCTGCTGGGGCGGAGGTTGGATAAGCATGGGGACTGCACAGGGCTTGAGCAGAGACTCTGGCCTTCCAGGGGCGGAGCTGCCCAGGCCCTCACAGTGCCCTGCACCTTTCTTGGCACAAGCAATCTGCGTGTACACATGGAATTCGACTCAACATTCTGCGTAGCAAAGCACCACAGTGTGGATGCGCAACAATTTATTATTTAGAAGAATAGTGTGGTGAGATTTTTTTTTTTTTTGGAGACAGAGTCTCGCTTTGTTGCCCAGGCTGGAGTGCGGTAGCATGATATCAACTCACTGCGATCTCTGCCTCCCCAGTAGCTGGGATTACAGGTGCCCACCACCACGCCTGGCTAATTTTTATATTTCTAGCAGAGATGGGGTTTCACCATGTTGACCAGGCCGGTCTCAACTCCCGACCTCAGGCGATCCTCGTACATCAGCCTCTCAAAGTGCCGGGATTACAGGCGTGAGCCACCATGCCCAGGCTGGGGTGAAATTTTTGTATGTTAAAATTATCAGGCCGGGTGTGGTGGCTCACGCCTGTAATCCCAGCACTTTGGGAGGCCGAGGTGGACGGATCATCTGAGGTCAGGATTTCAAGACCAGCTTGACCAATATGGAGAAAGCCCGTCTCTACTAAAAATACAAAATTAGCCAGGCACGGTGGCGCGTGCCTGTAATTCCAGCTACTCGGGAGACTGAGGCAGGAGAATCGCTTGAACCCAGTAGGTGGAGGCTGCGGTGCGCCAAGATGTGCCATTGCGCTCCAGCCTGGGCAACAATGTCTCAAAAAAAAAAATTATCAAACAATTTTCTAAAAAGGAAGTTACACACATAAATATATAACATCCTTTATGACAGCTGTGGTGGTATGAAGTCACATTATTGTTAGTGTCAAGCAAGTAAATGTGTGGAGGCAGCACCTCATGCTGATCTTATTACACAGGTTCCAAGGAGTTATTTTCGTATCCTCAGCATATCACAAGCAAGACTGCGGCAACCGAGTTCATCATGGTGAGTGCAAGAGGCTTCCTGTATCTCTTGAGTCTTTTCCTACCATGCTTTGGGGGGATCTCCAGGGCTTAGGCCCCTCAAGCCACTATCAGATCACCTTTATTGATTCGTTTTTGTATGTTGGTGGGCTCTTATTTCATTAATTAAAATGATATACACTCATTAAGGAAGAATTGGAAATTAAAAAGAATAGAAAGAAAAAAATCTCCCATGTCCCACCACCCTAATACAACTAGCATTAACAGCTTCGAGAAGTTCTCTTCTGTCCCTTGTATTTTTTCTTCTTAAAATGCAGCCAGCGTCATCTAAAAGGCTGGAGGCTAAGAAAGAAGGAAATGCCAGGTACAGTGGCTCACGCCTCTAATCCCAGCACTTTGGGAGGCCAAGGTGGGTAGATCACCTGAGGTCAGGAGTTCAAGACCAGCCTGGCCAACATGGTGAAACCCCATATCTACTAAAAATACAAAAAATTAGCTCGTCGTGGTGGTGGACACCTGGAATCCTAGCTACTAGGGAGGCCGAGGCAGGAGAATCGCTTGAACCCAGCAGGTGGACGTTGCAGTGGGCCAAGATTGCTCCACTGCACTCCAGCCTGGGCAACAGAGCAAGACTCCATCTCGAATTTTAAAAAGAAAGAAAGAAAGAAAGAACAATAATAATAAAATGGAGCAAGCCGAGACTGACCAGATGAGACTGACCAAGCATGAGGTGATAATATTACAGTTCTATTACAGTCACTGTGTGACATGAAACAAACTAAAAGGACGTAAGTTTAGTTGTTTCACAAATGTATAATTAGGGAAATAAGATATTTTCCATGTCACTGTATCTCTACACTGTCCTTAGATGTGTCACTGGTGACTGCAAATGGTGACCGTATCCAACAAGGAGAACATAATCTTTCACTTCATTTCCTCCAGTCTGCCACACCTACCATGGGGAATACAGACTTCTGGAAAACTCTCCGATATCTTAGCTTACTGTACCCTGCTCGAGGGTCCCGGAGCATCCTCCTAGTGTCTGATGGGCACCTCCAGGACGAGAGGCTGACGCTGCAGCTTGTGAAGAGGAGCCGCCCCCACACCAGGTTGTTTGCCTGCGGTATCGGGTGAGTCTCAGAGAGCCACTCACGCAGCCCAGACGCGGGTGGGAAAGGCAGCCTGTGAGGAGGCCTGCTCGTTGGCCTGCATGGGACTTTTGCAAGCTTGGAAGTTGAAACTAGAAGACAGAAGCCTTACAGCACAGAGGGATGGGGCCCCGGGCTCCCGGCCAGTCTGCCTGAGTCTCAGAACCTGGGTTGGCCACTCATCAGCTGTGACCTTGAGCAAGTTCTTAACCTCTCATAAAATCAAGACTATAATGACAGTACCTACGTCTTGGGGTTGCTCAGGATTAAATGAGCTCACGTATAGAAAGCACGCAGAACAGAACTGACCCAATTAGCACCAAAGCAATGTTAGATGTTATTATTTAGCATAAGAATCCGAATCTCCAGCTTGTCCTGAGCAGCCTGGGCATACCTCCTCACGGGCTGTGCTGGACTCGAGCTGGGGCACGTGGCCTCCAGGCAGACCCCACCCGGCTGCTTTGCTGCTTGGCATCTCACTTCTGGTCATTATGAGCATTTGCATTTGCAAACCCTGTGGTGTGCATAGAAGCTTTCCATGGGAAGCTAACACCCATAGATTGTTGAAACCGCCCCCTCCCCATTAAAACTTAGCTCTTTGGGATTGCACTAAGGTATGTGGCATATGTGTAAGGAAAACAGAGGGGCCACTTGGTGTCTGCATGGGCACAGAACTTGCCCATCCTGCCTGCCTCTGTGGACTCCTGCATGTGGCCACCAGCTGAGCCAATGGTCACCAGGTATCTCTCTTCTGAGGCAGTGTATGGAGCAGATCCTTAGCTTCTTCATGGGACAGAATGGGGGCCCCTATGCTGTCCTTGCCCCGAACCTTGACCTGGACTCACCCTGAGCTCCAGGAGCCAGCACCCCGAATGCCCCTCTGTGGCCCCGATGCCCCTCCATGGCCCACAGTGCCCCCTGTGGCCCCCTCCACCCCTAGCTGCCCTACCCAAGCTTGCCCTGCCTGCCTCAAGGGCTATCTTCTGTCCTCCACGGTCACAGCTCATGGCTCTGTTCCCTGTAATCTAAGGCCTAGCCCAGCATCACAGGCCAACAGGAAATATATCAGCCTGAGCAGCTCCACTAGGAGTTGTTCCTGATGGAACTTCACCTGTTGAGCTCAAAGCTGCACTCAGGGCAGCCCGTGCACCGTCTCCTGGTCTCAGCAGCCCCTCCTTGCCCCCTGCTCCCAGGTCAGGGCTCAGACACCACAGAGCAGAAGCGCTGGCACCTAATTCATACCTTCCTCAATGAGGGTCTATCCCGAGACGAACATCAGGCCCCGACTCTGGGGCCGGGAGGTGGGATTTTCCCATGTGCCGGGGAGGCAATCAAGGGAGTGTGATCAGGTCAGGGGCAGTGACTCACACCTGTGGTCCCGGCACTCTGGGAGCCCAAAGCAGGAAGATTGCTTCAGCCCAGGAGGTCAAGGCTGCAGTGAGCCATGGTTGGGCCATTGCACTCCAGCCTGAGTGACTGAGCAAGACCCATCTTTAAAAAAAATTTTTTTTTAATTAGAAAAATTGTAAGGCACCCAATGGGGAGTCTGGGTGTGTAGTGGAGGAGCCTGCTCCCAGAGGAGACTGTGCTGGTTAGCGCTGCCCATGCCTGGAGGGGCTGGGATCCGTTCTGCTTTTCCATTGAGTTTTGGGGATCTTTCTAAGTGCTTCTGCGTCGCATCTTCCACGCATGTCTTTGCCATTACAAACTCTAGTAAAGTGAGCTTCCCAAGCGTAGAGACCATCCAACCTCCTCCCTGGCATGAGTGCTCGTCCTCTGAGAGCCACACAGGGGAGCACAGGAAGATTCCAGCCTGCCTCGCTAACAGACAGAAGCTGTAACTACCAGTAACCCATGTTAAGGATCTTCTAGTTAGTGTCATGATCATTACCAATTAATATGGAGGATAAAGACAAGTCCAGTCTTTATCAATGGGTTGAAAAACGTCTTGGAAATTACTTTCGTAAGTTCTTTTTCTGAAAAGTAATTGATCTTTTCTTTAGCATTTCAGGAGGCACACCTCTAAGCAAGGAGTCGATAGTCGTAGGATTATTGTAGAGAGAAAAGTAACAGGGCACTTGTCATTTAAATGTCAGAGATGCTCTTTGCTATAGTGAGAATTGCTCCTTTATGCCTTTTGCTGTGTTGATGTGTCTCAGATTTTAAGAGGTAATCTTTATTCACTCTTTGCCAGCATTAGGCCTTTGGGGTCAGATTCAGGTAATGTTGTTATGTATTCTGAGGGGGTGGGTACAGCTGTTTTTTATTTCAGGGAGACAGCAGGGGAGGGAGCTCAGTCTTTCTCGGCAGCAGCTTTCCTCATGGCGGCCAGGACATGGCTCAGCTCCTCCCGCTTCCTCTTGGCCCAGATGTGTGTCCCCACCCTTTTCTTGATGAACTCGAGGGCCCGTTTGTCCTTGGAGACCTTCAGCAACTCCATGGCACGCCACTCATACAGGGCAAAGCCACACACCTCCCGCACCGTGTCCCACACGAACTTGGTGTGTTTGGTCAGATACCTGCAGCGGTGGCTGTGCCTGGGCTTGCTCACCTTCTTGGTTACCTTGTGGCCCATGTTGAGGCCCACAGCCATAGGACACCGAAGAGCCATGGCTGCTACTCTCCAATGGCGACCGTGTCGGAAGCATGTTGCTATTTATTGAAATTAAGTTGATATCTTTCTCAGCATTCTGATACCTTGTAGGGTTGTTTTTAGAGTCATCTATTCCCTCCTTCAGTAAATTGAAAGTCAAGAATTTCAACCTTTTTCTATTTGAAGGATAACTCAGTGCTCTGATATATGAGAGCTCAAATTAGCCAAACTTTCAGATGTTTTCTCCGGTTACCATCTTCTCTGTTTAACCTCAGCTACACGAGAGTACATTCTTCCATGTAACGTCTCTCCTATTGAGTTGTGAGCTTTCTCAACGCTGTTAACGTGTACTTCAAGAATATTTCTCCAATGTCTTGAAAATTAAAACGTGAAATGTGATCAGTTCTACAGCAAATCGTCACATCTTAAGGATTTTGTCCCAGTATGGTGCCGGAGTATTTGAATATTTTAATGCAAAATCCAAGCATAGTTGGAGAAAACAGGTATGTTTTTTTAAACCTCTGGTTTTGTATTTACGTGTGGAAATCTCACATCCTTCCAAGGCTAAGCAATAGGAACATCTGTGTTTCCTCGAATGAGATGGAAGCCACGAAGAGGCACGGGCTGCCGCCGGTGTGAGCCCTGCCTCAGAACTGCACCAGCAGGAACACGGGAGTTCTGAATCAGGCCATTCTCCCAGCTCACAGTTTGATTTCTGCCTGAAAAATCATGGACTGAATTTTTTAAAGTGAATTATTAAATATGTTTTGCTGAAATTAATTTTCTTGACTATGATAAAATTTAGCATTTTAACCATTTTTAAGTGTACAACTTAGTGCTATTAGCTGCATTTACAATGCTGTGCAACCATCACCATCTTCACTGTTTCATCATCCCGAACAGAAAATATGTACCCATTAAACCGTAACTCCGCATTCCCTCCTGTGCCCAGCCGCAGCTAACCACGACTCTCCTTTCCATCTCTATGACTTTGCCGATTCTGAGTATCTCATATAAGCGAGGTCATCAGACATTGTCCTCTTACATCTGGCTTATTTCACTGAGCATGTTTTTAACATCCATGTATGTTGCAGCATGTGTCAGAATTTCCCTTCTTTTTAAAGCTGAGTAATACTCCATTGTATGGAGAGACCGCATTTTGCATATCCATTCATCTGTTTGTAGACATTTAGGTTGTTTCTAGCCTTTGGCTTTTGTGAAGAATGCTGCTATGAGCATTAGTATACGAGGGTCTGTTTGCGTCTGCTTTCAAATCTGGATATACGCGCAGCACGGGATTGCTGGATTCTGTGGTCGTTCTATGTCTAGTTTTTTGGGGGATCGCCATGCAGTCTTCCATAGCAGCTGTATCATTTTACATCCTCACCACCAGTGCACCAGGACTGCAGTTTTTCCACATCCTCATCAACACTCAACATCCCTTTTTTTTTTCCCACATTGACCGAAATCAATCAGCTTTTCTTTGGTTTTGTTTCGTTTTGTTTTTGAGACACCGTGTCGAGCGGTCATCTAGGTGGGAGTGCGGTAGTGCAATCATAGCTCACCACGACCTCAACTTCCTGAGCTCAAGTGATCCTCCCACCTCAGCCTCCAGAGTAGCTGGGACTACAGACCTATGCCACCACTTTTTTTTCTTCTTGTTTTTCGTTTGTTGGTTGGTTGTTGTTTTTTTTTTAAGACAGGGTATCACTTTGTCACCCACGCATACTTGGCTCACTGCAGCCCTGGCATCCTGGTCTCAAGCCATCCTCCTGCCTCAGCCCCCCAAGTAGGTAGGACTACAGGCCCACACCACCACACCGGGCTAATTTTTTGTATTTTTTGTAGAGACAGGGTTTCGCCATGTTACCCAGACTGGTTTTGAATCCCAAGCTCAAGCAATCCACCTACCTTGAACTCCCAAAGTGCTGGGATTACAGGCATAAGCCATTCTGCCCAGCCACCACCTACCTGTCTTTTAATAACAGCCATCCCACTGCGTGTGAAATGGGATCATTGTGGTTCTGATTTGCACTTCCCTAATGACTCGTGACATCAAGCATCTTTTCACGCACACTTTTCATGGCTTTTGTGTATCTTTTTGGAGAAATGTCTATTCAAGTACTGGAATCTACTCCTGCCAAAGTTTCATATTAGTAATTAGCAAATGGAATAATTGCAGGATGCTTTGTAAATGGGAAGGATGTGATCATACTATTATTTAAAATTCTACCTGGGCGTGGTGGCTCACATCTGTAACCCTAGCACTCTGGGAGGCTGAGGCAGGTGGATCACCTAAGGTCAGGGGTTCAAGACCAGCCTGGGCAACACGGTGAAACCCCATCTCTACTAAAAATGCAAAAATTAGCCAGATGTGGTGGCACGTGCCTGTAGTCTCGGCTACTTGGGAGGCTGAGGCAAGAAAATCAGTTGAACCTGGGAGGCGGGAATAGGAGTGAGCCGAGACCGCACCCCTGCACTCCAGCCTAGGCAACAGCGCCAGACTTCGTCTCAAAGTAAAATAAATAAATAAATAAATAAATTCTGTTTAAATTCTTTTTGGAAAAGTACCTTGTAGCAGGAAGGAGAAAAAATACCAAAGAGTTATAAAACTCCCAAAGGATAGAATGTATGCTTTATTTTAAATGTGAAGTAACTATTTTCTGGATGGACCATTGAAAGAGAAGTAACTCCTCTTTTCTAAATAGATAGAAGACCAAATGACCAGGCTGTGCTCTCCTGGTTGCCACTCTGTCTTAGTCAAATGGCAGCGACTCGATCCAGATGCTCCCGAGGCCCTGCAGGCCCCAGCCCAGGTGCCGTCCTTGTTTCGCAATGATCGACTCCTTGTCTATGGATTCATTCCACACTGCACACAGGTAAGAAGGTGCAGCGTTGGTCATTCTACGGGCAGACCAATATATTTTGCTGATTTCTTTTTTTTTCTTTTCTTCCCTCACCTTCTCACCAGCACGTTTTCTTCTGGGAACATAACTGGTAGTTAGCCAGGGCTTTGTGGGGAGAGAAAATCACCAAAAGAATTTCTGTTAAACCAAGAAACTGCAGAGTGGAAAGCCTAGTGAAGAATTTATTTTTTTTCCCGTTTCAGGCAACCCTGTGTGCATTCATTCAAGAGAAAGAATTTAGTACAATGGTGTCAACTACTGAGCTTCAGAAGACAACTGGAACTGTAAGCTTCCAAACCTAAACTAACTGACCCATTGTTTGAAAGTTACTGTTTTACATTTCCATATATAATGCTCTATTTCAAGCTTGTCCAGCACGTGGCCCAGGGCAGCTTTGAATGCAGCCCAACACAAATTCGTAAACTTTCTTAAAACATTATAAGATGTGTCTGCAACTTTTTTTTTTTTAGCTCATCGGCTATCGTGTTAGCGTATGTTTTGTCACCTGAGACAATTCTTCTTTCATTGTGGCCCAGGGAAGCCAGAAGATTGGACGCCCCTGCTGTCTGTACCTCATTGTTGTCCTGTGCTGAAATTTCATTACACGACACAGAGTTGGCATATCTGTATAAATGAGTAGACTTTCCTTCAGTTTCTAACTCAGCACTTTTCCATCTGGGGTGGTTGGAGCTAGGCAGGTCTATATGGGCATCAGTAGGTGGGATAACTGCAATTAAATATGGTATTTATGCATGGAGATGTTTCTAGAGAGGTTCTCAAAGATGTTCATACCTCAACAAAAGTTAAATGCCACTGGTCTATCGACACTATTTAGAAGTATTAGTTATCACAGTACTGAACTAAGAGTAGATGATATCATATATTGAGGATGTGGGGATTTTCCATTTTTTTATTAAAAGCAAATGAATTATGAAAGAAAAAAACTCCTGGTTTTCCATAGTCACACCATTTCTGGTTCTTCGATAAGTGTTTTTTCCCAGCCAATTCACTGCCGTCAGTTGCATGTCCTACTATTTAATTCAGTTCTGACGCTAGCTGCCTGAGGTTGGCACAGACCTCACAGGGTAAGGGGCTCGGCCCCGCAAGCCTGGTCCCAACTCTGGACATCAGTAGCAAGTAGTGGTTCCCCAGGTTACCCCCACTTCTGATCAGCTCCAAATCAGCGTTCCCACAACCCTTTTTCAGGTTCAGTAATTTGCTGTAACAGCTCAGAAAACTCAGGAAAAGTTTATTTAGGATGACTGACTTATTCCAAAGATTATAAAGGATATGAATGAACAGCCAGAGGAAGAGGTACATAGGGTGAGGTCCAGAATTGTCCCAAGCACAGGAGCTTCTGTCTAACATAGAGTTGGGGTGCACCACCTTCCTGGCACATGAATGCCAACCCAGAAACCCCCTGAACCGCTTTAGGTGGGGTTTTTAATGCAGGTTTCATTACAAAGCCCCGGTTGATGAAATCATTGGCCATTGGTGATTAACTCTGCCCTCTCTGGAGGCTGGGGTGTGGGGCTAAAAGTTCCAGCCCTCTCATCATGCGGTTGGTTCCCCAGCAACCAATCCTCATCCTAGGGACTTTCTAAAAGCCACCTAATTAACATAAACTCAGGTGTGGTTGAAGGATCTTGTTAGGAATAACAAATATACATATTTCTTAGGTCCGTAGAGGAGTTGAAACTTACGTTTGGTCTATAAAATAATCCAACAGGGGAAAAGATATGCACATTTTGTTTTATGTGGAGGAGCCACATGAGACTCAAAGAAGGGTCAGATGAGTGAAGTTTTATGCTGTACAGAAGTGGGTAGGGGCATGGGCCTCCTGTGGGGAGATGGGGACAGGTTGTGGGAGGGTGAGGGGAGGAGACGCATGGTGAGCCAAGGCTTTCTTGTGATGCAGAGGACGTCTGGCAGGCAGCAGCACTCAGAGAGAACAGAAGCACCTCTGCTACCTGTTTCTCTATCATCGCTTTAGAGTATCAGACTTTAGTCTCTTCTTCCTGGGAGTTCATCTTTCCTAGATCGGGGTAAGGCAAATGAGGAGGTCTCAGAGAGAGCCTGTTTGCATCTGCTGTTTACTTCGCTGGCACAGGATTCCTCTGCAGATGCAGATATTCCCCACAAAAGGACTGCTTTTCAGACCTATTCCTGTGTCTGCTGTCCCTCTGAATAGCCATCTTAAAATATCTTTTGGGGTTGCCTAGTTTAGCTTTCTGCATATCACAATCTCATAAATTATTACCAAGAAGTTTGCAGTATTTGCACTAATACTGAATCCATTGTAGTCTAACCTTGAAAGTTCCTGGCCTATATATGCTATTATGTAGTTGTTTTTTGGGGTTTCTTTTGGTTTTTTTTTTTTAATTCAGAAGAGTATTAGTATAGCCAGATATATCATTTCCCAGACATTGCTGGTTTTTTTCTCAAAAATATATAGCTTACTTTTCAGCACTAAATCAATATCATTGACTTATTAGTTGCCAGTGACTTACATATAGAACTTTAGCTCTGTATTGCTTTAAAAATGAGATCTTTGTGGGTAATGATAAGGGAGAATAAATTAGAAGTGTATTTTTTAAAATTAGATCTAGAGGGAAAGAAGGTAAAAATATTTCACCTGGGAAGAGGCCATTTTCCATAAGTCACAGAAAGTTGTGCTTCCTCTGTGAGAAGCAGCCTTATCAATGACAAAATTACAAAAGTTGAAATTACTGAAAGTTCCATCTCTTAGTTGTTGGAGAGGAAGCACCTGGTGGTGCACACCGTGCAGTCCTCACCCTGCAGAGTGTAGACCATGTTCATGGATGGGCATCCCAGCACCAAGGTGGCTCTTCCTATGGTAGAAAAAAAATTGTGAATTTTTTAAATAAATTGAATCAGCAAAATGGCCTTTTATAGAAAAAGCAAAACTCTAGGGATAGAAAATAGATAAGAAGCTGCCAGGGCTGGGGGAAACTGCATAGGGGTACACAGGAACTTTTCAGGGTAACGTGAATGTTTTGTGTCTTCACTTCGACAGTGGTCACATAATCATATACATCCGTTAAGACTCATTGAACTGGACACTTAAAAGGAGTGTATTTTACTATATGCAGATTATACCTCGATTTTTAAAATGATGTTCTTTGCAAGTCTTTTATTAGAAGCCATAAGAATCTTTTTTTTTCTTTACTGCTTAAACACAGATGATCCACAAGCTGGCAGCCCGAGCTCTAATCAGAGATTATGAAGATGGCATTCTTCACGAAAATGAAACCAGTCATGAGGTTTGTTCTTTTCACTGTAAAATCTATTAGACATTATTCTTGAGCATTCTTACATTGATGTATCTGTGGAAATGGAAAGTGAGGTCAGCTGCATGGAGAAGGAAACTGTGGCGTTAGGGCATTCATCACTGTATCTGTGACACTGTGCCTGGGATGTGGGGTGTGCGGTAAATGTTTGTTGAATGAATTACCAAAAGAGTGGATGTCAGTGGTTTCTGAAAAGTTCCGTGTTTTTTTGACTCATCAGAAAGAAGCCTGAGGAGAGCTCAGAGAACACTCACTGAGTGCCCGTAGTAGACATCATCTCAGATCTTGCACGTGGTAGTGTTAGTATTCCCATCTTACTAACGAGAGGCCTGGGTACAAAAGGCTGAGTGACCTGCCAAAGCCCACCTGACTCCCCCCGTGCTGTGCGGACCAGGGCTTCAGCAGAGGGGCCACTCAGCCAGGCCACCAGGACTGCCCAGCTGGTCTCTTAGGGATGAGATCTTCAACAGCTGTGAGCATTAGTCCTCGATGCCACAAGAAGGTGCCAGCGTGACAGGACAGCAGGCCCTGGAGACCCCCACAGTCAGTTCTGGTGACAGATGGTCACCTGGCGATCTCCCTGTTCTCCTCAGATGCCATGGATCGGCCGCCTCTGTGTGCTGTTTTCAGGCCCTTTTATCCTGAACAAGTCATTCTGTCTTTCCAGCTCCTCAGCTTTAAATTGGGAGCCACAGGCTGTGAAAGAATGAGGAAGTGAAGTGCACGTGAGCGCTCTCTGAACTGCTGGGAGCTGCATAATGGAGAGTGACATTTTCTATGACTAAGTCAGTCGATCCCATTTTTTTTTTTTTTTTTTGAGACGGAGTTTCGCTCTTGTTACCCAGGCTGGAGTGCAATGGCGTGATCTCGGCTCACCGCAACCTCCACCTCCTGGGTTCAGGCAATTCTCCTGCCTCAGCCTCCGGAGTAGCTGGGATTACAGGCACGCGCCACCATGCCCAGCTAATGTTTTGTATTTTTAGTAGAGACGGGGTTTCACCATGTTGACCAGGATGGTCTCTATCTCTTGACCTCGTGATCCACCCGCCTCGGTCTCCCAAAGTGCTGGGATTACAGGCTTGAGCCGCCGCGCCCGGCTCATTCGATCCCATTTTAAAAGGAACATTGAGTCACCTATTTGGACGGGGCCTGCAATACAATATTTAGTCTGAAATACGAATCTTAAAATGACTTGCTGACATAGCTAAATAGAAATAAATAAAACAGGATATGACTTATGTTTTATTCTATCCTAGATGAAGAAACACACCTTGAAATCTCTGATTATTAAACTCAGTAAAGAAAACTCTCTCATAACACAGTTTACAAGCTTTGTGGCAGTTGAGAAAAGGGTATGTATCATTGTTAATTCGAGGTTAAATTATTTTATTTATTTGTATTTCCACGTTAAGAAAGTCACCTTTGCTGTCATGGTTAATGACGATACCCATGCCCTGGGCCTGTGAATCGTGAGTTGCAGACAGGCCAGTCGGCCCCATGAGTCCCAATTCATGAGGGGCCTCGGTGTTAGGACTTCCAGTGATCTTTCTAAATGAGTTGAGTATTTATCATTTTTAATGTTATAATTATCGTTAATACTTAGCTAATGTGTATTTTTCAGATCTACTATGATTTTGTTCAGTTTTGGCATTTCTTGTCTTTTATTCATCCGAGACTCTCAAAATATAGAAAAGGCCTGGGCTCTCTAAGAGCCTCTTCCCGCTTCACAAGTTTAAGGGGAAAATTCCTGCAACATGCCCAGCACGGTGACCAGCACCTGCGAACGCTCCATGAAGAGCAAAGCCACCCACCTCCTGCCTCCCCTCCCACTTGTGGCCCAGGGCACACGCTCCAGTCCCACACAGCAGCATACCCCAAACCGACACACCCACAGGCTTTAGAATGTGTAACCATCATTTAATGGGATCACGTCTGTTTGATTTCATCTCTTTGTGTTTCGATATAGGATGAGAAGAAGTCGCCTTTTTCTGATATTCCAAAAGTTTCTGAACTTATTGCCAAAGAAGACGTAGACTTCCTGCCCTACGTGAGCTGGCAGGGGGAACCCCAAGAAACTGTCCTGGACCAGGTAAATGCTGATGACCAAATAAGTTGATATTGTCCTTTTGTTTTTTCATGAAGATGAAGGGAACCCTTTGCTAAAATAGTTCTCTTACTACCTGTGTATAAAGAGATTGTCGTATCCCTGATGAGGGAAAATATTCACACATTTATAAAATGCTGAATCACATCATGTTGCATTACAGAAACTTCACAATGTGTGAGTGGAGCTGTGTGATACAAAAAGAGAGCACCTGTGGCTGTGCTTCTGTTATGGGCAAATAGATTGTCATCCAGGAAGCTGAAGTCATTTAGATAGTATGATAGGTTTGTCATGAAATTATCAATAAAAGTCCTATCTAATCATCTAAATTCACCACCAATATTTCCTAAAGTTATAGTGCTTTATACTGTGGCCCTTGGAACCAGAAACGCAATAGAAATGGAAAAATGTGGCTTAAGCCAGGCGCGGTGGCTCACACCTGTAATCCAAGCACTATGGGATTCTGAGGTGGGCGGGTCGCCTGAGGTCACGAGTTTGAAACCAACATGGAGAAACCCCATCTCTACTAAAAATAAAAAACTAGCTGGGTACGGTGGTGCATGCCTGTAATGTCAGCTCCTCGGGAGACTGAGGCAGGAGAATTACTTGAACCTGGGAGGTGGAGGTTGCAGTGAGCCAAGATGGTGAGGGAAGAGAGAGAGGGGGGGAGAGAAGTGGGAGGGAGGGAGGGAGGGAGGGAGACAGGAAAGAAGGAAAGGGAAACGGGAAAGGAAAGGGAAGGGAAGACGAGGCTAAAATAAACATTGGAAGACAAATTCAAGAGCAAAGGGACAAAGTAGTGCTACGACACTCTTAGGTCTCTAGGTTACAAAACGAAAATCTCCAAAATTGAAGAATTTAAAATCTGCTCGGGCACGGTGGTTCATGCCTGTAATCCCAGCGCTTTGGGAGGCCGAGGTGGGAAAATCACTTCAGCCCAGGACTTTGAGACCAGCCTGGGCAACAAAGCGAGACCTCATCTCTACAGTAAGTTTTTTAGACCAGGCGCAGTGGCTCACGCCTATAATCCCAGCACTTTGGGAGGCCGAGACAGCAGTAGCTTGAGCCAGAAGTTCAAAACCAGCCTGGGCAACATGGTGAAACTCCGTCCCTACAAAGAGTACAAAAATGAACTGGATGTGATGGAGCGTGCCTGTAATCCCAGCTCCTCAGGAGGCTAAGGTGGGAGGATGCTCGAACCCAGGAGGCAGAGGTTGCAGTGAGCCAAAATGGCACCACTACCCTCCAGCCTGGGCGACAGAGTGAGCATTTGATCATAAATAAGGAAATAATATATGAAAGATGTGCCACCTTGTTGCTAAAAGAAGTTAAAATGTAAACTGCCATGAGATTCCTTTTTATTTTTTAACTCTGTCAGGTTGGCAAAGATCACAAAAGGTAGATCATTGAAGCCAGTAAAATAGAGTGGTTAAGATCACAGATGCTGTGGCCTAGTGCTCAGGTCTGAACCCCAGCCCACACTTCGCTCTGTGGGACTTGACCTTCCCAGGGCTCCAGTCCTAATGAATGCTCTAGTGGGAGAGCAATAAAATCAGCCTTAAGCGGTTGTGAAACGTTCTAAGACCTTTAGAACATGTCTAGCTCGTGACAGACATTCAACAAATATTAGCTGTAGTTATTATTAGCCAAGATGTCTGAAATGGGCACTGTTCCCAAACAGATGGGTCAGAAAGCTGACAAGTGGGCTTGGGTTTGGAGGGAGACTTGTTTTTTTTTTGTTTTTTTTTGTTTTGTGTTTTTTTTTTTTTTTTTTTTTTTGAGACGGAGTCTCGCTCTGTTGCCAAGCTAGAGTGTAATGGCACGATCTCGGCCCACTGCAACCTCCGCCTCCTGGGTTCAAGCAGTTCTCTGGCCTCATCTCCCAAGTAGCTGAGATTACAGGTGCGTGCCACCACATCCAGCTAATTTTTGTATTTTCCCTTTATTTCTTTAAATAGTTTTATGTTTTTATGTTTACATTTAATTTTTCACCTGATTGAAATTTGGCATAGGATAAGAGATATGGAACCGACTTTATTCTTTTCCAGATGGCTACTACTTTTTCTCCTATCAACTTGAAATGCCACCTTTTTAATCTAGTAATTCTCATGTTTTAGGAGCTATGGCTGGACTTATCTACTCTGTTCGATTGATTCATCTACTAGAATTATTGTAATTTTATAAGAGACTTTAATATCTGACAGGTCTAGTTCATCACTATGGGTCTTTTTCAGTTTGCTTCTCTAATTTTTAAAAAATGTAACCAGATGGAGGGACAGTGGGGGTGGGAGTTGGGGAGGGATCACGCGGGGAGTAAGGCCAGGTACAGGTGCCGGGGATGGAGGCAGCAAACCACATTGCCATGGATGTACCTACGGAACAATCCTGCATGTTCTGCACATGTACCCCAGAACCTACAGAGCAATAAAATATATACATATAAAAATTAAATCAGATAAGCATTGTTTTTAAATATTATTTTTAAGTGTGTCTTTTCCTATCTTCTATGGTATTAATTATTCAAGTGTTTACTTGAAATTTGACTAAGCTGGGAAAGGACTACTCCTTTTTACAATAGTTACTATTCATAGGTAAAATTACAGGCTAATGATCTCAGGGATATCAAGGACTTGTCATCCATGCAAAACTGGATTTGATTTACCTTGCAACTTCTTAAGGAACACTCTTTACATTTAAATTGGGACAATAATAGTAATATAGCATCCCTCAAAATTGGTTTTCCGTAGATATGGTTCATCTTCTGGTATAATTCTATGTTCATTTAATTACTTTAAAGCTTTTGGATGGAAAGAGTGTCTCATGCCTGTAATCCTAGCACTGAGAGGCCGAGCTGAGAGGATGACTTGAGCCCAGGAGTTCAAAACCAGCCTGTCAACATAGCAAGACCGCATCTCTACAAAAGAATAATTTAAAAATCAGCTGGAGCCAGGCACGATGGCTCACGTCTGTAATCCTAGCTCTCTGGGAGGCTGAGGCAGGCAGATCACCTGAGGTCAGGAGTTTGAGACCAGCCTGACCAATATGGTGAAACCCCATCTCTAAAAAAAATAAATAAATAAAAATAAAAATTAGCTGGGCATGGTGGCACATGCCTGTAGTCCCAGCTACTGAGGAGGCTGAGGTGAGAGGATCTCTTGAGCCCTGGAGTTTGAGGCTGTACTGATTGTGATTGTGCCATTGCACTCCAGCCTCAGGCAACAGAGCAAGACCCTGTCTCAAAAAAAATAAAGAAATAAAAACAAAGCTTTTGAGAATGTTTTTCCATTTTTTCATTTTCTTAATATTGCCATAAAACAGCATAAAAGACGGAATAATTTACTTCAAATGACTCTCTTATTTCAGGCCTAACTCACACACGCTAACACTGCTCATCATGAACCTCGGGCAAGTCACTTCTCTGCTCCTCAGTTTCCTGATGTGTGAAACGAGGGGTGTTCAAAATTCCACAATTCTAAAACTAAGAGAGAAGGTCTTTCAAGGTATTGATAGCTGATGTTCTCTCCAGGTCTCGGCTTTCACATCTAGAAAAGAGAGGCTTGTACTGAAATGATTTTGAATGGCTCAGTGGTGTTATTTTCTTTCCTTTTTTTTTGAGACAGAGTATTGCTCTCTCGCCCAGGCTGGAGAGCAGTAGTGCAAATCCGCATTCAGAGCTGCCTCAGCCTCCCAAGTGGCTGGGGCGGCAGGTGTAAGCCACTGTACCTGGCTAATTTTTTCTTTTTTGTAGAGATGGAATCTCGCTATGTCAC
Organism: Saimiri boliviensis; assembly: GCF_048565385.1. Taxonomy (NCBI): domain Eukaryota; kingdom Metazoa; phylum Chordata; class Mammalia; order Primates; family Cebidae; genus Saimiri; species Saimiri boliviensis. The sequence goes on from NC_133468.1 coordinate 2,740,200, forward strand.
CCAAGCTGCTCTCAAACTCCTAGCCTCAAGCGATCCTTCCTCCTCAGCCTCCCAAAGTGCTGGGATTACAGGTGTGAGCCGGCGTGCACAGCACTGGTGTTATTTTCAACATCTCAGTTCACATTGATGAGCCCTGATTCTGGATGAGCAATTGCCTGATGGGTGGGCAGTCAAGGGCCAGGAAGAATATTTGCTTGATTGTTCTTTTTATTTTATGTTTTCCCCTTACATTAATAATTCTTTCCTCTGGGCAGCCTCTTTTAGCATCCTCAGAGTGGCAAGACGTATTTTCATGCAAACGGAAAAAACGTTCGTCTAAAAAAAAAATGAAGTTATCTAAGTCACAAGTTTCTGAAGATTTTGAAGAGGATGGCTTAGCTGTACCAGAGGGTTTCACATCAAATGTGGAACGTGGAGACGAGGAAAAGATACTAGATTTAAGTTGGACACAGTCATTTAAAGCAGCAGCAACCGAGCCACTGTTTAAGAAAGTCGGCTCACTGGAAACGTCTGCTTCCAGCCTTTTCGGTTCTTCTGCTCCAGCCTCTGGTTCCTCTTTTTTCCAGGCTGCCGGCTCTCCCAGTCCTGCTTCCATGCCTCTCGCCTCGTTTCCTCAGTTACCTAGTTTGGGTTTTGCTGCTCCTCCCAGACAGTTTGATGCGTCTGACTTCAGAAACGGCCCTGTGCCTCGCCGTGGTGCTGCCCGCATCCCACAGCTCCTGTCTTGTCCCATAGGGCCTCCTCAGAACCCACCTTTGCCACCCCTCTGTGGCTCTGCTTTTGGGGGCTCGTTGTTCTCCACACAGTCTGCTCCACCGAAACCTCCCGGGGGCCCGATGAGCAGGCCTCTCGCTGGCACCTTCCCTAAGCTGCATTCTCCCCAGCTTCATTCCTGTCTTCCCGCAGACGCTGATCCCATCAAAGGTTTTGGGTCTTATCAGCCCTCTGCTTCCTCTCCTTTTCATTTTCAACCTTCCCCAGCCTCTTTCAGTACCAACGTCGGGCTGCCAGTCGTACTTAAGCCTCTTTGCCGTCGGCCCTCAGCAGATCTCTCTGTTCAAGAGAAATCAGTGGGCAGTCCCAAAGGAAGTCAACGGCTTGACTTAGTTTTTCAGACTTCGGAAACAGAAAGTGTTGAGCTATCAGAAGTACCTAGAAATTGTGGCTATTTACAATTACATGGTGACCCAACAGTTGACGGTACCCCGTGCTTGCTGGAAGGAATAGAGGAAGATGAAGTAGTGTGCACACAGCGCTGGCTGGATGCTGGGCCTTGGACAGAACTCTTCAGTCTACAGACAGAGGTATGTGTCTTATTTCTCCTTAGATCTGTGGTTTGCTGGCTTCATAGCTTAGAACAGTGCTACTCAAAGCACTGTTCTCTTGAAAAGGAACTGTCTCTTGTCAGTCTGTACTGAAGTGAGGGGCTTGTGCCCTGGGGTGTAAATCGTACTGCTTCCTTCATTGATGAACTCTTGCTACAAAACAAAACAGACGGCTGAACAAAACAGTGTGCTTGATGCTGGCTGGTGTTTCCTCACCAACATGAGACCAGAGCCTCAGGCTGGTGAATGTTACTGTTCCTCACATGAAAATGAACATCCCTGTGATTCACCCGCCTTGGCCTCCCAAAGTACTGGGATTACAGGCGTGAGCCACTGCGCCCGGCCGGTCAACATGGTGAAACCCCATCTCTACTAAAAATACAAAAAATTAGCTGGGCATGGTGGCGCGTGCCTGTAATCCCAGCTACTCAGGAGGCTGAGGCAGGAGAATTGCCTGAACCCGGGAGGCGGAGGTTGCGGTGAGCCGAGATCCTGCCATTGCACTCCAGCCTGGGTAATAAGAGCGAAACTCCGTCTCAAAAAAAAAAATGAACATCCCTGAACAGATGATGGGGTGAGATCTTAATTTCCTAGATTCTAGCACTAATGAATTGTAATCCATATAAATTTCCCCTTGTGAAGTAGAGCACGAGCCCTTGTACATACACCCTAAATCTTTTCACATGGGATCATGGGAGTATATATATTACTCAACATGTATATTGTGTTAGAACTTATCATTCCTGTAAATTTGGCCCCTGCACTGGGACTAAGACCCAATCTTCCATCTGCAATTACTTGTTTTGATGTAAAGTAATTTAGTGAAATGGAAAAGCCCTGATATAGCGTAAAACTACGTCTAAGTCCCAGCCCACCTCGTGATTTGGGGCTAGTCAGATAACCTGTGTGAGCCTCAGTTTCCTCATCCATACAGTGGGGATAATGATAGTGTCTACTTCAGAGAATGGGTTTGAGGTTTAAACAGGATAATCACAGCTGCCCAGCTTCCCTCCTTGAGACAGTGCACGTGAAAGCCTGCCAGGAGCATACTGCAGATGGGCAAGAGTGGATCCCGTGGCCACTCCTGGCTCTGTTGCTTGGTAGCTGTGTGACTTTAGACAAATTGCTTAACCTTCCTGTGCTTCCATGTTCTCACCTGCAATGTGGGGGTGATAATAGTGCTCCACAGGAAGTGGCTAAACATATGAAAGCACGGGTACCAATTCTCTGTAGGTTGGTACATATTATCACTGCTGTCATTTGTCAAACTATTGCCATAGATCCTTCAGCCTGCGCACTTGCCTAGGGCTGCACCCTGCTTTCTGCTCCGTATGTTAGTTTCCCTGAGGCCTGGATTCTGTCTTCTTTGAGATGAATATCCCCAAGCTCAGGCTCAGCACACTCTCCTATGCGTGGGATGGGGCAGGCAGATGATGTGGTGGATGGGGGCAGGGGTTAAAGGAAGGTACTTTTAAAGTAATGTTTAATATAACCATTTTATACTTAGAAAAAACTGTGATTGTCATTATTTCAGACTACAGGGAACATTGTTAGGGTAAACAAAAGGAATCATGCTGGAGATCCACTGTATCATACAGGGCCTATGGTTGACAATCCGCTATGGTATACTTAAACATTTGCTAAGAGGTCTGCCTTATGTTAAGCACTCTTTCCATGCAATGGAATAAAACAAAACACAAGGGGAAGAAGAACAGTTCTGGAAGTGGTGACTAAGTGTATGGCATTGATGAGTGATGGTTTCAGGGGTGTACACTTATCTGTACATCAAGTTGTATACATTAAATACAGTGACATTTTGTGTGGCAATCTTATTTCGACAAAGTGGATTTTTTTTAAAGAGGGAATCATGCTATTTAACAGTTTGGAAATACTGATTCATTGCTCATTGCTAGTTGTTAATGCAACAGGATGACTATAGTTAACAATACATAGTATACATCCAAATAGCTAGAAGAAAATATTTGAAATGTTGCCAACACAAAGAAATGATAAATGATAGAGGTGATGGAGATCCTAAATATCCTGGCCTGATTATTTCACATTCTATGCATATATCAAAATATCAAGTGTACCCCAAAATACGTGCAAGTATTATGTATCCATAAAACATGAAATAAAGCATCGCTAGAAGAAAGAAAGTACCATTTTTAAAAACCTCTACACATGAGCCTCTTTCCACACTTTTTATAAATGCCATCAGATACATAGTGTTCATAACATTTACGAAGTTTCAAACTATGTCACTAGTGTATGGAGAACTTGATTTTAGAGTAATAAAAATTTTAGAAATGCCTTAATTAACTGAAGTTAAATAAATGAACGCTTATTTTATTTATCACATAACTTCTTTTGTTATTTACTTTGTTAAAATTTATTTTAGATGCAGGGGTACACAGGTTTTAGATGCAGGCGTACACAGGGATGCAGGTTTATTACATGGCCATACTGTGTGGTGCTGAGGTTTGGGCTTCTAATTATCTTGCTGCCCGAGTAGTGAACGTAAGTTTTTCAACCCTTGTCCCTCTTGCTGCCCCACTACATAACTTCTTATGTGGTAAAATGTCAATAACTTAAATTTGTTTTCTTAATTTTGTAGGATGGCTTCTGGAAACTTACACCAGAACTGGGATTTATATTAAATCTTCATAAAAATGCTTTACACGGCTTTCTTCAACAAAAAGGCATTCAATCTCTAGGTAAGTCACTGTCATTTGATTTATTAAGTCACGATTTTCATTCATTCATAAGCATGCTCCTAATTGCTATAAACTATTTTGTAAACTAGTGTATTAATGTAATAATTATGAAAGTTATATTTGAATGGAATTATATTTAACCATCAAAGGAAATGGGAGATGGGTTTCTAGTCATATTTTTACCACTAATTAGGGTATTGTCTATTAAAATTTATTAGCATAAATAGCACCAACTGCTATAAAAAAAAAATCAGTAGCTTAACATTATCAAAGATTACTTTCCTGTCCATATCACAGTTGAATATTGGTCAGGAAGAAAGTTTCACTTATGTGGTCTTTTAGAGACCTGACTCCTTCCATATCGTGGCTCCACCATCTTCAATATGTGTCTTTAAAATTATCGTGGTAAGAGAGAAGAATGAAGATTACCCTGTCATCATCCCCCTGCTAGACAAGAGGAAGAACACTAGTCAGATAGCCCCATCCAAGGACGAAGGCATGTGCTGTTAAGCTGGGTGTCCAGGAGGAGAAAGCAGCTCTGCTGAGCACCTAGCCAGCCTCTGCAAGAGGCAGTTGTTCAACCTCTGGATCTGTTTCCTATCATGACAACAGAGGGGACAGGTGAGGAAGTCCTGAGCATCCTTGACCCAGCAAGTGGTTTGAAGGTCAAATGTAGCCTCAGGACAGGTGTTGCTTGCTTGTTGTTTGCTTTTAGACAAGGTCCGGCCCCACTGCCCAGGCTGGAATGCAGTGGCACTATCTTGGCTCACTGCAACCTTCACCTCCCAGGCTCAAGGAGTCTTCCCACCAAAGCCTCCCGAGTAGCTGGGACTACAGGCACCCACCACCATGCCCTACTGATTTTTGTATTTTTTGATAGAGGTGGGCTTTCACCATGTTGTCCAGTCTGATCTTGAACTTGTGAGCTCAAAGCCATCTGCCCACCTCGTCCTCCCAAAATGTGGGGATTACAGGCATGAGCCACCATGCCCAGCCTGGAGATTTTTTTTAAATACACATTATTAAACAACTAGCCAATATTCATGGACGGATAAAACAGTTGTGTCTCACTGTCCCACCTTCATCTCTAAAATGTCAATTTTCATATTCCAGGCTGGGTGGGTGGGCAAATGCATAGCCTGTTTGACCTGCACTAAGCCAGAAAGGGGTGATGACAATTTACATGAGGAGTGAGTGCTGCTTCCTGGAATAATAGAAGAGCCTGTATCTGACTAACTCTCCTGCCAATAACAGTTATTAACTTTGAATAAAATATTTAAAACCATTCTTTGAAGGCCAGGAGAATAATCAAAAACAGGCAGAAACTAGAGTGAACATAATCTTTGAAAGAAAGAAAGCAAACTAGGTGAGCTCCGCATGTATCCAGCTTGTCACCTAAAGGCATTTCTCAGCTCATGAGACACAATGGGAGGTCAGAACTAACACAGAAAGTCTTAACGGAATGAGGACACAGGGTTGGAGTTTGAGGTTGCCAAAGTGGCTGGAAATTAAGGATTAAAATCCCATAAAGGAGGGAACCATAAAGCAGGAAGCCCTCCAATCTGCATCCAAATACCCCTCAGATCCGTGGCGCTCTCTAACCTACACGCATATATACGGGGTGTAACCTCAAGGAATCCAGGAAAAAAGCAACAGCTGGGAAGCTACAGAGCTAAGCAGAGATTTCAGCTGCTGCCTAGTACTGGCCAGAGTTTAGAGTTCAGATTGCACTAAATTAGAGAGACTTTATAAATATCCTTCCGCTGAAACCATAAAAGGGTCATAAGGATCATACCTCATGATCAAGGACTATACCCCAGGACAAAGGGATAAGCTAAAATAGACCCATCCTAATAAAACCTAAAACAAAGCCCAAGCAAGACCCACCAGAACAAAACTGAACACTCTTTAGAGGAAGATAGCATATAAGATAGAATCACGGATAGTCTCTACAAGGTATCATTTTAATGTTTAGTATAGAATGAAAATTTAATAACATATGAAGAAGCAGGACAATATGACTTGTGATCAAGGGGAAAGTGGGCTATAAATGCTGACCCAGAGATAACCCAGATGTTAGAATTAGCAGACACAGACTTAAAAACTGCTATTAAAAATATAGTGAGGGATTGACATACCAGAAAAGGATGGAATGGGTGAACAAATGACAGGGTCATAGCAAATAGCTGAAAACTATAGAGAAGGACCAAATGAAAATCCTAGAACTGGAAAATATAATATATGTAATGAAAAGGTCATTGAATGAGCTTAACAGAATGGACACAACAAGAAAAAAAAGTCATTTAATTCAATTTACAGTGTACTCAGTAAACTTACTTAAACTGAAATATAGAAAGAAAAAAATAGAATGAAAAAAGAACAGAGGAGCCAAGACTGTGGAATGATATCAAAAGGCTTAACATGGCGGCCGGGCGTGGTGGCTCAAGCCTGTAATCCCAGCACTTTGGGAGGCCGAGGCGGGTGGATCACGAGGTCGACAGATTGAGACCATCCTGGTCAACATGGTGAAACCCCATCTCTACTAAAAATACAAAAATTAGCTGGGCATGGTGGCGCGTGCCTGTAATCCCAGCTACTCAGGAGGCTGAGGCAGGAGAATTGCCTGAACCCAAGAGGCGGAGGTTGCGGTGAGCCGAGATCGCGCCACTGCACTCCAGCCTGGGTAACAAGAGCGAAACTCCGTCTCAAAAAAAAAAAAAGGCTTAATATTTGTGTTACTGGAGTTTCAGAAAGTGAAAGGGTAGACAGAAAAATATTTGAACACTTTTGTAAAATTGATCAAAGACAGCATCTTCTAGATCCAAGAAACTCAGTAGAACTCCAAGTACAGAGATATAAAAACAAGTCAGAGAAAACAAATCTGATAAGTAGATAAGAACTGGGCCTGAATTTTTTCAGGTAAGTACAAAAATGACCACATTTAGATAGGCCAGAGTCAAACTGTTGAAAACCAAAGATAGGCCGGGCACGGTGGCTCATACCTGTAATGCCTGCACTTTGGGAGGCCAAACAGGACAGATCACTTGAGCCAAGGATTTCGAGACCAGCCTGGCCAACAAGATGAAACCCCATCTCTACAAAAAATACAAAAATTAGCCAGGCATGGTATCGTGCACCTGTGGTCCCAGCTACTTGGGAGGCTGAGTTGGGAGGATCACCTGAGCCCTGGGACGTTGAGGCTGCAGTGAGCCGTGATTGTGCCGCTGCACTCCAGCCCAGGTGACAGAGTGAAATAAAAATTCAAGATATTGTCACGTGAGGCTAGAGCTCAGGGAAGAGGTCAGAATTGGAAAAGACTGGGACAATTCTCAATGTCAGTGGTATTTAAATCCTGGCTCTGGATGAGGTCGCCCAAAGAGAGAGGGTGGTCTGACAGAGCAGGTGCTAGAACCAGGCTGCAGCAAGCAGCACTTAGTGTTCAGACAGGACAGAAAACAGCAGAGGCACTGAGAAGGGGCGGCCCGAGAAACCAGAGGAGAACGAGAAAACTGAGATGAGATTTCATGGATGTACCTTTTCCACGGGCTTTTCCTGTGTTTCTCCGTGTTTCTCCATATTATCCGTGTTATTTTTCTTTTAGTGTGTGCTTTTCTGCCTTTCTTTCTCTACGTAGAGTCTCAAGCTCTCGGATTTTTTCTCTGCCTTGTTTTTTTATCTCTGTACCCAACTTTGTCTTTTATCCTCTCCTTCATTTCTCTTTTCTCATCCCTTCTCTTTCTGAATCTGTTTTTTAAATGATGCTGATACACATTAGGCATTTTGTCAGTTTATTATTTATTATATTATTCTTGGAGTCCTCTGTTGCTTATTATTAATATTGCTTGAAAATTAGTCGAACATTTTGTAAATAATGCCCCAAAAAAGCCACAAAAGAATCCAGCAAATTCAGCTGCTTTTGTCTCCATTGATTTTCTTCACTGGGACAGTGGATTGGGTTTTTTTGTTTTGTTTTTAAAAAGTTATTCAGTTCTTTTTTTTCCTATTGAGAACATTATATTGTTTAATAAAAGCCCTCTTATGAATAGTTTTAGCTACCTCAATGATTTAAAATTAAAGGTGCAAATGCAGATATGTGCATAATATGCCGGGTCCTTTTGTCTTTACTCAAAAAAAAAGTAATTGTATGTTCTTAATTATAAGACAAAGATTTGGCCTTTTATTTCTTCCCTAAAACCATTTTTGGCTGCGTGCTGTGGTTCAGGCCTATAATCTCAACACTTTGGGAGGCCAAAGTAGGAGGATCATGTGAGCCCAGGACTTGGAGGCTGTGGTGAGCTCTGATCACACCCACCACTGCACTCCAGTGTGACAGAGTGAGCCCCTATTTCTCAAAAAAAAAAAAAAAGCCTGAATTTTTTTTAAACAAAAATGAGTTAATTCTGAGTTCAACACATGTAAACATCCATTTTTCAATTTTGACATTTCATAATATAGCAAAATACCTTGATTTGGATACCTGTAGGTACTAATCACTAGAAATAATTTGATACACTGGTGTAACTGCTCATATCTGTTGTTTATCTGTTGAATATATAGGTGTACTCTTCTAAGCTAATTGTAACAGGAGCCTAAACACTGGATTTCTTTCATTGTGCTTCATGGCTCTCTGATTATTGAAGATGGCAAACGAGGGGCACACTGGATACAGTTCCGTTTCCTGACAGCCATCAGAATAAGATGGGTTCCAACCATCTTATTATCCACGTTCCAACCGTCCTCATTTTTTAAATAGCAGTCTAATTAAGGACCTTGAAGAGTATTAGAAAGTTTCACGATCTGCTTATGTACTGTGATTTAACCATATTGTAATTCTTTAATGGGAATTTTATAAACAGGCACAGTTTGAGCTGCAGTTTCCAACAGACCTAATGGAGTTTTTTCCCTTTAGGTGTAAAAGGAAGAGAACATCTCCTGGACCTAATTGCTACAATGCTGGTACTACAGTTTATTCGCACCAGGTTGGAAAAAAAGGGAATAGTGTTCAAATCGCTGATGAAACTGGATGACGCTTCTGTTTTCAGGTGGCTTTAACCATAGTATTACGCAACTTATTTATATCTTCAACCATTTATTTAATAAACCTTACAAACAGCTATAGGGAATTAGCTGACATGTGCAGACTACTTTATAAGTATGTAGGAAGAGAATTTGTTTGCAGGTGACAGCTTGCCCACAGTCTCCTGTGGCATGCAGGGCTGATGTGGTATTTGCACCTTGGGCTGGACAGGAAACGGGCTTAGAGATTTTCAGTGCAGCTCCTGCTGGAGCCTGGCACTTCTGGCTCCTGATGTGGTGCTCTTCGCTGCAGTGTGCTGATCCCGGGGGCCTCCAGAAGACCCACAATATAATTGTTGGGTCCAGCCGTGTTCCCAACAATGGCAGGGCCTGGGACAAGAATACAAATGGAAACCCACATACTGTATGTCTGAGTATCTAAAAGTTATAAATCCAATTAGCGACCTATTAGATTAAAAATGTTTTAATTTCCTACCTTGGCAAATACAACTTCCTAACCACCTGGAAGGCCAGGTTCAAATTCAGCCCTTGGCTGACCCCTAGCACCCTAGGAGGCCTTGCTTGCACGCATGAATTCCCCACCCCACTCATCAAAATGCCATCCAGACCCCATGCCAGCGCTCCCTTACCCCAGCCACCTTGCAGCACGAGTGAGATAGCAGCACAGTTCAAACTCAGGATGGCAGACCCAGGGAAGACCGGGGAAGTGGACTCAGGGCCATGTGGTCAGGGATACCGGAGGTACAGGGTCTGAAAAGGAGGATATGGGCTCTGAGGTGAGCACATTCTCTTGTCCCTACAGACCCCCGACCCTATGGCAACAGGGGCATGACCAGAGTAGGATCCCTCTGACATATATACATATCTCAGTATATCCATACATATATACATACACATGCAATTGGCTTATGTTCTTTTAAAGGCAAGATAAGGGGAAAACTAATCAAACTAATAAAAATATTATTGTGAGGGGTGTTTGATAGATGGGACAAGGATGGAAGCTAGGGTTCTCTAGCAGTTTTGACTTTGAAGCTATGTAAATATTTTACGTACTAATGGATAGGATTGATTTATTTATTAAGACAAAGTCTGACTATCACCCAGGCTGGAGTGCAGCGGCGCAATCTCAGCTCACTGCGACCTCCATCTCCTGGGCTCAAGCCATCCTCCCACCTCAGCCTCCTGAGTACCTGGGACTACAGGCATGCACCGCCATGCCCTGCTAATTTTTGTACTTTTTGTAAAGACAGGGCTTCACCATGTTGCCCAGGCTGGTCTCGAACTCCTGAGCTCAAGCAGTCCTCCCACCTCAGCCTCCCAGAGTGCTGGGATTACAGGCATGAGCCACCATGCCCAGCCTGGGAATTAATTTAAGATGACTTTAAAGCATAGTACATAGGCCAGGTGTGGTGGCCCATGCCTGTAATTCCAGCACTTTGGGAGGCCACGGCGGGTAGATCGCAAGGTCTGGAGTTTGAGACCAGCCTGAGCAACATGGTGAAACCCTGTCTCTACTAAAAATACAAAAATTAGCTATGTGTGGTGGAGCACACCTGTAATCCCAGCTACTCAGGAGGCTGAGGCAGGAGAATCATTTGAACCCAGGAGGCAGAGATTGCAGTGAGCTGAGATCGCATCACTGCACTCCAGCCTGGACAACATAGTGAGACTCCGTCTCGAAGAAAAAAACAACATAGTACATAATTTTTTTTTTTTTTTTTTTTTTTTTTTTTTTTTTTTTTTTTTGAGACGGAGTTTCGCTCTTGTTACCCAGGCTGGAGTGCAATGGCGCGATCTCGGCTCACCGCAACCTCCGCCTCCTGGGTTCAGGCAATTCTCCTGCCTCAGCCTCCTGAGTAGCTGGGATTACAGGCACGCGCCACCATGCCCAGCTAATTTTTTGCATGTTTAGTAGAGACGGGGTTTCACCATGTTGACCAGGATGGTCTCGATCTCTTGACCTCGTGATCCACCCGCCTCGGCCTCCCAAAGTGCTGGGATTACAGGCTTGAGCCACCGCGCCCGGCCCATAATTTAACTATACTTCCTTAGTGGGACAGTGCCTAAGGATTAAAAAATATTACAAAGAAATCTCACTGGGAGTAGCCATGGTGTTAATAAAACTTTTGATTTGTTATTTTGGGAGGCTGATATTAATATTGGTACAAACTAATATGTATAAAATCAAAGAAGTTAAATTAAACCCCTTGAATTCTAAATTTGAATTACATCAGAGAATAGAGAAACATGTTACATGACACCATTGAAATGCAGTCAGCAAAATCTGGAATGTGGGGAAATAAATGGCAAGAGAAAAAAAGGGTTGAGGAGTAGAAGCTGTAAATAAACGTTTAGAGACATACCAACCAACAGCAATGGTAGACCTTGTTTAGATCCTGATTTGACCAAAACCCACTGCATTTTAAAAAATGAGACGGGGAAAATTCAACACTACCTGGGGATATATTAAAGAAATATTGATAACTATTTTTTAAGTGTCATGATTAAGAAAAAGTTCTCAAACACAAAACAGGTGTTCCAGAAGTTCTGGGCTAGGCCCATTGGCTCATGCCTGTAATCCAAGTACTTTGGGAGACTGAGATGGGAGGATCACTTGAGCCCAGCAAGATCAAGTCCAAGAGCTTAAGACCAGCCTAGGTAACCAACAAGACCCTCATCGCTCCAAAAACCTTTTTTTAATTACCCAGGCGTTGCTGGGCACTGCGGCTCACACCTGTAATCCCAGCACTTTGGGATGCCAAGGCCGGAAGATTGTTTGCATCCAGGCGTTTAAGACCAGCCAGGAAAACATATCAAGACCCTGTCTCTACAAAAAATTAAAAACTAGCTGAGTGTGATAGTGTGTGACTACTCAGGAACTGAGGTGGAGGGATTACTTGACCAGGAGGTCAAGGCTGCAACAAGTTGTGATTGTGCCACTGCACTCCAGTGAGACTCTAAAAAAGAAAATCATAATTTACTATGTGTAATTTATACACCAATTTTTTTAAAAGCAATACCTTCTCATTTTGTTGCCAAAACAACACCTTAAGAAAAATTAGAATTTATTCTTTTTTTTTTTTCTGTTTTGAGGGTTTTCTTTCTTTTTTTTTTTTTTTTTTAATTTATTTTTGTTTTGAAATAGGATCTCATTCTGTGGCCCAGGCTGGAGTGCAGTGGCATGATCTCAGCTCAGTGCAGCCTCCCCCTCCCAGGTTCAAGCAATTCTCGTGCCTTAGCCTCCCAAGTAGCTGGGATCACAGGTGTGCACCACCATGCCCAGCTAATTTTTATATTTTTCGTAGAGATGAGGTTTTGCCATGTTGGCCAGGCTGGTCTCAAACTCCTGACCTCAAGTGATCTGCCCACATTGGCCTCTCAGAGTTCTGGGATTACAAGAGTGAGCCACTGCACTGGCCTATTTTGGATATTTTATTTTACAATAAACGAATGCCACTTGCCAAGAGAATTAATTAAATGAATATCAAAGAAAAAAAAAAAAACACTTTGAACAGCTAGGAGATGGTACTGAAAAATTAGTATTTGACTTAATAGACATATCCAAAGAAGTACTTATTCTATTTAGATCATTTCCAACTATTGATATTAAAGCTGTTAGAACAAGTATAAACTTTGAACCTGCTTTTGAACTGTAATATCACAAAGTATTAAAGTAAGATTTTCAAAACTGATCAAGTATACTACAGCATATTGCTCTTACTACATTACTGCTATTGTGCTAGCAAAATAGTTTGTTGGCATTTTAATACATAAGACAAAATGATTTTAGGCCGGGTGTGAGGGCTCACACCTGTGATCACTTTGGGAGGCTGAGATGGGTGGATCATGAGGTCAGGAGATCGAGACCAGCCTGGCCAACATGGTGGAACCCCCTCTCTACTAAAAATACAAAAATTAGCTGGGCATGGTTGCATGCAACTGTAGTCCCAGCTACTCAGGAGTCTGAGGCAGGAGAATTGCTTGAACCAGGGAATTGGAGGTTGCAGTGAGCTGAGATCGCATCACTGCACTTCAGCCTGGTGACAGAGCGAGACTCTGTCTCAAAAAAAAAAAAAAAAAGATTTTAAATATTTTTTATTTTTTGTTTATTGCATATTGGAAACTTTTTTCTGTATTTTCTGTTTCAAGATGTACATAACATTGATGCAGGAGCACATTACATGGGAGTGTAGGCACAAGATTTTCTTACTAGTCGAATGGTGAACCAAAAAGTATAGAAGCCACTGGACTGAAGGAGGCCGGCTGAATTAGTGAAAATATTCAAAACCAGGCTTGTTGCGTTCAGCAGTTAGTAACTCTAAGCAGATGAATATTTACCAGGAAATGTTGGTCTTTTAACCACTTTGGGCATGCTTCTTATTTAGTATGTTCATTCCATCAGGACATTTAGTGAACATTTGTTGAATGCCTACTGTGTACCAGGGACTAGTAATCATGTTAAATGTATAAGCTTTGTTAATTTCCACCACAAACCCATAGAACCTCATGTTATTCTCGTAATTGAGTAAACTGAGATTCCCAGTGTTGAATGAAAGCCACGCGGTATCACATGGCCAAGATCATGTGTTTGCAGAGTCAGAACTCAAACCAGCTCTTAACCACCACGCTCTACTGAGGCCCTTTCCCAGTTCACAAGGGAAAATCGGGACGAGGGAGCAGATTTTCAAAATACTAAGTTTCCTCCCATAGAATTTTCTTAAGAGCTTCGGTGTATGTTGTCATTTGTTCACTAACAAGTTCTAGCAGATGGCACAACAAATGAGGAAGTAGCGAATTAATATTAATGAACAATCTCAGAATTTTTCTGAGTGTTGAATAGACTTGAATATTCAACAGTCTCAAATATTCGACGCCATTTAGTGGACACAGACTTGACTTTATACGCTTATTCTACCAAGTTGTTCCTGGTTTACATGACACAACTGAATATACGCCAGTTTCATGGGGGCCTCTCAGATATTCTAATCAAGTTGGTACAGTGGGAAGGGGAGAGAAACAGACGCCTCATTTGTAAAATAGTACTTGAGTTTGTGCATGAAGAATGGATAGGATTTCGATTGAGAACCATGGAAAGGGGAGAGCCATAAACAGCTGTAAAGAGGCTGGAACTTGAGCTGTCCTGCAGGCAGCAGGAATGCCCGGAGGCACGTGGAAGCCAGGAAGCGATGGGCATAGGACACTTGACGACACAGTACATAAGTTCAAGGTCAGACAGGTAGAAGAACTTCCATAAGTTATCAAGGAGAACTGCTTTTATTAAATATCTTAATTGTTGGCAGAATCATTTTGTCTGATATAATGTGATGGGTTTAAATGTAGTCTTTCACATGTAATTATATTCTGATATCTGAAACATTTATTTGTTTTAATCTAGGAATATTCCCTGGGCTTTTGAGGCAATAGAGAGAGCAAGTGAATGGGTGAGAAGAGCTGAAGGACAGTACCCATCAATCTGCCCGCGGCTTGAACTGGGGAAAGACTGGGTCTCTGCCACCAAGAAGCTGCTGGGACTCCAGCCCGTAAACACTGCGTCCCCTCTTCATAGACTCCTTCATTACAGTCAAGGCTAAATCAAATGAAACTGAATTTTAAACTCTTCACATGCTTCTATATAGAAAATAATCAAATGTTAATAGATCCTTATAATGAAACTTCATTAAGGTTTTATTCAGTGTAGCAATTAATCTCTAAAAATAAAGTAAGTGGAAGCAGAATTACTTTAATCAGCTAACAAGCAATAATAAAATGAAACTTACAATATTACAGTTTTCTGTGTTTCCGTGTTTTTTGTTTTATTTATTTATTTATTTTTGAGATGGAGTTTTGCTCTTGTTATCCAGACTGGAGTCTAATGACGTGATCTTAGCTCACTGCAACCTTCACCTCCCGGGTTCAAGTGATTCTCCTGCCTCAGCCTCCCGAGTAGCTGGGATTACAGGTGCCCGCCACCACACTCAGCTAATTTTTTGTGTTTTTAGTAGAGACAGGGTTTTACCACATTGCCCAGGCTGGTGTCTAACTCCTGACCTCAGGTAATCCACCCACCTCAGTCTCCCAAAGTGCTAGGATTACAGGCACGAGCCACTGCACCCAGCCTGTTGTTGTTTTAGAGATGGTCTCAATCAGCCTCCCAGCCTGGAGTGCGGTGGTGCAATTATAGCTCACTGCAGCCTCAAACTCCTGGGCTCAAGCGATGTTCCCGCCTCAGCCTCCCAAGTAATTGAGACTATAGGCGTGTACCACCACACCCAGCTAATTTTTTGGGTGTCTTTTTAATAGAGATGGGGTATTGCTGGGCTGCCCAGGCTGATCTTGAACTCCTGGCGTCAAGCAATCCTCCCACCACAGCCTCTGAATGTGTTGGGAGTACAGGCATGAGCCTCTGCACCCAGACGGTGTTTCAGTGCTTTAAGGTGATAAGAGATGCTGCTGGATGGTCCTGGGATCCCGTGTCCATCTCACATTCAGGAGTCCAGTGGAAAGCTGGCTCAGCTGTACTGAGCAAGCTAAGAAGAAACATGATCTTTGGCTCATCAGCATCCCTGACATATGCCTGGTTCCAGGGCCCGGCTACCTGGCCCTCAGTGTGCAAAGCCCGCAAATCTCTTGACCCATTTCTTCTTACCTAGGGAAACTAGGTATCCCAAGCAATTACTTCATGAATCTTACTTTTGATGTTGCATATAAAATCTCATTGCCAAATCCCAGGTCATCTAGATTTTGTGCTCTGTTATCTTCTAGAAGATTTCTTGTTTAGAGCTTTTTTTTTTTTTTTTTCCAGAGACAGAGTATCCCTCTGTTGCCTAGGCTGGAGTGCAGTGGCACAATCATGGCTCACCACAGTCTCAAACTGCTGGGCTCAAGCAATCCTTGTGCCTCAGCCTCCCAAGTAGAAGGGGCAAGAGGCATATGCTACCACACCCAGCTAGTTTTGTGCTTTTTACATTTCAGACCCTGATCATTTCGATTTGTGTTTTGTAAAAGGTGTAAGGTCACTTTCCGCCTTTCTCCACACAACCACTTGCAAGCCATTCCCCCTCTGCCTTGTGTAAAATGCAGTTTCTTTGACATTTCCTACCTGCTCTCATCGCCGCCATTCACCAGCCATCCGAGACCTCCCTCATTCCCGTGGTTCCTGCCTTCGTCTTCAGTGACTTCGAACATCCTGAGCTATGGCCGGGCCTAATGCCCTGGACAGTCACTACTAACATTTTTAGAAGTCTTGTTTGTGGTCATCTATACATATGAGCACTGAAATTAAAAGAAAAAGTGAAGAATTTTTGCCTGTATTTGGAAACTTTCTTTTCTTCTTCTTTTATATATATATATATAGCAAACTTTATTTTTTTATTTATTTAACTTCCGGTGCATACTCTATCTGGCATTTCTCCCCATGCTATCCCTCCCCACCCTCCCATCCCTCCCCACCCCCCATTGTCTCTCCCCTACGCCCCCCAACTGTCCCCTGTGTGTGATGCTCCTCTCCCTGAGTCCACGTGTTCTCATGGTTCATCACCCACCTATGAGTGAGAACATACTGTGCTTGGCTTTCTGTTCTTGGGTCAGTTTGCTGAGAATGATGGTTTCCAGATTCATCCAAGTGCCTACGAAGGAAACGAACTCATTGTTTTTTATGGCTGCGTAGTATTCCATGGTGTATGTGTACCACATTTTCTTTGTCCAGTCTATTACTGATGGGCCTTTGGGTTGGTTCCAGGTCTTTGCTATTATACACAGGGCTGCAATGAACATACGTGTGCATGTGTCCTTATAGGATAACGACGTATAGTTCTTTGGGAATATGCCCAGTAATGGGATGGCTGGCTCAAATGGAATTTCTATTTCTAGATCCTTGAGAACATATGAAAAAATGCTCATCATCACTGGTCATTAGAGAAATGCAAATCAAAACCACATTGAGATACCATCTCACACCAGTTAGAATGCCAATCATTTAAAAACATGGAGACAAATAGGGGAGCGACAGCGGCGGGTGGGGTGTTGGGGAGAGATAGCATGGGGAGAAATGCCAGATATAGGTGATGCAGAGGAAGGCAGCAAATCACACTGCCACGTGTGTACCTATGCGACAATCTTGCATGTTCTTCACATGTACCCCAAAACCTAAAATGCAATAAAATAAAATTAAATTTAAAAATAAATAAAATAGCCGGGCGCGGTGGCTCAAGCCTGTCATCCCAGCACTTTGGGAGGCCGAGGCGGGTGGATCACGAGGTCAAGAGATCGAGACCAGCCTGGTCAACATGGTGAAACCCCGTCTCTACTAAAAATACAAAAAATCAGCTGGGCATGGTGGCGCGTGCCTGCAATCCCAGCTACTCAGGAGGCTGAGGCAGGAGAATTGCCTGAACCCAGGAGACGGAGGTTGCGGTGAGCCGAGATCGCGCCATTGCACTCCAGCCTGGGTAACAAGAGTGAAACTCTGTCTCAAAAAAAAAAAAAAAAAAAAAAGAAAAAGAAAAGAAAAAGAAAAACCCATATGGATCAGTATGAGAACTTTTATTGATAAGCCATTATATTTTTTTATTTATATTCTACCTAAAAAGAATTTAAATTGCCATTTAAATGGAAACCAATAAAAATGGATTTAAAATGTATAGTTGCAGTAGGGTCCCAGGATTACCATTATAATTGAGAATGGAATTTCTTATTGAGCTTTGGTTTTCTTAATATTTATTTTTAAGCTTTTCAAATCTCTCTCTTACACAAAACATACTGAGCTTTCTAACAGTTAAAATGAAAATCTGTTCTCTTGTATTTAAAAAAAATCCCATGGACTATTTAATAATATGGAAAATAAGTATATCTGAAGCCAATCACTTTTAATTCAGAGGTCATTTTCTTAGTAACCCCTTTGGAGCAGGAGTGCCTAACATTGACATCTGGGATCCTAACATCGTTGATAGAAGTGAATCAAGCAAGTTTGTACCACCCAGAGGAAACCTCCAAATGTATTCGGAAGCTCTGGAAACTGTATCTCTGAAACTCTTAATTTCTTAAATGTTGATATTTGCCACAAAAGTATTGTCAAATGGGGATTAGGTAAATTTCAAAGGATTTCTTAATGATTGGATATAAAATAGAGTTTTGCAATACTTCTCACGAGCAGATTGTCATGGAGTCTTTCTCTTGGGGTACAATAAGCGAATATTATTTGGACTATAAGAAACAGTGCTCTAAAGATAATAATTTAGATTATTAATTTCTGTAAAAAACTTACAGTATTTCCTACTATGTTTTCGTTTTTCTTTGGGCCTATAAAGATCAAAGATACAGCCCTTGCCCTGAAGACGCTCTTGGTTTCAGTTGGAAGCAATGAAGTGATTACAATACACCATGCTAAGTGCGGTGATCAAAGCAAGGATTCTTGGGACTGGTAAATGTTTGGAAGGTGTTTTGGCAATGACCACAGTTAATGCAGGAGGGCAGAGGAGGGATGTTTACAAGGCAAAGAGAAGCACATCGGAAAGCCTGGGGGAGTGAGAGGGAAGGGCCTGCTTTTCGTTTACTTCCTTTCTGTATTGTATGTTGAAGTTCAAAGCATCTCAGAGAAGACTTACGGTTCATTTGAGAAATACATAATTTTGTGAATTACTAATTTTTTCTGACGTTTTATAGGACAGAAACACACCACTTCTTGTTATAATTTGCAAGAGACAGCAAATGGTAGAATTCTTAGTGAAAAATCAAGCAAATGTACATGCCGTTGATAGGCTGAGATGGTACGGTAGTTCTTTTGTAAAATAAAAACCTGAGTGTTCTAGAGTGGCAAGAGTCACTCATCAGAAATATTAATAAGATGAACATAATTCTTGGCATATAGTGAAAAATGACACAAATAATCAGGTATAAAAGCAAATATTTGGACAGAGCAACATAAAGAACATATAGAAGGGCTCATCTTCCGACACAGAGTGTTCGTTATTTGTAATCTGATGTTTTAGGTCTGGTAATCTTACAGTAGCTAAAGATTTTTGTATTAGTTTTATGAATTTTTAAAGTGTAGACTTTTAGTTTATGACTACTAGTATTGCCATGATTATTATTTATCGTTTTCAGGCTGCAGATAGCTCTTATCTGACCGCTAGCCGATATGAATGACAATATATCAGACTAGGAATGCAATGGGGAAATTTTCATTTCAATCTTTGCCTACTTTAGATCAATGACCTCAGCACAGTTTCTCGGCCATCAGAGGACTGTAAGACAGCAACTTAGATGATGTCATAACCCAGTGGAACAAGAGGCTTCCTTGCTTTTAGCCTTGGTGATAATTTACAAAGATGAACACGAGCACCCAAGGTGCTTATAGACACAAGCTAGTACATGTAAATGGTTATTATGTTTACATTGACAGGCAGGATATTAAATGTATAAAGTGTATCAGACTAGTTGCTTAGAAATGTCTTTATTAAAATTCTTGAGTGGAGTTATTTCTTTGTTATTTTAGAACAACCCTCATGCTTGCCCTACATGATGGCTCCTCAGGTATGGTCAACATTCTTCTTCAGCAAAATAGTATTTGTCTTTACTCAAAATAGATGTGGATGCAGTGCTGAAGATTACGCTGTTTATCATGGGTTCACAAGGTAAGTGTTTGTATGAAAAGGCCAGTTAATACTAAATTAATGTTTAAAATACTTGCAACCATTGCATCTTATACATTAGGAGAGAGTTCATAGTTTGTTTTAGGTAGTTTATGTTTTAAACGCATTCCTACTGTTAACGCTTAAATGCCACTATAGGGCTGGAAATGACTGTTGCTACCTTCTCCAAAGAAAGGGCTTCTGAACTGCTGAAATACAAATCAGTTTAACTCTGTAAGTTAAATGCACACATTGACAACCATTCTGCTGGATAGCTCCGTTTTTGTTTTGGAGCCAGATATTTCTCTTTACATCCTGTACTCCCATCAACTCTGGAATGTCCAAACCTAGCTTTTAGAAGAAACCTGTTTCTAACTGGCTGAATCTAAACATAGTTGCAACTTCCTAAAAGAAACCAACACACAGCGGATCAGTTTGTAAGAAGCGGGTCTTCTGTGTTTTAAACACATTCTTACTGCTAACTCTTATATGCCACTATAGGGCTGGAAATGACTGTTTCTACATTCTCCAAAAAAGGGTTTTTGAACTGCTGAAATACAAATCAGTTTCATTCTGGAAGTTTAATGCACACATTGACAACCATTCTGCTGGATAGCTCCGTTTTTGTTTTAGAGTCAGATATTTCTCTTTACAGCCTGTACTCCCATCCAGTCTGGAATGCCCAAAGGCAGCTTTTAGAAGAAATGTGTTTCTAACTTGCTGAATCTAAACATATTTGCAATTTCCTAAAAGGAACCAATGCACAGCAGATCAGTTTATAGGAAGCAGGACTTCTGTATTTTAAACGCATTCTTACTGCTAACTCTTATATGCCAGTATAGGGCTGGAAATGACTGTTTCTACATTCTCCAAAGAAAGGGTTTCTGAACTGCTGCAAACACACATCAGTTTAACTCTGTAACTTGAATGCAAACATTGACAACCATTCTGCTAGATAGCTCCGTTTTTGTTTTAGAGCCAGATATTTCTCATTACAGCCTGTACTCCCAGCCAGTCTGCAATGTCCAAAAGCACCTTTTAGAAGAAATGTGTTTCTAACTCGCTGAATCGAAACATAGTTGCAACTTCCTAAAAGGAACCAACACACAGCAGATCAGTTTGTAAGAAGCCGGTCTTCTGGGTTTTAAAGGCATTATTACTGCTAACTCTTCTATGCCACTCTAGGGCTGGAAATGACTGTTTCTACATTCTCCAAAGAAAGGCTTTCTGAACTGCTGAAATACAAATCAGTTTCACTCTGTAAGTTGAATGCACACATTGACAACCATTCTGCTGGTTAGCTCCCTTTTTGTTTTAGAGTCAGATATTTCTCTTTACATCCTGTACTCCCATCCACTCTGGAATGTCCAAAGGCAGCTTTTGGAAGAAATGTGTTTCTAACTTGCTGAATCTAAACATAGTTGCAATTTCCTAAAAGGAACCAATGCACAGCAGATCAGTTTATAGGAAGCAGGACTTCTGTATTTTAAACGCATTCTTACTGCTAACTCTTATATGCCAGTATAGGACTGGAAATGACTCTTTCTACATTCTCCAAAGAAAGGGTTTCTGAACTGCTGCAAACACACATCAGTTTAACTCTGTAACTTGAATGCAAACATTGACAACCATTCTGCTAGATAGCTCCGTTTTTGTTTTAGAGCCAGATATTTCTCTTTACAGCCTGTACTCCCATCCAATCTGCAATGTCCAAAAGCACCTTTTAGAAGAAATGTGTTTCTAACTCGCTGAATCGAAACATAGTTGCAACTTCCTAAAAGGAACCAACACACAGCAGATCAGTTTGTAAGAAGCCGGTCTTCTGGGTTTTAAAGGCATTCTTACTGCTAACTCTTATATGCCACTCTAGGGCTGGAAATGATTATTTCTACATTCTCCAAAGAAAGGGTTTCTGAACTGCTGAAATACAAATCAGTTTCACTCTGGAAGTTTAATGCACACATTGACAACCATTCTGCTGGATAGCTCCGTTTTTGTTTTAGAGTCAGATATTTCTCTTTACATCCTATACTCCCAAATACTCTGGAATGCCCAAAGGCAGCTTTTAGAAGAAACCTGCTTCTAACTGGCTGAATCGAAACATAGTTGCAACTTCCTTAAAGAAACCAACACACAGAGGATCAGTTTGTAAGAAGGTGGTCTTCTGTGTTTTAAACGCATTCTTGCTGCTAACTCTTATAGACCACTCTAGGGCTGGAAATGACTGTTTCTACATTCTCCAGAGAAAGAGTTTCTGAACTGGTGAAATACAAATCAGCTTAACTCTGTAAGTTGAATGCACACATTGACAACCATTCTGCTGGATAGCTCCGTTTTTGTTTTGGAGCCAGATATTTCTCTTTACATCCTGTACTCCCATCCACTCTGGAATGTCCAAAGGCAGCTTTTGGAAGAAATGTGTTTCTAACTTGCAGAATCTAAACATAGTTGCAATTTCCTAAAAGGAACCAAAGCACAGCAGATCAGTTTATAGGAAGCAGGACTTCTATATTTTAAACGCATTCTTACTGCTAACTCTTTTTTTTTTTTTTTTTTTTTTTTTTGAGACGGAGTTTCGCTCTTGTTACCCAGGCTGGAGTGCAATGGCGCGATCTCGGCTCACCGCAACCTCCGCCTCCTGGGTTCAGGCAATTCTCCTGCCTCAGCCTCCTAAGTAGCTGGGATTACAGGCACGCGCCACCACGCCCAGCTAGTTTTTGTATTTTTAGTAGAGACGGGGTTTCACCATGTTGACCAGGATGGTCTCGATCTCTCGACCTCGTGATCCACCCGCCTCGGCCTCCCAAAGTGCTGGGATTACAGGCTTGAGCCACCGCGCCCGGCCCCTTACTGCTAACTCTTATATGCCAGTATAGGACTGGAAATGACTGTTTCTACATTCTCCAAAGAAAGGGTTTCTGAACTGCTGCAAACACACTTCAGTTTAACTCTGTAACTTGAATGCAAACATTGACAACCATTCTGCTAGATAGCTCCGTTTTTGTTTTAGAGCCAGATATTTCTCTTTACAGCCTGTACTCCCATCCAGTCTGGAATGTCCAAAAGCACCTTTTAGAAGAAATGTGTTTCTAATTCGCTGAATCGAAACATAGTTGCAACTTTCTAAAAGGAACCAACACACAGCAGATGAGTTTGTAAGAAGCCGGTCTTGTGTCTTTTTAAGGCATTCTTACTGCTAACTCTTATATGCCACTCTAGGGCTGGAAATGACTGTTTCTACATTCTCCAAAGAAAGGGTTTTTGAACTGCTGAAATACAAATCAGTTTCACTCTGGAAGTTTAATGCACGCATTGACAACCATTCTGCTGGACATCTCCGTTTTTCTTTTAGAGTCAGATATTTCTCTTTACATCCTGTACTCCCATCCACTCTGGAATGTCCAAAGGCAGCTTTTAGAAGAAATGTGTTTCTAACCTGCTGAATCTAAACATAGTTGCAATTTCCTAAAACGAACCAATGCACAGCAGATCAGTTTATAGGAAGCAGGACTTCTATATTTTAAACGCATTCTTACTGCTAACTCTTATATGCCAGTATAGGGCTGGAAATGACTGTTTCTACATTCTCCAAAGAAAGGGTTTCTGAACTGCTGCAAACACATCAGTTTAACTCTGTAACTTGAATGCAAACATTGACAACCATTCTGCTAGATAGCTCCGTTTTTGTTTTAGAGCCAGATATTTCTCATTACAGCCTGTACTCCCATCCAGTCTGGAATGTCCAAACGCAGCTTTTAGAAGAAACGTGTTTCTGACTCGCTCAATGTAAACATAGATGCAACTTTTTAAAAGGAACCAACACACAGCAGATCAGGTTGTAAGAAAGCTGTCTTCCACTTCTCTGTCCCTCCAGAAGTCAGGTCTCAGCCGGTGCTGACCCAGCAGTCCTCAGGATTGAGTCTCCAGGTGGCACAATCTCCACTCTCAGAAAACACCAGCAACATCGAGGGTCACTGGGGTCCTGCTGCCAGGACAGGCAGGAAATGCCTCAACATCTGCTCTTCTGGGACGAGTCTGCTCTGAATCCCAGGGCAGGTCTCAGCCCTAGTCAGTAGCTCAGCCTTCCAGAGCTTCCCTGGGCTCCAGCAAGTGCCCGAGGTCGATGATGACATTGACCTAAGACAACAGACTCAGTGCTGAGGACACAGTGTTCAGGACCACGGGAAAGGAAGCCCTCAATTTTCCTGCACTGTCAGGGCTGGGGCCGTCCCCACTCCAGCCAGGCAACGCCTCTGATGAGTTCTTCCACCCCAACCCAGGGTACAAGGCCTGACAGGCCTGAGAATGCCGTTGCCTCTTCTCTCCACCTCTTCATGACTCGGCCATGGGCTGCTTTGCTGCAGATAGCACAATTGTTCTACGTTGAAATCAGTATTATTGAAGTCGGCTTCATAGGAAATCATATGTGTCTATATTAAAAGCACAGCTTGTGAGAAATGACTAATATGTAGAAATGGATAAACAAATGTGTGTGTGACTGTGTGTGTATGTGTGTGTGCGTGTGTGTGTGTGTGTGTGGAGAGAGAGACAGAGAGGGAAAGTCTCTTAACTGCTCCACAATGAACGTACAGACCGTCCCTCGCCCCAAGCACCAGGAATTTGCTTTCTGTCACTACAGTGAGATTTCTCTCGTGTAGGATTTCATCTTGGTAGAAACACGTAACACATCCTCTGTCATACAGACCTTCTAGCTCTCAACACGGCAGCTTTGAAATTCAGTCGTGTGGTTGTGTGTTTATGTTGTGCAGGGCTGCACTGGATGGATGTATTTTCATCTATTCACCTACCGGCAATCACTTGGGGTGTGTCTGGCTTAATCCATTATGCACAATCCTGCAACGTCCCTTCTTCTGTGGACATTATGTGGACACACGGTTTTGTTTCTCTTGGGCACTTGACAAGGCTAGAATGAGATACCTTCGGGCAGAGTCTCTGTGAGCTTTGGGAAGAGTGAGCAAGTGTTTGCAGAGCAGCTGTTGTCCTGGCAGCGGGTAACAGAGATGAGCTTGTCCACGTCCCGCCAAGAGAGCTTCACGCTCGACTCCTTCTGCGCCATCGTCGTGTTTGTGTAACGAGACAGCAGGATGACTCAATTTTCCACTGGAGACTCTCGATGCTCTATACATGTGACATGCTTAGTGGGCATCTGCACAGATTCTCTGGCCAAGGGGCCGTGCGGCGCCCTTCACGCTCTCCCCGAGCAGTCCCTGTGGGTTCGCCGGCGTTGCTGCTGCTCTTCGTCCTGCGTCCTCCACGCTGGCCTGTGCGGTGCTCACTGGGAACGGGAAAGACCCGCGGGAGCAAGGGCAGCGCCCTGTGCCTCTGGGACCGCAGCGGGCACCTCGGGCCAGGCTCTGCAGGGTAAGGACAGTGGGAAGGCTCCTCCAGGCCCAGGTACCATGAGCCCACAGTGGCTGATCCGCAGCGACTCAATTCGGTGCTATCCCCATCAAGCTACCAATGACTGTCTTCACGGAATTGGAAAAAAAACACCTTAAACTTCCTATGAAACTTTAGTATCTTTATTTTATTTTTGTTATATATATATATATATATATATATATATATATATATATATATAAAATTAAACTCTCAGTTCTGGAGTACACGTGCAGAATGTGTCAGTTTGTTACACAGGTACACACATACCATGGTGGATTGCTGCATCCATCCCCCTGTGATCTACATGAGATATTTCTCCTAATGCTATCCCTCCCCAATCTCCGCACCCCCTTCTATCCCTCCCCTAGTCCCCAGCCTGTCAGCAGGCCCCAATGTGTGATGTTCCCCTCTCTGTGTGCAGGTGTTCTCATTGTTCAACACCCACTGGTGAGTGAGAACATGTGGCGTTTGTGACTTATTTCCTTTTATCACAAATTATAGGAAAGGTGGCCATAATATAACAACATATTTCCCTGATGTGTTATAAAATTTAATAAAACTTGTTGTTTCAGTTTTTTTCTGCTAGCCACCTAACTTTCACAGCGTCACATAATAACACTAACTGCTAATACTTATACAGAACTTACGATCTTACCATGTGCCAAACACTTAAATTATTTCCATGAAATATCTAGTTTACTGCAAATCCACATCCTTTGAGGCAGGCACTATTGTTTTCACTTCCTGACCCTTTTTCTTTTTTCTTTTTTTTTTTTTTGAGACGGAGTTTCGCTCTTGTTACCCAGGCTAGAGTGCAATGGCGTGATCTGGGCTCACCGCAACCTCCGCCTCCCGGGTTCAGACGATTCTCCTGCCTCAGCCTCCTGAGTAGCTGGGATTACAGGCACGCACCACCATGCCTAGCTAATTTTTTGTATTTTTAGTAGAGACGGGGTTTCACCTTGTTGACCAGGATGGTCTCGATCTCTTGACCTCGTGATCCGCCCGCCTCGGCCTCCCAAAGTGCTGGGATTATAGGCGTGAGCCACCGCGCCCGGCAATTTTTTGTATTTTTAGTAGAGACGGGGTTTCGCCATGTTGACCGGGATAGTCTCGATCTCTTGACCTCGTGATCCACCCGCCTCGGCCTCCCAAAGTGCTGGGATGACAGGCTTGAGCCACCGCACCTGGTCACCTGTTTTCTTCCATTGGATATCACCCTACTTTCTGAGAAACTCCAAGTGAAGGTTTTACTATTGATAGTCTATGTTTTGTTCAGAGGTCTCAAATTTATAACTCTTTTAAACTCTCCATCAGGTGGTCAAACATGGACACAAATGTTCATGGAGTAAATATCTTAGGATTTGCAGGCCATACAATCTCTGTGACCATGACTAAACTCTAAGGTTATAAAGTCAAACTAGCCACAGAGAATATGCAACCAAAGGGGCATAATCCGAGGTATTGATGGGACTTTGGGGGGACTCCTCAGATGGAGCTGCCACAGTGGTGTGAGCCCCTACTTTGTCCTTGCATTTTTCCTCCTTCTTGCTCTTTGAAATGTACATAGTTTGTGGTGCAGGCTGGTGCTCCTACAGCCATCTAGTGCCAGAGACAGCCTACAGGAGAAAACCCATCTATGAAAACGTCGTAGCAGATCAGGGTGCCAAGAGGGCTGACTAGAAGGAGCGACGGTGTGTGGCTTTCACGGAAAGAAACAAAGGGGGAAAGTAAATACAGCACCTTCAACGGAAACGCCCAGGTAATCGCACTGGGACTACTGAAGAATGGGGGAAGGCGAGGCACGGCAACCGCTCACCCAGAAGTAACACAAACCCAAGGGAACCCGCCCTGTTCAGGGAACTGGTGAGTCAGTGTGTAACCCTGGGAAACCACACTTCTCCCATGGATCTCTGCAACCTCAGTTCAGGAGATGTGTTTATGAACCCATTCCACCAGGGCCTTTGGTCTGACACACACAGCTACATGGTCTTGGCAAAATGACTGCTGAGACACAAACAGAATCTCGGGAGCTTTACACACCTTGGCTCTGGGATCTCTGGAAAAGATGACTGCCACTCAGACAAGGTGGGAGGTCGGACCTCCATAAACACCCTAGAGAGGAAGCTGAATCCATGGGCCTGAGCGGTGTCCGTCTGTGGGCCCCATTTCCATGATGCCTCACATGATACGACTCATTGGCTTGGAATTCCAGCCAGCCCCCAGCAACGGTGTTGCACCTACTTGGGATGAAACAGCAGAGTTCCCGGAGGCAGGGGCAGGCTGCCATGTTTGCTATTTGAATGACTGAGCCATTCCAGCCCGGACTTAGGAGAGTCCAAATAAAACTGACGACAGATGGAGGGAACCCTCAGCACAGCCCAGTGGCTCTACCAAAATGTGGCCAGAGAGCTTCTTGAAGTGGGACCCTGGCGCATTTTTTGATCTAACAGTGGGGCCATCTGCCAGAGCCTCCAGACAGCCCCTTTCATATTCTCCAGCAGACAGAGTTTTGGTTTCTTCCTGGATGCAGTGCCCAGTGGAAGGAGTGGGCCCCCATATGTGCTGTTTGGACGACTCAGCCATTCCAGCCTGTGGGCGTAGGAGAATCCAAATCATTCAGGAGCAGAAGGGGTATCCTAGCACAGCACAGTGGCTCCATCATAATGTCATCAGCCTGCTGCTTTAAGTGACACCCTGATATGCTCCTCACCTCTGGGTGGGCCAGATGTTGTCTGGCCAACAGAGGTTTAAACACTTTCTGAGAGTTCCTAGAGAAAGGAGCGGGCTACCATCTATGCTGTTTCAGCAACTTAGCTCTTTCAGCCTCTCGGCTATGGAGAGCCCAACCTGATGAGGGGTAGAAATGATATCAGCACAGCATAGCTGATCGACGAAAGTGGGTCTCCAATCCTGTTCCTCTTTACTGGGTGAGACCCACCAACCAGGGTCTCCAAGCACCTCCTACAGGTGTGTTTACGCCAGCAACAGGTCCGCACCTCCCCTGGGATGGAGCTGCCAAAGTGATGGGCTCCTGTATTTCTGGTTTTACAGCCTTCGCTGGTGATACTTGCAGTTACTGGGAAATGTGAGGTGACTAGAGACTGGGGTAGAAGCCCTACAAACTGCAACAGCCCTACACACAATAGCCAAAGTGTTAAAAGGAAAACAAACGAATAAACAAAAAATAATCCAAAGGTCAGCAACCTCAAAGGTTAAAGGTAGGTAAGCACACGAATGTGGGAAATAATTAGCTCAAGAATAGTAAAAACTCAAAAATCAGAGTGCCCCCTTTCCCCAAAATGACCACATTTCCAGCAAGGTTTCAGAATAAGGCTGAGATTGAGACGACTGAAATAACAGAAGTAGATTCCAGTATGTGGATAAAAATGAACTTCACTGAGGTAAAGGAACATATTCTAACTCAATGCAAGAAAGTTAAAGATTGGTCGGGCGCAGTGGCTCAAGCCTGTAATCCCAGCACTTTGGGAGGCCGAGGCGGGTGGATCACGAGGTCGAGAGATCGAGACCATCCTGGTCAACATGGTGAAACCCCGTCTCTACTACAAATACAAAAAATTAGCTGGCATGGTGGCGCGTGCCTGTCATCCCAGCTACTCAGGAGGCTGAGGCAGGAGAATTGCCTGAACCCGGGAGGCGGAGGTTGCGGTGAGCCGAGATCGCACCATTGCACTCCAGCCCGGGTAACAAGAGCGAAACTCCGTCTCAAAAAAAAAAAACTATACCTGTAAGCCTCAGTGACACGTAAGCCACAAGGAAAACTTTCTATTCCTCTCCCCCAACTAATCCACAACAACATAATGTCAACAAATCACACAGTCTGCCTCCCCTACGTCCAGGAAGCCACAGGGAAAATGGAGTGCCAAGGGACCATTCTCTGTGTCACTGATAAGTGATGTTCAATAGGAAACAAGAGGCATGAGGGAACAAGAGGCACCAAATGTAGGTGACAAGTTCAGTGTCTCCCCTTCGTCTTCCTGCTTCAGGTATTAGCTGCATCTGCTGCTCGTTTCATGACAAGGAAGGAAGCAGCAAGAGCGTGCCTACTGTGGAAATGCGGGACTCCTCATCAGCCATCATGAGACTCAACGTAGGAGTTTACATAACCCTGGGAAGCTTCGGAACCTGGTCTCCTAACACACACATCTAAGATTTCTAAGGATCTTGCCCAAGAAGTGGACTGTGAACCCTCAGGAGTTCACACGGGTTTTCTTTTTCTTTCTTTCTTTCTTTTTTTTTTTTTTTTTTTTGAGACGGAGTTTCGTTCTTGTTACCCAGGCTGGAGTGCAATGGCGCGATCTCGGCTCACCGCAACCTCCGCCTCCCGGGTTCAGGCAATTCTCCTGCCTCAGCCTCCTGAGTAGCTGGGATTACAGGCACCTGCCACCATGCCCAGCTAATGTTTTGTATTTTTAGTAGAGACGGGGTTTCACTATGTTGGCCAGGATGGTCTCGATCTCTTGACCTCGTGATCCACCCGCCTCGGCCTCCCAAAGTGCTGGGATTACAGGCTTGAGCCACGGCACCTGGTCTCACACAGGTTTTCTAGGGTCTTCACACTGCTAACCATAGTCATAGAAACTCCTTCATTTCCTTTTAAAACAATTGTTTTCTCAATTATCTCTCTAAAATTGGCAAGTTTAGACTGGGCACAGTGGCTCATGGTGAGGTCGAGAGATCGAGACCATCCTGGTCAACATGGTGAAACCCCGTCTCTACTAAAAACACAAAAATTAGCCAGGCATGATGGCACACACCTGTGGTTCCAGCTACTTGGGAGACTGAGGTGGAAAAATTGCTTGAACCCAGGAGGTGGAGGTTGCAGTGAGCCGAGATTGTGCCACTGCACTCCAGCCTGGCAACAGAGTGAGACTCCGCCTCAAAAAAAACTAAAAAACTAAACTATCTATATATCTATATATATACAACATAAAATTTACCATTTTAGCCATATTAAGTGTACAGTTCAATGGTATTACTTACATACACATTGTTGTGCAACCCTCACTAACCTCCATCTCCAGAACTTTTTCATCTTCTCCAAATAAACCTCCATACCCATTACAGAGTGATTTACTATTCTCCCCTCCCACAGTCCCTAGCAACCACCACTTAGGCCAAGATGGTTTAAGCATTCTGCAATTTTTCACTGCTCTTATTCTTTTTCTTGTATCCTACAATGTTCAACCACAGTGGACTATGGATTAAAAACAAAAAGTCTAAGAACACTGATAAAGCCCAATTGTCAATTAGAAGCATAAAAACAGTATCAAGTCAATCAGTTGGCATATAGTGAATATGCGGAGAATAACCATATCCAAATCGGCTCGGTAACTGTTAGAGGAAAGGCATTTCAAATCTACGATGTGTTACTCCCTTGTAGATGTGCAGCTGAAACTGTCTGTGGTAACCCCCACAATGTAGAAACAAAACTTAGAAATTACATGTAAGAGAAATCATTTTAGAGTGTAAAATGCAAAAATTCAAAACATTAGGTCAAGAAAGCATGTTTCTTTTACTTTTAAAAAATGTGGCCAGATGCTGTGGCTCACATCTGTAATCCCAGCACTTTGGGAAGCCAAAGCCACTGGATCACTTGAGGCCAGGATTTGAGACCAGCCTGGCCAACATGGCAAAACCTCATCTCTACTAAAAATACAAGAATTACCCAGGCATAGTGGTGCACACCTGTAATCCCAAATGCTCCAGAGGTTGAGGCAGCAGAATCACTTGAACCTGGGAGGTGGAGGTTGCAGTGAGCTGAGATTGCACCCCTGCCCTCCAGCCTGGGGGACAGAGCAAGACTCCATCTCGGGAAAAAAAAAAAAAAAGGTTTTAGGAAATAATTAAATTTTCAATTATACTTTAATGTATATTTGATCTCAAACTAAGCATAATATTTTATTAAATTTTTTTTTTTCTTTGAGACGGAGTTTTGCCCTTGTTACCCAGGCTGGAGTGCAATGGTGCGATCTCGGCTCACTGCAACCTCCGCCTCCTGGGTTCAGGCAATTCTCCTGCCTCAGCCTCCGAAGTAGCTGGGATTACAGGCACGTGCCACCATGCCCAGCTAATTTTTTGCACTTTTAGTAGAGACGGGGTTTCACCATGTTGACCAGGATGGTCTCGATCTCTCGACCTCGTGATCCACCCGCCTCGGCCTCCCAAAGTGCTGGGATTACAGGCTTGAGCCACCGCGCCCGGCCATATTTTATTAAATTTTTTAAACAAATCATACTCTTTCTTAATCAACTTAAATTAAGTACTGTACATCACCTATTAAATGAGAAAGCATCTTTATATAAAATGGAGGTTATTCAATGTTAAAGTTTGTATTAGAGCAAGTTGTATAATAGTTGAATAATCTTGATATTAAAAATAGTTTACATAAATTTACTTTATGAGAGTTTATAAAAGTCATATTATTTTTTAAATTTCTGAGGGGGTTCACAAACTTGTATTACTCTGAAGTAAGTTTATAAATGATTATTATTGAGATAGAGTCTCTTGGGAGGCCGAGGCGGGTGAATCACAAAGTCGACAGATCGAGACCATCCTGGTCAACATGGTGAAACCCCGTCTCTACTAAAAGTGCAAAAAATTAGCTGGGCATGGTGGCACGTGCCTGTAATCCCAGCTACTCAGGAGGCTGAGGCAGGAGAATTGCCTGAACCCAGGAGGCGGAGGTTGCGGTGAGCCGAGATCGCGCCATTGCACTCCAGCCTGGGTAACGAGAGCGAAACCCCGTCTCAAAAAAAAAAAAAAAAATCTGGTTGTGATGATTCCAGCTACTTGGGAGGCTGAGGCAGGAGAATCACTTGAACCCCGGAGGCAGAGGTTGTGGTGAGCAGAGATTGTGCCACTGCACTCCAGCCTGGGTGATGGAGCAAGACACCAGCTTTAAATAAATAAATAAATAACTGCCAAAATATTTTCCAATGACTATATCACGTGAGCAGAGTAACTCAACAGCCTCCTCCTCCTATATGAAAGAAGCAAGCTTGCTTGATGGCAAGCACCAATGGTGCTATTAGGTTAAACTGTTGCTTTTTTTTTTTCCTGTTAGAGAAAGGGTCCTGCTTTATTGCTCAGGCTGGAGTACAGTAGCCTAAACATCCTGGGCTCGGGCAGTCCCCCTACCTAAGCCTCCTGAGTAGCTGGGAATACAGGCACACGCCACCACACCTGGGTAACTGTCAAATTTTTTTGCAGAGATAAGGTTTCACTCTGTTGCCCAGACTGGTCTCGAACTCCCGGCCTAAAGCCATCCTCCTGCTTCGGCCTCTCAAAGCACTAAAATTCCAGGTGTGAACCACTGTGCCTGGTCAAGTTTAACAGATTCTTCTTACCATGCTCAATTTCCAAAAACACGGGAGGGAAGAGGTGAGGCCTCTCACGAAGATCCTCCTTCTCAAGTGTCATCTCGTGAATCCCGGTGACATCATTAATAATAATGTTCACCACCTGACCTGTTTTATTACATCACTTGGAAACATAATGACTTAGAAAATGGGAAAGATTATTCACTGGCTGATTTATGATCGGATATAAGGGGAGATAAAATAAGACAAAAACGCTGATGAGGGGAAGAAACTTAGCATTTTGACGTTGTTTATTCAGTTCTTAGAGACGTAAAATAGTGTAAGCTGTTAAAAAATCAAGTATACAAATTCTGCAAATAACATACAATTAGCGGCCTACGCTTGTAGTTGCCCACTGAGTTGCACCTAGAAGATGGTCTCTGAAGACTCAGTGAGTGCCAGGTATCCCGCTTCAAATCCACAGGGAGGGCGGGGCTCCTCACCCAGGAGACTTGGCTTCTGTGCACTAAAACTCAAAGGGTCTGTTTCAAGAGGAGATGAGGGCCCCAGGGTTGTGGGAACACAGATCCCCACTGCAGTCTTCCTTGCTTGTGACAGCTTGTGGCACTTCTGGATGTCATGCCTGCAGTCCCTCCTGTGCCTCTAAGTGTCACAATGCATGCTACATGACCAAAAGCCACAGACATTTCTACCGGCTTACAGGACACTGTAATACCACGGATTTATCCTATGAATATTTGTGGAGCACCTGCCTGAGAAGTAAACAGGACAGGCGTGATCCCGGCTTTCCTCCCACCGTGCTGCAGCGGGAGGAAAAGGTCAGCCAGCAGTGCTCTGTGAAAATGAAAGGAGGACGAGTCAGCCAGCCTCGAGGCCGAGGTGAGACAGTGCTCAGTGAAGACCTCGCCAACATGGTGACGTTTCAACTGTGCTGCTAATAGAAAAGAGAAGCACAGAAAGCCCTCAAGTTTCTGGTGTTTATTCCACAAACACCAGCCCTCAGCGCAACAGTGCCAGAAGGCTGTGACCTGAGAGGAAGAAAGGCACACAAATGACCACAGTGGCTGGCACAGAGCAAGGGATCTACAGAGGGCATGTGGTAAAAGCAGAGGAATGGCAGCGAGCAGCTCACCCACACCCCTGCAGACCCAATCAGGGGCTGTGAGGTTTACTCCAAGCACAGTGGAAGCCACTACAGATGACAGTCCAGAGAATGACAGGCTCCACCTCCTACTTACAATGAGTCTTACCTGGCTGCTCTGTGGCATGGCTCTAACTGAGCACTGCAGGGCATTGAGGAGGATGGGGTAGAATCTGGGCTTTGTGTTCAGGGCAGAATCAGCAGGCCTTGCTAGGCTGGATATAGGAAGAAAGAAACTCATACCTCAGGGTAACTCCTGGGCATCTGGCTTGGACAGCTGGTAGATCCTGAGAGGAGCTCATGGAGAGGGACATGGGGACTCTGCCTGGGACACATGAAGCCCGAGGATGGGTCAAGCAGATAGGCAAATACAGAGGTCTGGTATGAGGAGCATCTTCAGGGCCAGGAATGAGAGTCTCAAAGACACTGACAATATAATATTTTTAAGAGGTGGGCAGGGTGGGATTATCTGTAAGGAAGACACAGTCAGAAAAGAGAAAGAGGCCAGGTGAAGTGGCTGATGCCTGTAATCTCAGCACTTTGGGAGGTGGATCACAAGTTCAGGAGTTCAAGACCAGCCTGGCCTACATGGTGAAACCCCATCTCTACTAAAAAAAAAAAAAATAGAAAAATCAGCCAGCCGTAGTGGCGGACATCTGTAATCCCAGCTACACAGGAGGCTGAGGCAGGAGAATAGCTTGAACCAGGAAGGTGGAGGTTGCAGTGAGCCAAGATCGTGCCACTGCACTTCCAGCCTGGGTGACAAGAAGAAGACTATTAAAAAAAAAAAAAAAAAAAAAAAAGGCCAGGCGCGGTGGCTCACGCCTGTAATCCCAACACTTTGGGAGGCTGAGGTGGGCGGATCACGAGGTCAAGAGATCGAGACCATCCTGGCCAAAATGGTGAAACCCTGTCTCTACTAAAATTGCAAAAAATAGCCAAGCATGGTGGCACATGCCTGTGGTCCCAGCTACTTGGAAGGCTGAGGCGGAAGAACCGCTTGAACCCAGGAGGCGGAGGTTGCAGCGAGCCGAGTTTGCGCCACTGCACTCCAGCCTGGCGACAGAGCGAGACTCCATCTCAAAAAAAAAAAGAGGATCAGGATGAAGCTGCTGGCTGGCACTCTCCAGTGTAGAGAGGATGAGGGCAGGGGCCTCAAGGGACTGAAAATGAGACAGAGAGGAGCCAAGGAAGAGTCCACAAAATTTGGACAGTTTTATAAAAATAGCTTTAAAAAGAGTGTTGGGGAAAAGAGCGCTATTGCCCTCTTCTAGAATTCTGCTGAGAAGCAGAATAAACCTGGAGCAGAGAGTTACTTTGGGTAGCAAAAGATGTTGAATTAAAAATTAAAATTATAACTAAGTATTTTGAAGTGCTGATGAAGTGTTTAAGGAACAAGGTAGAAAAGACAGGTTGGTTGAGACTGTACCTTCAAATGCCCAGTGGTGGCTACTGCCAAAGCTCTCTCTGTTACTACAGAGTGGCACCCAGGCACAGGTAAAGCCCAAAGAAAAGAAGCTTCCTGGTCGGGCGCGGTGGCTCAAGCCTGTAATCCCAGCACTTTGGGAGGCCGAGGCGGGTGGATCACAAGGTCGAGAGATCGAGACCAACCTGGTCAACATGGTGAAACCCCGTCTCTACTAAAAATACAAAAAAAATTAGCTGGGCATGGTGGCGCGTGCCTGTAATCCCAGCTACTCAGGAGGCTGAGGCAGGAGAATTGCTTGAACCCAGGAGGCGGAGGTTGTGGTGAGCCGAGATCGCGCCATTGCACTCCAGCCTGGGTAACAAGAGTGAAACTCCGTCTCAAAATAAATAAATAAATAAATAAATAAATAAATAAAAATAAAAATAAATATAAATAAATAAATAAATAAATAAAATCCAAGTTTCTAAAAGTTTAATTATATACAAAAATGACCTGGTTCACACTATTAGCTGCCCAACAAACTGTTTAAAAAACTAAATATTCTTTGCTAAAGAGCAGATTACAAGAAATGTTTTCTATGCTCTTATTTCAAAAACAAGATTCTGAGCCAGTATTCAAAATTCTTGAAATCTCAAGCAGAATGTCCATGGCAGTTCCTAGGCAGCTTCTCAGATCGCTCCTATGATCCCACCTCCTGAGAGTCACCACCTTCTGAAAACGCCGCCCGGAGTGTGGGCTGGACCCAGAGGCTCCGTTCACAATAGAATGTAAATAGAAGACAAAAATGATGGGATGCCACTTACAAGATTAAGTTACAAAAAGATCTCGAGGTCTGTCTAGCCGAGCCCCTCCCGCTGAGCTCCTAGCTCTTAGGAAAGCCATGCTGTGAGCCTGGGGCCCAAGTGGCTGAGAATTAGAAAGCCCTCTGTCCTCTGCAAGACACTGACAACCTCATCCATGGTTGCAATTATTGGTACACAATTGACCAAAATAATGTAAATATAATACATGTTAATGAGTAATTATTAAACATGAACTGTTATTTGAAATCCATTTTCTTCCTAACTAGTTCATGTCTCTGTGAACAAATATTGCTTATTCATACAACAAAACATTTAGCATTTTAAAAATATTTTACGATTATTTTCCTTTTTAAAAAAAATATTAAAGGCCGGGTGTGGTGGCTCAAGCCTGTAATCCCGGCACTTTCGGAGGCCAAGGCGGGTGGATCACGAGGTCAAGAGATTGAGACCATCCTGGTCAACATGGTGAAACCCTGTCTCTACCAAAAATACAAAAAATTAGCTGGGCATGGTGGCGCGTGCCTGTAATCCCAGCTACTCAGGAGGCTGAGGCAGGAGAATTGCTTGAACCCAGGAGGTGGAGGTTGCGGTGAGCTGAGATCGCGCCATTGCACTCCAGCCTGGGTAACGAGAGCGAAACTCCGTCTGAAAAAAAAAAAAAAATATATATATATATATATATATATATTCTTGATTAGTTATTAATACAACCTGGATAGAGGGCTTGTGACCTCACCAACTCAAATCAGGAGCACAAATGTTGTGAAAGTGACCTGTGTTGGCTGGGCATGGTGGCTCATGCCTGTAATCCAAGCACTTTGGAGGCCAAGGCGAGCGGATCACCTGAGGTTGGGAGGTCAAGACCATCCTGACCAACATGGTGAAACCCTGTCTTTAAATAAATAAATAAACAATAATTTAAAAAAAAAGAAAAGAAAGTCACCTGTGTTTTCATATGGTTTTCAAGGAAAAAATGCAGGCCTGAAGAGGTCTATTACATTAGAAGGATTTCAGTTTGTATTATCAGTTTGCTTTTGTTGCATAACAAAACACCCCAAAACTCAGTGGCTTAAGTTTTCTCTTTTTGTTTCTCTTTATTCTGTGGGTCAGTAGAGCAGCTCTTCTGATCTGGTCTGCTTGAACATCTAGTGCTGAATGTTCAAGGCTGGATGGTCAATGTCTGGCAGTGGGAAGGCTGCTTGATCTGAGGGGGCTTCAGTGGGAATGGCCTGACTTGGCCCCGCACAGCCTCTTACCCAGCAATAAGGCAGCCTCAGATTCCTCATACAGAAGCCTAAGGATTCCAGAATGCAGACCCCAATGTGTCAAGTTTGCTATGGCCCCATTAGCCAGAACACTTCCAATGACCAAACCCAGAATCCATGTGAGACAGGATTACTCAAACAGGTGTGAACAAATTCAGGGCCATTACTTTCTTCTTTTTTTTTTTTTTTTTGAGATGGACCACCACCACACAACCAAGCTAAAACACTGAGGCTCTGATAGAGAAATTATGTGACTGAGGCCATGCAGGTAGTCAGTGGCAGAGCCCAGGGTAAAGACAGCTAGACGGTGTGCTTGGTAAAGAAGTTAGAAGTTGTTTTTTTTTTTTTTTTTTTTTTTGAGGCAGAGTTTCTCTCTTGTTACCCAGGCTGGAGTGCAATGGCGTGATCTCGGCTCACCACAACCTCCGCCTCCTGGGTTCAGGCAATTCTCCTGCCTCAGCCTCCTGAGTAGCTGGAATTACAGGCACGCGCCACCATGCCCAGCTAATTTTTTGTATTTTTAGTAGAGACGGGGTTTCACCATGTTGACCAGGATGGTCTCGATCTCTTGACCTCGTGATTCACCCGCCTCGGCCTCCCAAAGTGCTGGGATTACAGGCTTGAGCCACCGCACCCGGCAGAAGTTAGAAGTTTTTAGCTCTCCGGCTAGGGATCTTCCTGTTACATGAAGCCAGAGTGAGAATGATTACTTGCAGAAATAGCAATTAAATTTACATACATATACATGTACATATATAATGTATGTATTTTGAGACAGAATCTTGCTCTGTCACCCAGAGTGGAGTACAGTGGCATGGTCTCGGATCACTGCAACCTCTGCCTCCTGGGTTCAAGCGATTCTCCTGCCTCAGCTTCCCCAGTAGCTGGGATTACAGGCACCCACCACTGCACCGAGCTAATTTTTCGATTTTTAGTAGAGATAAGGTTTCACCATGTTGACCAAGCTGGTCGTGAACTCCTGACTTTGTGATCTGCCCACTTTGGTCTCCCAAAGTGCTGGGATTACAGGCATGAGCCACCACACCTGGCCTAAATTTATATATTTTTAAAAGGGTACATTGGTCAGGCGTGGTGACTCATGCCTGTAATCCCAGCTACTAGGCAGGCTGACGCAGGAGAATCGCTTGGGGAGAGGTTGCAGTGAGCCAAGATTGTGCCATTGTTCTCCGGCCTGGGCAACAGAGCAAGACTCCATCTCAAAGTAAAGCAAAGCAAAACAAAACAAAACAAAAACAAACCAAAAAAAAAGGAAAAGAAAAACTACGTTGAGATTTGAAGAAAAAGAAAAGACGGCTGTAGGTGACGGACTAGAAATAATGTTGGGAGAAATAATGTGAGATGAGTCCATAGAATGAGACTCTGAGAATTTTTATTCCTATTTATGAGAGGAAGAGAGAATGAGGTGGTGAGGGGTACAGAACGATGAGAAAGTCCTTGTCAATCACATGGCTAGAGACTAATGATCACTGAGAAGGAAGTAACATATACAATCATATGCAGTGTATTTCTCAATCAAAATTTCACTAGGGTGCTGCGGAAGTAAGCTGGCTTTACTTCCCCAGCGGAAAACCAGAAAGAAACACATGGCCCCGAGATCCTCAGCAGCCTTGTCCCCGAACTCAAATATGAGGATGAGACAGTCCCTGGGGTCACAGATGAAAAAACCTCAGAAGATATCAAGAGAATCACACTTAAAGAAGTTTTTTTTTTGTTTGTTTTTTTTTTTTTGAGACGGAGTTTCGCTCTTGTTACCCAGGCTGGAGTGCAATGGCGCGATCTCGGCTCACCGCAACCTCCGCCTCCTGGGTTCAAGCAATTCTCCTGCCTCAGCCTCCTGAGTAGCTGGGATTACAGGCACGTGCCACCACGCCCAGCTAGTTTTTTTGTATTTTTTAGTAGAGACGGGGTTTCACCATGTTGACCAGGATGGTCTCAATCTTTCGACCTCGTGATCCACCCGCCTCGGCCTCCCAAAGTGCTGGGATTACAGGCTTGAGCCACCGCGCCCGGCCTTGTTTTTGTTTTTTTTCCAGATGGAGTCTTGGTCTGCTGCCAGGCTAACATGCAGTGGTGCGATCTCAGCTCACTGCAGCCTCTGCCTCCTGGGTTCAAGCAATTCTTTTGCCTCAGCCTCCTGAGTAGCTGGGACTATAGGTGCCCACCACCACGCTCGGCAAACTTTTGTATTTTTAGTAGAGACGGGGTTTCACCATGTTGGCCAGGATGGTCTCCATATCACTTGACCTCGTGATCCACTCTCCTTGGCCTTCCAAAGTGCTGGGATTACAGGTGGAAGCCACCACGCTGGGCCAAGTTTTTTTTGTTTTGAGACAGGGTCGTCTTGCTCTATCACCCAGACTGGAGTGCAATGGCTCATTGCAGCTTATGTTTCCCTGGTTCAAGCGACTCTCCTGCCTCAGCCTCCTGAGTAGTTGAGATTACAAGTGCACACCACCACACCTGGGTACTTTTTGTATTTTTAGTAGAGAGGGGGTTTCACCATGTTGGCCAGGCTGGTCTCAAACTCTTGATCTAAAGTGATCCACCCACCGAAGCCTCCCAAAGTGCTGGGATTACAGGCGTGAGCCACTGCTCCCTGTTTAGACTCAGACTTCTATCTCCATGATCCCCCTCCCTCAAATCCGCCCCACTCAAGCGTGCAGAAAACTCCCTGACTCATGCATTCTGCACTGGAAAAGTGAGATCGAGATGGCCAACCAGCTTCTCCAGCATCGTGGGTTCACTGACAGGAGACCTGTCTCCGACTTAACCCACAGAAAGCATCTAGTGTGCCTGAAAGGAGAAATAATATCCCAGAGGACAGCCAGAGACAGAGGGGAAGGCAGGATTGTCTCCAGCTCTAGACTGTCTACTCTAACTTGGCTGAAGGAGAGAGTGAATCAGCGTGGCTGTTCAGAAGCAGCACGTGGTAGGTTTGTTTCAGAGGTCCCCTGGGCACATCCTTCCCACACTCCTGAATGTCCCCTTTGAGTCCTCGTCCCAATGGGTGGCACTCAACTGCTTTCTACACCGAGGCAAACCTGGCTTATGCCACCATCTAGTGTCAAAAAGGAGGCGGGGACCCAGCTGGAAATCAATCAATCAATCCATCAATCAATCAACAAGCAAATTAAAAATAAAAACTCCGGCGGTCGAATTCCTCGCGTGTGGCGACCGTGGACCGCCCGGCATCCGGCCGGACGAAGAGCCCCGGTCCGGGGCGCCCGGGCGGCCGAGCAGGCGGCAGGGGCGGCGCTCGGCTGCTCCCCGATGCGGCGGTGACCCCCGGGGCTGTGAGCCCGGCGCCCACCGTCAGAGCCCCACCCCCACCCCGCCGCGGGCAGCGCCCCCCGGGCACCGGGCATGCCGGCTGCCGACTTGGGCTCGTGGAAGCGCGTCCACCAGCCGGCAGCGCAGGGGGGGCCCGGCCCGTGCACCCGCCCCCGCCGACCTGCAGCCCGTGAGCCCCGCGTGGACGCGGCGGGGCCCCGCGATCGGCCCCGTGCCAGGCCGCCCGGGTCCGAGCCGCTGCTCCTGCGGGAAGAGGGGTCGCGCCTCCAGGAGGAAGTTCGCCTTCTCCGGCAGATGAAGGAGATGTCGGCAGAGGACCCGGAGGAGTCACAGGGCGGCAAGTCCTCCGAGGTCCTGTCGGCCACCGAGCTCGGGATCCAGCCGGCCCAGAAGGCGCAGGAGCCGGCCAGAGCCAAGGAAGCCTTGCAGGCTGGGCAGTCCAGACG
This sequence comes from Saimiri boliviensis, assembly GCF_048565385.1. Taxonomy (NCBI): domain Eukaryota; kingdom Metazoa; phylum Chordata; class Mammalia; order Primates; family Cebidae; genus Saimiri; species Saimiri boliviensis. The sequence goes on from NC_133468.1 coordinate 2,781,049, forward strand.
GAAACGCATCTGCAGAAGCGTGGAAGGAAAGGCGGCCTGGGCATTCCCGCCCCACGGCGGGCTCAGGGGCTGAGTCCACCCGGGCCTGGGCTCCTCGATCACCGCACAGGTCGGGGCAGGCCTTGGAGACCAGCTTTCAGTTCCCAGCTTGTGTCAGCTTCTGCGCCTCAGACCCCGTGAGCCTTACACTAGTGGGTGCCCACACTCACCCGTCTGCGCCTGCAGGCTCCCGCTCCCGCCGGTGCTGACTCGGCCACTCCCCACCTGTGAGTCTCCGGGGGTGTCTCAGGCTCACCTGCACCCTGTGCTGATGCAGCTGCTCCCCGTCTGTGCGTTCCCGGGGCATCTGCTTACCTGCACCCTGAGCAGTGGCTTCCGTGCTGGTGACTATATGACATGCTGGGACACATCCCTGGTTTCTCCTGAGATACGACCCAGACTCAGGTGCGCACCCGGGCTCCGGCTGAGTTTGATTTTCACTGCGCTACTGCTCTTGGCGGTGGAAGCTGCTTTGGCTCCTCGCTGTGTTCAGATAAAAACGTGTAAGACAAAACCCCTGGCCCTGAAGAGGGAGACCCAGGCATCTCAGATCAACTTCCAATTGACTATCACACTGTCGTTCGACAGAAGAAAAGGCTGACTGACTGTCACCTCCTGTTTCACCTGCCTGTAGGTGGCAGGCTGGGTCTTGTGGAAACTCTCCGGAAGGCACTATTTTTACTTAAAACAAGATCAAACCTGAAACCTTTTCACGTGTGAGTCCTAACACTATAAACCGGAATCCTTTCATCTGTGATTCCTGAAGCTGTAAACCAAGACCCCTCTCATATGTGATTTCTAAAGTTATAAACCTAAGATTCTTCCATGTGTGATATCTAAAGTATAAGCCTATATAAAGGCAGAACCTTCCTTTGTCAGATGAGCTGAATTTGGACCCCCAGCTGTAATAAAAACACTTTCCTTTCCCATTCGGCGCTCGGGAGCTCTGTTTCTCGTGGCCGATCCTGTTACAGGTCCAGAGACCTTGGCTGTGGGTGTCTTTCCACTGAGAAGCTTCTGTGGAGCCCCTGAGGAGCCACCTGCCTCAGGGAGACATGCCCACGAGTAGGAGAGAGACAGGCAAACAGGTGGTGCCTTATCACAGGGCAGCCTCGGGCATCTGAGGCAACACAGCCCAATGCCCAGCCCCCTAGGATCTGGAGTAAACTAGTAGGAGTCAACACTGTTTTCTGTGCCTGGAAATCCCAGTCAGGACAGCCACATCCATCCGCACATGCGCTTCAGCTTCTGATTCTGCACAGGGAGCCTGGTGTGTCCAGTGATGCGTCCAGGGCTGACGCGCCGGCACTCACCTGCACACGGACACGCTCTCCTCTGTCCCAGCCAGACGACACGTGAGGGGGACACAGCCACTAACCGCCCTCACTGCTAACAGCCCCAGACTCTCCCTCCTCTTGTCACCATGGCCACAGCCTTTCTCAGGCCTCTCGCTCTCTCGTAGGAGCTCTCAGGTCTTAACCCAGCTCCATGTGACCCTGCTCCTGCTGTGGGTTCCCTTCTTCAGGGACTCCTCTCTAAGGAGGACGATCTCCAGACATCAGAGCAGCACACAGCCCTTCTCAGCCTGACTCCTCCTCCCAGCCCCATGGCCAGGCTGGCTGCTCCACACCTTGGTCAATCTCTTTAATAAGAGTAAATTCTTGCTGATTTCCTGCAAATGCTGTGTTCCTCCAGCCCGAGAGTGTTTGCAAATGGAGGCTGTTGATGCATTTCTTCTTTTTTATTTTTCTTTTTTCTTTCTTTTTATCTCCTTTCCAATGAACTAACCTCTCTGGGAGTTGCCTCAGGCCCTACACAAGGTGAGAAGTGAAGTCTCAGCAGATGGAGGGTGGGCAGCGTCTCTCACTGCAGGGCGCTGCTACGTTTTAGCTCCACAATTAGTTTTCCTAGAACTCCCAGGACAGCACCTCAGCCACACAAACCATTTGGCACAGGCCTCTGAAGTCCCTTGCATGAGCCCTTTTAAAATATAAAAGTAGAGAAACTCTCCTGGTCACCTGCTGAGAGACAGCTGGTGATGGCGGGGCATGGTGCGCATGGCTGTGGTGTGGGGAGCAGGAAGGTGGGTCTGTGAGGTCCCCGCTGCCCTGGGCTTCCTGAGACCCGAAGTCCCCACAGCTGTGGGTCTTGCGCCTGCAGCCCAGACCTGCAGAGAAGACAGCGAATGGCGTCTGGCACTCTGCCGGCCTGGCCCTCTGAGGAGGGGGAATTGTTAACACTGGGCTCATCTGCCCTACATTCCTCCTCCCTACTGAAAACATAAACTGCTCCGAGACAGGTCTCGCAGAGAAGAACCAGCCCAGAGACGGATGTGCATGGAGAGCTGCCCTCTGGGTGTGGGGAGGCCACTCACACCTGCCTGGGAGGGAACGGCTCCCTGAGACCACGGGGCATGCTCATTCCTCTCTCCCTCTCTCACCCCCACACACCCCTCTCTCCTCTCTGAGCACACACTGTCCTGGACTCTGCAGTTTCCAGCTTCTCTGTCCCTCCAGAAGTCAGATCTCAGCCTGTGCTGACCCCGTGGTCCTCAGAGTTGAGCCTCCAGGCGGCAGAATCTCCACCCACAGGGAACACCAGCAACATCGGGGGTAACCGGGGTCCTGCTGCCAGGACAGCCGGGAAATGCCTCAACATCTGCTCTGCTGGGATGACCCTGCTCCGGATCCCAGGGCAGGTCTCAGCCCCAGTCAGCAGCTCAGCCTCCCAGAGCTTCCCTGGGCTCCGGTAAGTGCAGGAGGCTGATGATGACATTGACATGGGACAGCAGCCTCAGTGCTGATCACACAGTGCTCGAGACCACGGGAAAGGAAGCCCTCAATTCCCCTGCACTGTCAGGGCCAGGGCCGTCCCCCACTCTAGCCAGGCCGCGCCTCTGCTCAGTTCTTCCACCCCAACCCAGGGTACAAGGCCTGACAGGCCTGAGAACGCCGTCCCTCTTGTCTCCGCCTCTCCATGACTCGGCCATGGGCTGCTTTGATGCAAATAGCACAGTAGTTCTGTGTTGAAATCAGTGTTACTGAAGTAGGCTTCATAAATCATACGTGTTTATATTAAGAGCACAGCTTGTGAGAAATGACTAATATGTGGAAATGGATAAACAAATGTGTGTGAGTGACTGTGTGTGTGTGTGTGAGAGTGTATGTGTGAGTGTGTGTGTGTGTGTCTGTGTGTGAGTGACTGTGTGTGTGTGTGTGTGTATGTGTGAGAGTGTGTGTGTGTGTGTGTCTGTGTGTGAGTGACTCTGTGTGTGTGTGTGTGAGTGTATGTGTGAGAGTGTGTGTGTGTGTGTGTGTGTGTGTGTGTGTGTGTGTGGAGAGAGAGACAGAGAGGGAAAATCTCTTAACTACTCTACAATGAACGTACAGACTAACCCACAATCCCTGGCCCCAAGTGCCAGGAATTTGCTTTCTGTCACTACAGATGAGATTTCGCTTGTGTAGGATTTCATCTTGTAGAAACATGTAACACGTCCTCTGTCATACCGACCTTCTAGCCCTCAACACGGCAGCTTTGAAATTCACTCATGTTGTGTGTTTATGTTGCGCAGGGCTGCTCTGGATGGACCTATTTTAATCTGTTCACCTACTGGCAATCACTTGGGTTGTGTCCAGCTTAATCCATTATGAACAATCCTGCAACGTCCCTTCCTCTGGATATCATTATGTGGACACACAGTTTTGTTTCTCTTGGGCACTTCACTAAGGCTAGAATGAGATACCTTCGGGCAGAGTCTATGTGAGCTTTGGGAAGAGTGAGCAAGCATTTGCAGGGCGGCTGTTGTCCTGGCAGCGGGTAACAGAGATGAGCTTGTCCACGTCCCTTCAAGAGATCTTCACGCTCGACTCCCTCTGCGCCATCACTGTGTTTGCGTAATGAGACAGCATGACGACTTAATTTTCCATTTGAGACTACGATGCTCTCTATACATGTTACATGCTTAGTGGGCATCTGCACAGATTCTCTGGCCAGGGGCCGTGCGGCACCCTTCACAGGTGCTCCCTGAGCAGTCCCTGTGGGTTCGCCAGCGTTGCTGCTGCTCTTCGTCCTGCGTCCTCCACGCTGGCCTGTGCGGTGCTCACTGGGAACGGGAAAGACCTGCAGGAGCAAGGACAGCTCCCTACGCCTCTGGGACCGCAGCTGGCACCTTGGGCCAGGCTCTGCAGAGCAAGGACAGTGGGAAGGCTCCTCCCGGTCCGCGTACCATGAGCCCACAGCGGCTGATATACAGCGACTCGGTAGTGGAGATTGTCCCATGAGTCCCCTGGAAAGGAGCTGCTGTGTCTGAGCTCCACCCCACAGGGCTCCAGTGTGACCCCAGGCGCTGGGGCTGGCCCTGCAGGAGTGGATCTAGAACAGCACCGCATTGGGCCATCTACGCTAAGGCCAGGCTCCTCCTGCTCACTGTCCTGGCTGCCTGCGCAGCTCAGGGGACCTTCTGCACTGGGGGAGGGCAGGCAACACTGAGCCTTCCTGCCCCATCTCCCCGCCTGACCTTTTGGTCATCTGTTTTCAGGAGCCACCTCCCAGGCTGTGGTGACTCAGGAAGCGTCACTGTCCACGGCTCCTGGAGGGGCGCTCACTCCCCTGTGGCTGAAGTGCTGGGGCCGTCATCACCAGTGCTCTGCCTGCTGCGTCCATCAGAAGCCCAGCCGAATCTCTTCGCCCAGGGTCTCATAGGTGACACCAGCAACCGGGGCCCAGGGGTCCCCATCAGATTTTAGGCTCCCTGCTTGGTGTCAAGGCTGCCCTGTCATCGCGGGGCCCAGCCTGAGCAGGAGGCCGGTGTCATGGTCCGTGGCACAGCGAGCCTCTTCACAGGACGCAGATGGCCCCTGCAGGGCGCTGTGGTAAAGTCCTGTAAACTAGGTGGCGTACACGCAATGGAAATTTACTTCTCAGTGTTCCAGAAGCTGGAAGTCCAACACGGAGGCCCTGGGGAGGCCGCGCCTTGGGGGGCCTGCCCCCTTCCTTTGTGGGCAGCTGGCTTTCTGCTGCGTCCTTGCCGGGCGGGGGTGGGAGAAGCTATGGGAGCCTCTTTCGTTAGGCCTCAACCCTTAAGACCTGATCATTGCATAGAGACTGTGCTTCCTGAGGCCATCGCACTGGGGCTTGGATATCCACACGTGGCTTTGTGGACACACATTCAGTGTCCGGCTGGGGCAGCTGGAAGGGCAGTGGGGGAGGAGGACAGTGAGCCTCAGTTACCGCTGGAGACCAGCAGGTTCTATGGCTCCTTCCACTGATGACCTGTTGACATTTTGTTTCTGGGAAAAAAGGCCAAACAGATTCTTGGAGAAGCCGCTTCGTGAAATGAGCGTGTCTAAGCAGTGCGTGGGGTGGACGTTAGGGGACTCGATGGTGTCCCTCACGACGCCTCTTCCGGGCGGCGTGTGCTTTCCCAAATGCCTGAGTATTACTGGTCAACCAGTGTCATCGGAGATGCCTTATGGGTCTTGCAATTGGATAAGGGGTCACTCGATTGCACTTCCAGGGGCCGCCGGCACTCCATGACCGAGCTGTGTGCAGTGATGAGGCCCTGGCCGCTCACCCAGGTCGGGACTTGGAGGGGCCGTCCCAGCTCCGGAGGTCGTCACGGAAGGCGCTGAGTTTGCTACAACTGCTCCACACTGAGGCCGATTCCTGAAATTCCGCAACCACAGGAGTGTCGTTAAACCAGGAGTAAGCGGAGGGGCCGAAACGCCAAGTTGCCGCTGCTAGACGTGGGAGTGCACTGCAGACGGGAGAGGTCCACTCCCAACCCCAGCTGACGCTCTCTGGGAGAGCCGGGTCCCAGGTCCTAGTGGCTGGGAGCCAGCTGTGCCCGTGCACGTCCCGCAGTGCAGACCGGCACCAGCACCCAGCCCAGTCGCTCTATGCCCAGTTCTCAAGAGATGATAACCCACAACACCCAAGTGTCTGATATTTGGTGGTGGCAGAGGCAGAAAAGATCAGGTCGTGTGGCGAAGAGAATCTTTGAGGAGCAAAGCAAGAAGGTGAGAAACAAGACACTCCACGGCCATAGACATAATTGCTTTTTAAATTGTATCATTAACGTTTTACAAATTACACGTATTTCCTTTTTTTTTTGGTTTCATCCCCCTCCCCCTTCCTCGTCTCTGAAGCAGCAGGCCTGGCTGGGCTGCCCCTGGGAAGCCTCTGCTGGAATTCACTTGGGGTGGCTGGCAAAATATTAGGGAAAAATTACGGAAAGTTATAGATTCGTCTCAAGCCTTTTGGAAGGCTGAAAGGTTTTATGGGGACAGGCTGAAGGCAGCCGGTCCATTACGTTAGGGAAAAGACGATAAGAGGCTTTCCCAGTTAAGTGTGTCGATCCCACATCCCTTTGTCTCTAGTCTTTTTCCTCCTATAAACTTTGTGCTGGGTGGTCCAGTCAGGGGGAGGTGAAAGGGGAATTACCGGTTAACGGTGTTTGCTCTGGGCCACTCTTTTCACCATGTTAATTATCCACGGGTATGTTGGCTTAGAACCCCTGTGATGGAATTCATCCTGAATAAACGTGAGGATGGACAGGGGTCTGTCCACTGGCTGCAGTCACCCTCTGAAAGCAGCCGACGACCATCCCGAGCCCACTTGAATCACTGAAGCAGGTGTGAGTGCATTTATTCACCCATCGTTGAGTCCGGGACTGCAGGACAGCCCCCTGTGGGTGGCGGTTGACGTCTCAAGCCTCTTCTGTGGCACCTTCTCTCCAGTGTGTGCATCTACCTGGAGTGTCTTCATTGTCACTGCTGGAACCATGTCTCCTGCGGCCAATCAAGCTCTGGAGACAAAAACACCAGCAAGAAAGGCGTTACCCGGAGGAGCTGACCCGTCCTGCCTGCTGCAGGGGAGGCCACACTGGCTCCCACAGCAACTGCCTGCTCTGTCCTCTGCCTTCTCAGAACTGATCTGGGCTCTCTGGCATCAGAGGCCTTCATCAAGTCACTGCTCACATTTGCAAACTTTCCTATCAAGAGAGGACCGCCTTTCAACCTGCCACTCCCCTGTCCTCTAGGTCATTACGGCTCTCACCACCAGCCTTATCAATGTGGGGCTCCAACTGCTACGGGCAGGCTTCAGGTCGGTGATCCAACAAGCAGACCCTGTGCCAGGTCAGAGCCGCTGCTGCAAGACTATCCTGTGCAGACGGGAACGTTCTCTCTGCATTGTGTACAGGGCTGCTGGGTGCTGGAAACGTGCCCAGCATGATGAGGGACTAGATAATACATTTAAAACATTAATTAAAATAGATACCCCGGCTAATGACTGCCACCCTGGAGAGCACAGTGCCGGGGATCCGGACACGTGGGGGACATCACCCCACCTCCCTGGGTTTTTCCTTGCAGAGCAGCTATCAGTGGACACATGCTATCTTTCATCTAGTAGGTACTTCCTGCACACAGCCACAAGTACTGGCCACTCTGTGAGGCCCTGGGGGTGCTAAACACTGGGTCGTATCCAGGTCCTAGAGGGGTTCACAGCTGGGGGCAAATTGTAAGCAGAGTGAAGAGCATGGCCCTGCAGACCTGTGCTGGAAAATCAGGGAGGTGGCAGCAGAGGGGAGGGGACACCTCGCTGTCCCCAGGAGCCCACCCTCATCTCCCCTGGCCCTGGCCACAGCCTGGAGCGTCATGAACTACACACATACAAAGCATAAATTCGATAATATTTAAATAAATAAATACACGATCATGGAGATGCGAGTTTTTCATTTGGAAACTGACCATAGTGGCTGTGCTGCCGAGGGGACACGAATGCAGGGCCTCGCAGACAGCCGCACTCAGAGAGCAGCGGGCGCATCCACACGCAGGCGCCCACCCTGTACGCCAGCCTCCCACCCTCTGAAGGGAGTTCACCTGCTCTCTGAAATGCGCACATTGCTCTTTATCTGGAAAGTCAGCTTCCATCACCACTTCCCTGATCCTCCCCTCTCACAGGAACCCAGAATCAAGGCGCCTTCCCAACCAAAGCCGGAAGGAAAGTTCCACTTTCCACGTCACCTCCACTTCTTCTCAGCAAGTGCGTGATTCCAGATCACGCACCCCTTTTACTCATTCTCGGATGATCTGTGATGGAAACAGGAAGGGTTCCCTTGTTCCCCGCACAGGGCGTGTGGTGGGGGCGCGGCCCACTTCTGCGGACGGGCAGGCTGTGGGGCTCTGGCCCCACGGCGGTGTCTAGGGGTGAGAGTTTGCATCTGAAGCACCAGTGGGCGTGTGTCACAGGGTGTCTTGCTGTCTACAGGTGGCACCTGTTAACCCGCTCAGTTAGACCCTCTACTTGTCACAGGGACACGGGGCTTTCTCAGTCCCAGGGCTTCTTGCCTTGGCGTAGGGAAGAATCGGATCACACGTGGGCTTGGAGAATGAGTGCGAGGTTTTACTGAGTGGGAGAAGCTCCCAGCAGATCGGGCAGCTGGCAGGGAGATGGCTTTCCCCTGGAGGTGGGACAGTGGCGGCCCAGCCCTTCCCCAGCGGTGGGACTCTTCTTCGACCACTCTGGCCAAACGCCACGTCATTCTGCCTCTGCCCGTGGCCTGCCCGCGTGCTGGCACCTCACAGGGCATCCCTCTCAGTGTCCAGCCGCCTCGGTGTTGCTCCATTGATACGCTTCTCTCAACGTGGTGGGCCAGGGTGGTCGTGGGAAATGCAACATTTGAGCACAAAGGCAGGAGTGCTTGTCCTCACCTAGGTCCGTGGGGGTGGAGCCCTACCAGGGACCTCACCCTCCTCTACCCAGCCCTTCCCTTCTCCTGTTTCATATCATTTAAAGGGACCACGCTCTTCCCCTCCCAGCACTTCTGTATCATAATTACAGAACGGGTTGCTTTAGAAAAACAGAGGGGAGACTGTAGTCCAGTCAAAACCCCACAGGGAGGGTGAGGACACCCGTGGGACATGCAGGAGCTTTCCCTGGAGGGTGGGTCTCCCAAGTCTATTTTGGCTGGCAATTGGGAAATTCGTAATCCCAGAAGGAGGAAGCACAGGTGCTGAGGGCAGCCCCTCTCCCGGTTTGTTTATGAGCTGAGGCTGCCGTCCATGACGGACCCTGTCTTGCCAGGAAACAGCATGTATCACATGGTATGTAGATTGCCAGATTTTCATACATGAGCCAACTTGAAATGAAATACATCAACAAAGTGTCGCCCCTATTTTGGACAAAGACAGGCACTCCTTCCTTGCTGTGAGGTGGGACTCCCCCAAGCAGCCTCTCAGGGAGGCTAGGAGGACAGAGGGGCTGGCTGGGGATGGCTCGGGGCCCTGGCTTGAGATGGACGCAGCCCTGCCGCGCATGGGCGTGGTGGGTTTTCTGCATGGGCTCCGCTGCTGCTGGGTCATCCTCCTGGGTGGAAGAGGCTTGGAAAAGAGAAGCAGGACTGGGATGAGGCTCAGAGTCCTCAGCTGTGGAGCGAGAGGTCACCTAAATCATCAGGAAGTGCTCAGTGTCCCCATGTGCCCAACTCTACACTGTGATGCAACAAGAAAGTCCCCTGGCCTCTCCTGCCATGTTTAACTGCTGCAAAACTGCCAGTATCTTCCTGACATCTCCCTGGACCTGCTCACACAGGCCGGAAGGGCGGCTCCTTACAGGGGGAGGTGTGGGCCGGGAGCCGGTGCTCTAACTCTGCCGTCCTGGGGCGCTTCAGCCAGGCTGACGGGCCCCACTGATCACCAGGGGTCCTGCCGGTTCTAATGCATCACTTCCAGGATGTGTAGCTCACAATTAATCACTTCCAGGATGTGTAGCTCACAGAGCATTTCTGAGGATATTTTCCTGGCTTTATTGAGACAGAATTGAACAATTATAAATAAATAAATATATATATATGTATATACATATATATATATATACATATATATATATATATATATATATATATATATGTTATACAATGTGAAGTTTTGGTATACGCAGACAATATGAAATGGTGACCACCATCAAGCTCATAAACATTCCCGTCCCTTCACATGGCTGCCATTTGTGTGTGTGGTGAGAATATTCCAGGTGCGCTTTCTCAGCAGATTCCGAGCGTGCAGCTCGTCACTATCAACCACGGCCGCCATGCTGTGTGCCAGGTCTCCAGAACGCATTCATCACATAACCGAAACTCGGTGCCCTTCACCAGCTCTCCATGTTCTTCACTCTCCGACACCACCCTTCTACTCTGTGTCCATGACTTGGACTTTTTAGGCTAATGGCTGGGTGAAAATCTGTGACATCTGCACAGATGACCTGGGCTATGTGAGCCCTGGGGCCGCCTTTCAACCGTGGGTGGTGTCTTGGAACTCCACATGCCCAGGTACCTCCAGGCATATGCATGGGGCTGGATCACCCCTGCCCTGCGACCCAGGAGCCCGCTGCTGAGGGGGGAATGCCACCCAGTGGTCCTGAGCTTCCGCACGGGGCCCCGCCCCTCACTCACCTGCATCTCTTTCACAGAAAAGCTCAGGAGCGTGGGTCATTCTCTGTGCCTCATTTTCCAAGGCACAGGGCTAGAAAGTGAGCCCCTGGGCAAGGCTGTGGTGAGCCATGAATGTGTCAATGTGTGGAAAGCACACAGTGGTGGTGGGGTTCCCCTAGAGAACGTTGATGTGACACCTGTGCTGTGTAGGTGGGACACGTCTCCTGAGGAGACACACTGCCACACACACTCCCACACACGTCTCCTGAGGAGACACGCTCCCACCCACACGCTCCCACACACACTCAGTCACACTGCATGACACCCATAAAGACCCCCCCAGAGTCCCACGCACACAAACCCACCCACCTCGAGGGACATGGCTCCTCCAGGGACTGTACAATGAGGCCAGGGTTCTTCACCTGCAAAAACCTCTCCTTCCACCGCCCCGCCTTGTGCCCAGCGGGAAGCTGGAATCGGATCTCCAGACTGAAGGCCGCAGGAAAGCCCCGCCTTTCTTTCCATCTGGATTTTTCATCAGCGAGTCAGTGATTGCAGAATCCAGGCTGTTTTCCTGAGGTCACCTACAATTACAGGAGAGAAGAGACCACGAGGACCAGTCACGCCGCGTGGAGTTTCTCAGGCCTTTTGCCCCCTGCCCCGTGAACACAGAGCCCCAGATGGAAAGCGGTGGTCAGAGGCCCCAGAAGCCAGCACAGACACCCTGGGGGAGGTGCAGGCTTTCCCTGGAGGAGGCGTCTCTGTAGTTCACGTGGCTGCCAATCATCACCCTCTTAATCCAGAGAGAATTTGCGGCTGGGCAAAACTTCCCCTTTCACACAGCTCAAAGCCTGATACTGCCCCTCCCGACTGCCCTCTCCAACCAGTGTCATCTGGAAGAGTCGGCCAGGGGCAGTGCAGGCTGCTAGAACAAGGCTGGCTGGGCGAGGAGGCTCCCCGCTCTTACCCCAGCACCTTGGGAGGCCGAGGCAGGTGGATTGCTTTGAGACGTTGATCCCCACCTGCGGGGGCCTGTCCTGCAAACCCTGACCCTGTGACAGATGAATAAATACCCTCCACACACAAAGTACCGTGAACAAGTCAGCTGCTCTCAGAGGGCCATTGGGCTACCCAGCCCTCCAACAGCTGTCCCTCCTCGCATTGATTCAGTTTAGATTTAATGACAGAAGTTCTAAGTCAACATGCTCGTGGATAATTAACACGTTAAAGGTTTGGTTCCAGGGCCCAGAGCAAACACCATTAAGGGGTAATCTGCCTTTGACCTTCCCCCAGACGGCCATGGGCTCAAAGGTTAGTTTTCAGACCACGTGAGTAAACAAGGGAGTTAGAGACAAAGGAACGTGCAGTGAACAGACCTAACTGGGGAAGCCTCTATTACCCCCAGTTTGTACCCGTGACCTCATGCTCTGAGGTAAGAGCCGGCTGCCTTCAGCCTGTTCCATTATTACAAGTTATGAAAACCTTCTGGCCTTCCAAAAGGTTTGAGACTATATCTTATAACTTTCCCTGATATTTCCCTTAATATCTTGCCAGCCACCCTGAGTGAATCCCAACATTGCTTGAGGCCAGGAGATCAAGACCTGCCTAGGCAACATAGTACGACCCCCCCATCTCTACAAAAATAGAAAGAAAATTTGCCTGGCATGGTGGTGTACGCCTGTGGTCTGAGCTGAGATGGGAAGATCACTTGAGCCCAGAAGGTCAAGGCCGCAATGAACTCAGATCGCACCACTGCACTCCAGCCTAGGCAACACAGAGACCCTGTCCCCAGAAAAGAAAAGGTAACAAAATACCATGGGCTGGGTGGTATAAACACAGTTTTTTCTTTCTCGCAGTTCTGGAGGCTGGGATGTTTCAGAGCAAGGTGCTGGCACCATGGACCAACATGGCATGATCCTTAATGTCTATTGAAGAAGCTACATATTCTATGATTCAAGCTAGGTGTCATTTTGTAAAAAGGCAAACTCTAGAGACAATTTAAAAAATCAGCTGTTTCCAGCTGGGTGTGGTGGCTCATGCCTGTAATCCCAGCACTCTGGGAGGCTGAGGTGGACACATCACTCGAGGTCAGGAGTCAGAGACCAGCTGGGCCAACATGGGGAAACCCCGTCTCTACTAAAAGTGTGGTGCTGGGTGCCTGTAATCCCAGCCACTTGAGAGGCTGAGGCACGAGAATCACTTGAACCTGGGAGGTGGAGGTTGCAGGGAGCCGAGATCGTGCCACTGCACTCCAGCCTGGGTAACAGAGTGAGATTGGTCTTAAAAAAAAAAAAAAAAAAAAAAAAAAGCTGTTTCCAAGGAACAGACAGAATAACAGGTGAAGCCCAGGGGGTTGTCAGCAGAGAACAATGAGTGCACATGCAAGGTGGAGCCAGACATTGAAAATTAAAAAAAAACAAAACAAAACATGAAAATGCAAAATAAAAAGTAATCCGTAATGCTAAGACATAATAGTGTGTAAATGTTGGTTCATTAACCATGACAAATGCACCATTCTGATATGTGAATTACAAGGGAAATGGAGGAAAGGGGCCTGTGCTAACTTCAGTATCTAACTTTTGCTAATGTAAAAGTTATCCAGATAATAACGTCTATTAATTAAAGAGTCATTTTGCAACACTATTTTGGGGGCCGATCTACTGCAGCAAATGTTGAACAATCAGCTCATGTCTAATCAGGAGCTTCAGATGTGTTTCGCTATTAAATGTGAACCAAAGTTGAGCTGTGAGTGTATCTTCCTCCGGTAGTGAAACACTACTGATTGAATAGTAAATTAAAATTTTCTCACATGAATAACAATATGGCTTAGCATTTTTATTGATTTATTTTAAATATGCAACTTTGAAACAAACCTGCAATCGTTATTCTTGAATCAGCAGAATGGCTGAGTCTCCGCAGTGCGGTCAGCTCACCGTCTGCAGGTGCGCCTGTGCTTGGTCGGGGACCCCTTCTTGACTTGCTGCTGGTCTGGGGCTGTATAGATTCTTGAAGGAGGAAAATGCTTTTCTCCTCAAATTCATCAGCTAAGAACCTGGGAAATGCACTCACAGTAAAGAGAGCTGCTGACATCTTGTTGGCAGAAGACCAGAGGAAACGGACCATACTTTATGCAGAGCTCAAACGGTGGGTCCCGCAGCACTGACTCCCCGATGGCCTCTGAGCCAACGCTGGGCTTTCAGAAGATCCTGGGTTTTCACGTGCACTTGAAACACCTAAGAGACAGGTTGTGTGGAAAATGCCTTTATGATGAGACGGTCCAGAAAGGCAGCTGAACAGAGTGACTGAGCATGGAGGCTGGAGCCCGAGGGCCTGGGCTCAGTCCCACTTAGAGCCACGAGAACCGGGGAACGTCCTGCAACCCCTCAGCCTCCAGTTCTCTGCACTGCCGTCCAAACACTTCAATGGGGCTGACTGGTTAGCACGATGAGGCCGAAGATCATTGAACAGAGTTAAAGCTTTAGAAAAAGCGGCTGATTCTTCAATGCTCCACGATTCCTCCATCATTAAATGCCTGGGAGAAGCTACACACTTGACAGCGGGTGACCAGAGAGGGGACATGGATGCTCCAGGGCAGGGAGGGTGGAGGTTGGCTTTTCTTCATTTGCCTGTGTGGGAGGCTTTACAGCGCACGGACAGTACATGTGATCATCTCCTGTGACGCCCACGTCAGCCCTGAGGGTGGGCAGAGCAGGAGCTGTGGCCTGCGCTTCACAGTTGGAAGAAATTCTCTTAAAGGCGTGTGACCGGCCGGGCGCGGTGGCTCAAGCCTGTAATCCCAGCACTTTGGGAGGCCGAGGCGGGTGGATCACGAGGTCGAGAGATCGAGACCAACCTGGTCAACATGGTGAAACCCCGTCTCTACTAAAAATACAAAAAATTAGCTGGGCATGGTGGCACGTGCCTATAATCCCAGCTACTCAGGAGGCTGAGGCAGGAGAATTGCCTGAACCCAGGAGGCGGAGGTTGCGGTGAGCCGAGATCGCGCCATTGCACTCCAGCCTGGGTAACAAGAGCGAAACTCCGTCTCAAAAAAAAAAAAAAAAAAAAAAAAAAAAAAAAAAAGGCGTGTGACCTTCCAGTCACCACACTGCTGTGTGATGCACCTGGGGCAGAAACGTACCTGAGGCCTCGGGGCCAGAGATGTCTTCACGCTCCAGACCTCCAGATCGTGCTCTAGACCCCCCAAAACACGAACTCCGTTGACTCTCAAGACGTCCTGACCCAGGGTTTCTGTGGGAGGGCTGATGTCCTGGAATAGATGCCTGAGCCCTGAAAAGAGCTTGGACACAAGACCCGGCCTCTGTCTCTCCCTTGCCATCCCAGACCCCAAACAGGATGTGGGTTTATCTCAAATGAAGCCCCTTGGAAAGACGAGGGTGATTCAAAACAGGGCAATCCTTTCATAGCAGCGTCCCAGGCAGCTGCCATGGGCTACACGTTTCCAATGATAAGTTGGTTACAAGGGACCCCTGCAGCCAACTGACCCCTAACTGTATTAGGCTTTGTAACACCCAGCTGTATTAGAAAGCAACATTCTAAACGGTCACATGACCGCTTCGATTCCCTCCACTTGACCAGCCCTGGGTGAGCAGCTAATGCCCTTGTCTGATAAGGGGCACCTGAGCTGGAGTGTCAGTGGCTTGATGAACTCGGTTTATAAAGCTTCCCGCCTGACTTACTATTGATCTGAGCCACTGTCTGTGCAGCTGGACTAAGGCCTGGCTGAGGACGGGCAGTGGCTGCACCAGCACAGGGTGGACCTTTCTTCCTGTTCATTTCTTCCAAACCAAAGTCAGCGTCTTCAGACTCCTATTGCATCCCGAGCCCTGCAGGGACAATGCACAGAGTCCCTTCTCCTCTTAGAGGGAATCCTCCACAGCTACAGCCTGGACAGCCCACCCCAGGACTGTCGCTGAGGACCACCCAGGTCCTATTTCTAAGCAAATGTCCATTCCTCTAACCTGAGGGCCCTGTCTCTTCTCACCACTCTCCCCAGCAGCGCCCTAAACAGTAGGGATCCTGTCCTCATCCCACCACATTTATATGAATATCAAAACCCCAGTCTTTCCTTTACAAAACCAAAATGTGGCACACATACACCACGGAATACTGTGCGGCCATAAAAAAGAGTGAGCTCATGTCCTTTGCAGGGACATAGATAAAGCTGGAAGCCATCATCCTCAGCAAACTAACACAGGAACAGAAAACCAGACACCGCATGTTCTCACTCGTAAGTGGGACTTGAACAATAAGAACACATGGACAAAGGGAGGGGAACATCACACACTGGGGCCTGTCAGGGGCAGGGGGCAAGGGGAGGGGCAGCATTAGGACAAATACTTAATGCGTGTGGGCTTAAAACCTAGAAGACGGGTTGATAGGTGCAGCAAACCACCATGGCGCATGTGTACCTGTGTAACTAACCTGCACATTCAGCACGTGTATCCCAAACTTAAAGGAACATTAAAAAAACAAACCTCGGAATCAAGATTGCTAAAGTACTGTGTGATATTTTGGCAACAGTATTCAAGAGTTTGACTTTTTTATTTTTTTTTTTGAGACGGAGTTTCGCTCTTGTTACCCAGGCTGGAGTGCAATGGCGCGATCTCGGCTCACCGCCACCTCCGCCTCCTGGGCTCAGGCAATTCTGCCTCAGCCTCCTGAGTAGCTGGGATTACAGGCAAGAGCCACCACGCCCAGCTAATTTTTTTTTGTATTTTTTTTTAGTAGAGATGGGGTTTCACCATGTTGACCAGGATGGTCTCGATCTCTTGACCTCGTGATCCACTTGCCTCAGCCTCCCAAAGTGCTGGGATTACAGGCTTGAGCCACCGCGCCGGGCCGAGTTTGACTTTTAATTCACCTTTCTTGTCATGTCTTTTACAGAATTTGCTATCATGATTTTCCCAGTTAAAAGAGAGCAGTGTGAGCGTGTTCTTGTACATACAAAATTGAAGTTACTTCTATTTAAAATATAGATAGACTCACCGGGAGACAATAAGGATCGACGTTTGCATGATGGAAAGATATTACTTGCATTAATTTTTAGGTGATGGTTGTTTACCTGTGGCGCAGTGCACACATGTGACATGCACAGACTGCTGCCTTCTTAGAAACACTGTTACCACCACCCAGATGTAAATCCCTAGCAGTCCCTCTGCAGCTAATTTCCGGGCAGGAACCCCAGGACATACCTACCCTGATCATGATCAACACATTTTAACTTTATGTTTAAACATCATATAAATGCAAACCCACAGTATGTACTCTTTTGTTTCTGGTTGAAAATTACATGTGAATATGTGAATTTCACCCACGTACCACGTGATGAAGCATCCGTCATTTTGTTCTGCTGAGTCAGTATATAACGTTGTAGAAAGTTGGCACAACTAGTTTACACTTCCGTGTTTTTTACCTTCACTCTGCTGTTTCTCACGATGGTTGCTTGAAACAAGGCGTCTGTGAAGTCCCCCAGATGGACACCAACATCCTGGGCTCCTACATGTCTCTTGGACACAGATGGCAGGAGTGAGACTGTAGGGTCACAGGTGCTGATGACTGTAGTGCACACTAGAAAGCCACTTATCAAAATGGTTGAAACTAAGTATGCTCCCGGAGTAACCTGACAGTTGAAGGTCCTCCACATCCTCACCACCCTTTGCATTTTTGTCTCTGATAACGTGCCTATTCGGGCGGGTGTAAGAGTGAGAAACTAGTTTCAGTGTGGACTCTGCTAATGACTTGGGATTGAGTGCACTGTCATGAGCTGAACTTGCTGAGGTTTCTAGGATTTTGATAAGTCACATAACCTTCTGAGTTCCTGAATGACTATTTAAGGTGCTTTGTTAGAAGAAGGATCCAACAGGCCAAATTGCAGAGGGATATGGAACAATGGAAAGATATTAGCGAGGTCACTCTAGATTTCAGAAAAAAAAAAAAATGGAAAAGACATAAAATGGACACGTCACTAAAAATGCACAAATATCACAACAAAGCAATTTAGAGAAGGCAAACTGTGGGTGAATAAAAGTCACATGAACACATGTTCTGATCCTTTTGAGGTGAAAGAAACCCTTGGGGAGCCCAGCGCGTCTGTGTGGGAGGAGCTGCCTGGAAGGGCAGAGAGCAAAGCAAAAGGGCTTGTGGGGAGCAGGATGGGAGCGGCAGGAGCTGCCAGAGCCCCCTCAGCAGGAAGCCAGGGAGAGGGTGTAGAGATCAGCCAGCCAGGGGCAGGGGTCGGCAAAACCTATAGGTTCCTGTGGATGCCCTAGGATTGTGTAGTTACCTCTGAGTGAGGCATGAAACCAGTGAGTGTTGAGCAGACAACTAATGTTGCAATTTAAAAAACAAAAATAAATTTCCAGCCAGGCTGTGGAGCTTCAGAAGCTCTTACTCACAACTGGGATAACGAGGTCAGCGATCCGGCAGGACGTCCCTCAGCACATAGTAACACTAAGTGTGCACCCGCCATGCAGCTAGTCCACTGTGGTTCAGAGACGGAGGGAAACGCGCAGGGGGAAGTCCTCACTGGTCACGTGGTGTCGGCAGTGACCTGGCTGCTCAGCACAGGGTTTAAACTAAAGTGTAGTTTACACAATGCTGACCCGCTGGAAGTGATGGAAATGGTTCATATGCATATGTGGATGAAATTAAATGTTTAAGTCTGAGTTTAAATCTTAGAAAAAATAACAAATAAACCAGATGAGGCCTAAAGAGGAAAAATTATTCGCTTAAGAAATGGAAACACATTATGAATTCTCTAAGTATCTCTAGGGATGATTTGGAAGTCGGAGTGGAACCACATGATTTACACTTGAGTTAGTGACTCAAGAGAAGGAGGAAAACACGATTTGAAATGGTGATAAAGAAAAATATGAGAGGCCTTTAGGTGGCTGATGATGAGTGTTAATAGTGTGAGTAAACTCTGTGCTTCTGGGTCCCAGGAAACAACGACAGAAAGTGCCACACATGCTCTGCTGGCACAGTTGGCAGGAACAAGTGACCTCCCTTCAACCCACACTCCCTTTATTTTTTATTTATTTTTTGAGGCGGAGTTTCGCTCTTATTACCCAGGCTGGAGTGCAATGGCGCGATCTCGGCTCACCGCAACCTCCGCCTCCTGGGTTCAGGCAATTCTCCTGCCTCAGCCTCCTGAGTAGCTGGGATTACAGGCATGCGCCACCATGCCCAGATAATTTTTTGTATTTTTAGTAGAGACGGGGTTTCACCATGCTGACCAGGATGGTCTCGATCTCTTGACCTCGTGATCCACCCGCCTCGGCCTCCCAAAGTGCTGGGATTACAGGCTTGAGCCACCGCGCCCGGCCACACCCCCTTTATTTAGGATTCCCGGCTGCCCTGGCCCCTCTCTGACATCGTGAGCAGCTTCAGAAAGGAGGATCAGGACAGCCAAGGCTCCCCACCTGGGATGCCCCGGTGTGTCAGAGGCAGGAAGGCTTTGGGGTCTCAGGGCAGTGTGGGACAGTGAGGGACACTCCTGAGATGGCCTCTCCCAGCTGGAAAATGACTCAGAGCCTCCAGGGGAGTTTGGTCATCGTGGTGCCCACTGGGTAGGTTTGGGTGGCAACACAGACCTGCTAGGACACACCTTCACCCCACCGGGTCAGCTGTGAGAACTCAGGGCAGAGGGGCCCAGGAACAGGCGGGTGACAGCTCTTATTTCAATGCAGTGGCTCTGCTCCCGTGAAAGTTTTCCGAGATGTAAGGTGGCTTCGGAAAGCTCAGGCTCCACAGCAGAGTGTCAGGAAGCGGAGTCGCATCTGAACCATACCCGGGGCTCCTGTCTTTACCCTCCTCACTCACTGTACAGAGGAGGGGGCACCTCACCTGGGGACAGGGGATCCACAGTCGGCTGTGCTCCACACACCCGCCCTCCTCACTATGCTGATTCTGACCCACAGTCCCTCCCCTCTGTCCAATTTAGGGTCTGTGGCCCAGGCAGGGCCGGCTCAGCCACCCTCAGCATCCGAAGGTTCTGAACAAATGCCACAGCTGTCTGCACTGAGGACAGCAGCAACACTGGCAATGCTGACAGCTGGGCCAACATGACACATTCTTCACATATACACGCCGTTAGCATTTTCTGTCACTCTGCACTTTGTAAGTCATTTCCTTAAAGGGGATTTTTGCTATGCCAGATAATTTCAATATTTATGTAAACCAATGCTTTTTTCTCAAGATCAGTATTTTTGTGTCCTAAAACAACTATATATATGTGTGTTTGTATGTGTATATATATACACAACTATATATCTGTATACGTGTATGTGCATATATATACAACTATTTGTATATATACACACACACATATATGTTCATATAAAAAACATTAGAATTATATCTCAAAGTTCTGTTAAAAAAAATCAATGGCCTGATATTCTAGTGCTAAGGGATGGCTTAATTTAAAACATAGTTTCTAGTAGATTCCTTTAAAAATATTATAGCAGGGATTTCCAGATCCCCCCGACTCCCACCTTTTTATTATTTTTGATTATTTTCCAGAGTCTTGAATTCAATGAGGTGAAGGTAGAAGAAAGCATTTCGAAAGCCAGTGGGTACAGGAGAGCTGGTGTCGGGGGAGGCAGAGTGGGGAGAGATGCTCCTTTAAATGGAAGCCTCTGGAACCCGCAGAAAGCAAGGGTGAGGTGGGCCATCTTCCTGCAGAGCTACCAGAGAAAGGCTTTAGACCCAACACTCCTGTTCACAAATACAGACAGAGGCACCTGTTTTCTTAAAACAACTCTTTCTATATAGAAATAGAAATAATTAAAAGAGGAAAATTGCGGTTTAGTTATTTCATTCAATTATTAATGAATAACTTACGAAACAAACAAAAACTGTAAAAGTGGAACTCAAATTATTGTTTAATAATCTGGATCTGTGGCTCAGATACAGATTGAGCAAAACAGCCATAGATGATGCCCCAGCCGTGGAAGATGTCCCAGCTGTGAAAGATGCCCTCAGGTGTGGAAGATGCCCCAGCCGTGGATGATGCACCCAGTCATGGATGACGCCCCATCGGTGTATGATGACCCATCGGTGGATGATGCTCCAGCAGTGGACGTGGAAGATGCCCCAGCCGTGGATGATGCCCCCAGCTGTGGATGATGCCCCCAGGTGTGGATGATGCCCCCAGGTGTGGATGATGCCCCCAGGTGTGGATGACACCCCCAGGTGTGGATGATGCCCCCAGGTGTGGATGACACCCCTGGCCGTGTCCCATTGGTGAATGATGACGTATCGGTGGATGACGCCCCATCGGTGGATGACGCCCCATCGGTGGATGATGACCCATCAATGGATGATGCCCCAGCAGTGGACGTGGAAGATGCCCCAGCCGTGGATGATACCCCCAGCCGTGGATGACGCTCCCAGGTGTGGATGATGCCCCCAGGTGTGGATGACACCCCCGACCGTGTCCCATCGGTGGATGATGACGCATCGGTGGATGACGCCCCATCGGTGGATGATGCCCCAGCGGTGGATGACGTCCCATCGGTGGATAACTTCCCATCGGTGGATGATGTCCCATCGGTGGATGATGTCCCAGCGGTTGATGATGTCCCATCGGTGGATGATGTCCCAGCAGTTGATGATGTCCCATCGGTGGATGACGCCTCAGCGGTTGATGATGTCCCATCGATGGATGATGCCCCAGTGGTTGATGATGTCCCATCGGTGGATGATGTCCCATCAGTGGATGATGCCCCATCGGTGGATGATGCCCCAGCTGTTGATGATGTCCCATTGGTGGATGATGACCCATTGGTGGATGATGCCCCAGCAGTTGATGATATCCCATCGGTGGATGATGACCCATCGGTGTATGATGCCCCAGCAGTTGACGATGTCCCATCAGTGGATGCCCTATCAGTGTATGATGACCTCTCGGTGGATGATGTACCATTGGTGTATGATGCCCCAGCAGTTGATGATGTCCCATCGGTGGATCATGCCCTATCAGTGTATGATGACCCCTCGGTGGATGATGTCCCAGCGGTGGGTGGATGATGTCCCAGCGGTGGGTGGATGATGTCCCAGCGGTGGGTGGATGATGTCCCAGCGGTGGGTGGATGATGTCCCATTGGTGGATGATGACCCCTTGGTGGATGATGTTCCATCGGTGGATGATGTTCCATCGGTGGATGATGACCCCTTGGTGGATGATGTTCCATCGGTGGATGATGACCCTGATGCCCCAGCCCTGGATGATGACTCAGCTGTGGATGAAAGCCAACAGTTGTTTTCAAGAAAAGTCTAGTATACAAGTCATTAGTGAGATTTATCAAGAAAAAAGGGAAATCACAAAATTAATATCAGAAATTAATAGAACGACATAACCACAGAGAGAGCAGAGATGACAGAACAATGAGTGGACAGTATGAATACATAACTTGTTTTAAAGCAACATTTTGTTTCACTTGGGCTGGTGGCCATATGCTGCAGTAGCCGGCCAACAGTGAGAGTCTCCTCATGGAGGAGGCTTGGGTCGAGGCTGAGGGTCTTCAACCCGCATGCACAAGCAAGTTGCCATGAGGGGATGGAAACCAGACTACCACCCAAGTGCTGCACAGAGTTCCTGCCTGTCCCTCTCCTCGCCATTTTCAGCTGGCAGGGCTTGAGCACTTTAGGGCTTGGGAAGATACTACTACTAAATCTACTAAAAGGGCCGGGCGCGGTGGCTCAAGCCTGTAATCCCAGCACTTTGGGAGGCCGAGGTGGGTGGATCACAAGGTCAAGAGATCGAGTCTATCCTGGCCAACATGGTGAAACCCCGTCTCTACTAAAAATACAAAAATTAGCTGGGCATGGTAGCGCGTGCCTGTAATCCCAGCTACTCGGGAGGCTGAGGCAGGAGAATTGCTTGAAACCAGGAGGCGGAGGTTGCAGTGAGCCGAGATTGTGCCACTGCACTCCAGCCTAGCGCCTGGCGACAGAATGAGACTCTGTCTCAAAAAAAAAAAAAAAAAAAAAAAAAATCTACTAAAAGACACCACCGATCCTTATGTGCTCCGGCCAGCTGCTGAACAAATGAACTTCACAGCTGAAGTGGGCAGCACTGGCCCGTGTGGTCCCCCAGTCCTCTTAGAATCTGTGAGCTTGGGGCCGACTGGAGGGTGGACAGTGGGAGGAGGCGGAGGATCAGGAAAATAACTGATACTAGGCTTACTATGTGGATGATGAAATAACCTGTGCCGCAAACCCTCATGACACACGTTTACGTATGTACCAAACCTGCTCATCATGCACAGGTTCCCCTGAACTGAAAAATTAAACAGAAAAGGACGTGTGAGCTGATCCAAACACCTGGGGATCTTTGTGCTTTTCACACTGATGACTACGCCGGTCTGTGGGGGGATGTGCCTATAACTGCCCTGGGTTGTGTGACCACAAAGGCCACTTTATAACGATGGGCAGTGTCTGGGACCTCCTTAGGGCTTATACACGAATGCTGGACTCCCTGCGTGGTGGCGAACACCCCCTGACTAAGAGCATGCCAGTAGTTTCCAGTGTCAGCACAGGTCCACACTCCTGGGCTCATGTTTTCACTTTTTCATTCAGGAACTCGGGAGCTGGGATCACCCCTTGGCCCTTCAGGTTCTCCACCTGAGCAGTGAGGATAATCAATGGCTCTGGTGAGGGTGGAGGAGTCACTGTACAGACAGAGTAGAGTGGGGCTGGATTTTAGTTTTTAGAAGTGGACACTGGCGAATGGGCTGTGTAAACGGGAACTCTCTCCTGAGAACACACACCGCCTCGCCTGCACAGAAGCTCCACATTCACATCACATGATGCAGCCTCACACGAGACACCGCCAATCCTCACGCACCCAACTCAGTGCCACCCAAAAGGGAGCACAGCTGCGGCCTCAAAATGTGGCCATGATTTTTCCCTGGGGAATTCAGGTTTTCACAAAACACTTTCACTATGCTTACTCCTATCACAATCCCAGAATCAGGGTGGCACTTCACATTGAAACCAGTTTTTCTTTTTTCTTGACAATGATACCAGAATACTTACCAGAGTCGCACTTCAGAGTGAACACCGGCACTACCTGCAATGCAGAAACAAAGCTTTATGAGGGCACGTCGTGCTGTGGATCGTTTGCACAACGTTCTGTTTCTCTCAGTGAATACTGAAAACCTGATCAGAAACGTAGTCAACTGCTACAGTAATCAGAACAGCATGGTACTGGTACCGAAACAGAGACATAGACCAATGGAACAGAACAGAGCTTCATTGGACAGGACAGAACGGGCGGCCACAGAGGCCTGGGACAGATGTTTTGTCCCCGCAACACAGCAGGGAGCACACTTCATGGCGTGCTGATGCTTACTGAATGGTACAACTGAGGACTGGGTGATTCTGTTTGATACGGCAAGTCTACTTCGCCACGACAGGCAGTGCAGCACATTAGTTTACAGATTAGCCTTTGGTGTTAGGGAGATCCAGCTGTGGGTGTGTCTCGTGAATAATTTACTTACCTGAGACTCACATTCCTCATCTGTATAATGAATAGAACCAAATTAATAATGCCTCAAAGTGATGCTTCAAGGAGGCAACATAGAGAAGTGACCACATAGTATCCAAGACTCAAATGTGTATCAGTTATCCTTTTCATTTTAATAACTTAAGCAGCTGTTATTAAGAACAGTCATGTGGCAAAGTGACATTTTGATCAATGATTACTTACATGGCTGGGGTCAGACGGGCGTACACAAACCTACTGGCCTGCATCGTTAGATGAAAACAAAATTTTTGGTTAAACATTTTAAGTAAGATGCTATACAAATGAAAAACTAACAACAGTGATGGAATTTTTAGGAAGAGATGAAACTAAGTTCACAAGGATTTGGAGAAATGTCTCCTCAAATATGCTGCTACAGGAGCATGAATTAGCATCACCATTTTGAAAAATATTTGGCAGTATTCATGTCAATAAAAGATATGTTCCCTTCTAACAATCTGCTTCACAGAAATGAGTGCCAGTATTATTCCAAAACCATTGACAAAAGTACTCAAAGCAACATTACTTCTCACAGCCATAATTACTTAAAAACAGAAAAAGAAAATTCGATGTCGATCAACAGTAGAGTGGATAAACTGTAATATGTGACTATGGAGGAATGGTGTGCAACAGGGAAATGGAAGAACTACAGTTACACTTACGAACATGAATGAATTTCAAATCATAATGGGAGCAAAAAAGGCAGACACCGAGAAACACATACTGACTTATTCTATGTATAACAGTCCAGACCTGGAGAGGTCTAAACGAGTCATTAGCAGTCAGAGCAGGTCCCTTAAGGGAGAAGATTAAAGGAGGAGGGAGATTTCAGGGAGGGACAGGGATGTCTGCACTTGTGCCATCTCACCCTCTCAGACGTCACGGTCCCAAAAGAGGGTGCTGGCAATATTTAGGTGGTTCAAAGGTGTCATGAAGAAAAGCAAATGACACACAGCAGCAAACTCAGGTCTTTAATGAAGTGCCCCAGACTGGATAGAGGGTGCCCACTTAGTTTTGTATCTTATTATGTAAAATGAGGATCCTCCAAAGAGAAAAATGTCATCCGTAGCATGGACAGAATTACGTGCTATCAGCACATTTTATCACAGGAGTTTCCAGCACAACTTTTAGAAATCTGTGAATAAAAGGTCCAGAACTTAACTTATAAATATCAACTTAGAGAACAACGGAAGCCTGATTTTTGAAGACAGGAAATAGTGTAATGCCATCTTCTGTGGGAAGGAACTCTTGGTTTCCCAAAAAATTAGAAAACTGGAGAGAAAGAAGCCTCATCTCAGCATCGGTGCTAGGGGTGGGAAGTGGAGGCTACAAATGTGATCAAGGTCAGACTTCTCCCGCCTTCCCAGGAGACTGGAGATGTGCCAGCGTGCCCAGAGTGAACATTCACTCTGCCATCCACCCCCTGGGAGACCCCTTTAAACCCACAGAGAGGACAGAAATATAAATATGCTATAACAAATCTTAAAGGGTGATTATCAATTTTCCTTTGGCACACAGCAGAACTTTTTCTCTAAGTTCAAGTAAATGCCTGTGAGAGAGATGTTCCCACAGATTCCTTCCTTCCTTTACAGATGACACTCAATGCTCAGCCCCGCATCCCTTGTGCATAATCCCAAGGAGTGCTGATTAATCCAAACCAAAGGTTCTGATGTTTCCCTGGGCAGAAAAGAGCAGGCATAGGAGCAAAGATCATCTCTAATGAACACAGCACCCTCACAACCCAGAGGGACAGTTCCTACCTTTACGACAACAAACTTTGAAAAGAACAAACCAAACCTCACACACATTTTCATTTTCTTCCTGATTTCATACCCCCTTCTTCAGCCCCTCAAGCAGCAGGGATAACGTGAAGGCTCTCAGGAACCCTTTCCCATCAGGTCCTACCTGGAAAGTAGTTCCCTACCTTGGGGGTCGTCTTCAGTGAGCCTGAAGTCGCTCCCCAGAAGCCAGCCTTTAGAAACAAAAACATCAGGACAAGTCATTAGAAAGAGTGACTCATCCACACCTCTTCCTCCAGCTGAAGCCACGCTGCCTCGCACATCATTCCCTGGTCTTTGCTCTGGGTAGACACACCTTCCTACAGCCTCCCTGGCTGGAGTTCTATATTGGCCAAATCACTTTCTCTCAGGAGACCCCCAATCCTCCTTCCCAGCAGGATCCCAGAATCAGGTTTCTATACACTCAAGCAGCAAGTTGGTCCCTCATGAAGTGAGTTACTTCAAGGTACTTACTTTTCACTCTCTCCTGGGATAGTTTCTGCAATTAAACAAGAGGACACATTATGAGGACGAGATTCTGCAGTGCCCTTCACATAGAGCTGTTGTTCCCTTGGCAAGGGTAGAAAACCAGAAGTGGTACAGTGGCTGAGCCACAGGTCAACAGCCCCAAAACCATGAGGATGCTTATGGAAAGATAAGATCTTTATTCACAGAACTCACCTTTAAAGTGGATTTAATGGGCAAACACACAATGTTTAATCCAAGGAGGAAAACGTGTTGAGGACAGTGCCTCTGCATTACAGCCCATAATGGATGCTGCCACTTGAAAACCTCTCAGTGCATTGCATGTTAGTTGGGAAGACACTCCCACTGAACTTCACCCCCACAAAGAGAATTGCATATGCTGTACATAATGTACAATTTCAGATTTTCATATCAAAATTAATTGACAAGAAATCAGAAAAGCAAAATGTCTTTAAAGACAAAGAAAAGGAGTCTTACATAGAGGCTTTGCTCCTCCAGGTCTTCTTCCCCTTCCCAGGATCTGAGTCCGACCGTGCTCGCCTGGTCAACCGTAGACACTGGAAGGACACAGAGGAAAGCTCAGCACCCCGGTGGTTGGTGGCTGTGAGTCACTCAGGGAGCTCTGCTGGATGTGGGGTATGGAGCTGGGTGATGATCAAGCACGGACTGAGTTGCTGCTGGGCCGTCCCCATGGGTGGAAGAGGGCTGGCCAGGGAGGGCAGCAGGAAGGAGATGAGACATGGAGATCTCCGCCTCGTACTGGAGGCATCATGCAGCAACACAAGGGTCAACCGAAAATGAAACTCAAAGGCACACTAAGGTTCAATGGAAGAGTGCCCTTCTGCGTCTCACACGTTTTGAAGCTCTTTTAAACAAACAGCATATTCAAGACTATGTCAGTACTCTAGGACCCAATCATGCTGGTGCCAGATTTAGCATCAGTTTTAAAGATGCATAATAAAAACCTCGGTCTACCCAGTCCCTTATCTGAACCCAGAGACTTTCTTCTATTGATTCCAGGTTTTAAAACTCTTTCAACCAATTGACAATCAGAAAATCTTGAAATCCTTCTTATGACCTGGAGCCCCGACCTTCTCCCACTTTCTGTGGTCCTGTCTTTCTAAACGGAAGAAATTTACATCTTGCATGTATTAACTGATGTCTTATGTCTCCCTAAAACATGTAAAAACCAAACTGTACCCTGATCACCTTGGACATATGTACTCAGGACCTCCTGGGGCTGTGTCACCAGCATGTCCTTAACCTTGGCAAATTAAACTTCTAAACTGATCGAGACCGGTTTTAGATAACTTTTTGGTTTGCAATGTGTAATCATGGTGGGGTTTACTTTTTAGAGGAGGACACTAGGGATTTATTGTGTCAAACAGAAATAACAACAATATTTATTTATATGATTTACGTCCCAAGAATACTTTTCCATTTATGGATTCACATACAGGGAAATGACTGTCACATAAATGGATGTCACTGCAGTTCTGTTTTTTAGACTTTTCAAACCTTGAATAAAAGCTAAGTTGAACAGACAGATGGATTCAATTCTAGGCAAAACAGTCTATTGTCATTATGTACTAAACTTTTGTTACAGTAGAAGAATCGGAAATACTGAAATTATATTCTATAAAACAGCCGGTGTTAATCATGTGAGAGTCCCTTCTTCAGTCCACCTTTCCTTTGTCATGCATTTGTAGTAATCGCCTAGGGAGGATCCTGTCTTTGTACTCGCCAGTCCATTGAGCATAGTGTATTTCAGGAAGGGAGACATGGGCTGGATGCTGATGTGTTTTAACTCTGCAGTGCGGAGCTGCACTGAGTGTGGTGAACTAGTAACCCAATGCTTTTTTGCTGTCTTGTCATTGCGTCTAATGAATATAGTTTGCAGGATTTGATCATTTCTCGGTCTTGTGGTGATAAGAGTTTTCAGCTATCTCAAAAAATATCTCATTCATCTTATTTGTTTGGGGCCAATTGCTAAGGAATGTTCCCAGCATTGAAAGGAGTTTCTCAGTATTTCTAAGTACTGCTTCCTAATATTCAGAACTTGCATTTGACCCTGTTGTAAGAGGCGTCTGGGGTAGCTCTGTATTATTCACACCAATGGCTGTGCCGTATCCTGCAGTTACATTCACTGTTGTCTGCCTTAAGCCACGTGACTGCTGCAGCCATCTTGGAATCATAGACAGTGTTTGGGATCTCCGTAGACTCATGTAAATCTAGGACTATCTTGTGTGAGGGATCCAACCTATGGCTACCCGTGATGGCAGGGTTGAGAGCCATCCTCCTCAGGGTAATAACCGCAGTTCAACAATTCATTATCAATTCACCGTTAGAGCTATATCCCTAGGTTCATATCTTGCCTCCTTCCTCTAGGGGCTTAGAAGCAAGGGCACATTCATTAGCCCTTCGGTTTCTCCATTCAAGGAGTGTGTGGATAGTAAACAATCGCTGTTTATCTGAGGTCTGTAGTGAGGATTGAATGGGTGTATTAAGATAAACTGTGTATTGCAGATCTTCAGAATGGTAAATTAAAAAAGAACTGACTTGCTTGATATCTCAAAGCTTAACATCTTCCAGAGCTGCATGCAAACCCAAGAGATAAGCTCCCAAGTCAGGGTTGGTGCCATAATGTACAACTGCTCTGTCCAAAAACAGTCATTTCAACTTCACTCTAACCTTGGGACAAAAGAATGAGATACGAGTGTCAAAAATGCTTTTGGTGACATCCTGATTCCACACAGTAGCTACTGTTGAAAAAATGAAACAATTTAAGTGCATGTTGTCTACAAAATGAGCCAGTGACCTGATGAAAGATCAACAGATACCTATTCAAATGGAACGACCACCAGTTTCCGTGGGGAGGAGAATTATCTACCATAATGGAAGGTTCTAAGCATGTGATATCATATCCTGTATGATTTCTTTCTCTTAAATGAAAAGTGGCTCCAACTGAGGCTGCTGCCAAGTTATGGAGGTGACCGTAGCTTAGCCTTGGAAGGTGCTCTGGATAGTGTCATGGGAGACCTGATTTGTGCATTCCCTCCTTCTGAGGAGGGTCATAGGTTGGGTGAAAGCATATTATTCATATCTCTGTACATAGGGAATTTTGAATAATCCACAAAAGTATGTTTAAAACTATGTTTTGGTAAGTAACCTGGCCTAGACACAGATATTATCAGCATGTATTTGGGAAAACTTGTGATATGAGTAGAAGCAACATGCTCTCAAATACTATTAACTAAACATACACTCAGGCTGATGAAAGGAGGGAAGCCATGGGAATAGCAACATTAAGTTTATTTTTTGTGCATTTTCCTTCACACTTCCACGTTCCAGATTCACTTCAGATTCTGAAGTCTAGAGTTTAAAAGATAATTGATGGTGGAAAGACAGAAGCACAAGAGACATTCCTATATTCCTCCAGTCAACACGAAGACAGAAGTTAGGTATGCAGAATCGAACCAGAAATACTGCATTTTACTCTATGGAAAAATAATAAATACAATAGCATGAACAACGAAACAAAACTATAAATTACGGAATAAGTAGGCAAAGTATTTCCTGAACAACCTTACTATGCCAATTGGAAGGACACCATTCAGTAGGTGAATATGAACAGAACTTCACAGTAACAATGTACTTGAGAAGAGAGGTAGGAAGTTGAGAACTTCTTGAATATTCTGCATATAGATAATTGGAGAGAGTCTACAGGAGTGCTATTCATGCTAATAAATTCATCAAAATTGCAGAGTACAATGTTAATGCTCAAACGGCAGTTGTGTTAATATGCACTCAATATAAACAATCCAGTAGTAAGATTACAAATGTAATTCCATGGATAACCTCTGAAAACGTTAGATACTTAGAAATAAATCTAACCAATGAGATGAAATACTCGTAACCTGGTAAGAACAGAATGTGACTGAAAGGAAGTAGAGAGGATACAAATAACTGAAAAGGCATCCTGTATTCACAGACAGGAAGACAAAACCTGGCTAATACACAATACTACAAAATGATCCAAAGACGCACAAGAACTACTATCAAACTGGGAACAGTCATCTGTGCAGAAATGGAAAAGACAACCCAAAATTTCTTATGAATTCTTATATGTCTCAAATAATCATAATAATGTTGAAAAAGAATAGCGTTGGAAGATACGCATTCATGAGACTGTAATCTACGAGAGGAAAAGATACAGAAATTCAAACAGCAGGGTCCTAGCATGGGGGCACCTGTAAGTATTGGAGATATGGAACAGAGAGCCCAAAATCCAATGCATGCATACACAGTCAACTGATCTTCAACAAAGGTGCCGAGAATACACAATGGGAAAAGGAGGGCCTCTTTAGCAAATGATGGTAAAATTCCATATTCTCATTTAAATAACGGAGTTGAGCAGCCTGCTCAAGGCTGTGCTTCTTCCTCCGTTTACATGACACTGGAGCTCTGCAGTGAGCCCAGAGCGAATCTTCACCCTGTCCCCCACACCCAGAGAGATCCCTTGATATCAGGAGTAAACAGCAAAGACAGACAAAATGAATGTGCTGCCATGAAACCTAACCGTTCAGAAGGTGAGGGTCAGTTTCTCCCAAGCATCTGGGCACACTGTGGAAGAACTGTTGTCTCCAGGATTAAGTAACTGCCATGACAGAACTGTGTCCCAAACCAAAGGCTTTAGCATTTTGCAGTGGCAGAGGCAGAAGAGAGGTGTCCTCAGAAAGACCATCTTTAAATAACAAAGCAAGAAGAGGTGATTGCAGTCAGGTACTCACACTTCTCACCACTATGACATTAAACTCTGACAAGAACAAACCTCGTCCATGTTTTCTTTCTCTTCTCTTTCTACATGCTCGCTCAGGCTCCCAAGGAGCAGGCGGAAGCTGAAGGCTCCTGGGAACCTGCTTTATTAGATTCCACCTATAATCTTGTTGCCTACCTGGAAAGGCATCTTCTTCACTGTTGAGGTTTTCCAGAGTCCATTCTTTAGAACCACGAACATCAGAGTAAGTCAGAGAGGTGCACTCACTTCTACTCCTGCTGAAGCCACGTCGGCTCACACAACATCCCCTGGCTGGTCCTCTGGGTTCACATGCATTCATACAGCCCCTCTGACCAGTTATACACTTGCACAATTATTTGCTCTCACTAGACTCCCAATACTCTTTAACCGAAACCCAGATCAGGTTTCTATATATTAAAACCAGCCAGTTTGTTCCTCAGCAGGTGAGCTACTTCAGGGTACATACCATAACCACGGAGTGATGAAACCTGCAATTAGACAAAAGACGACGCTATGAGGATCAGATTAATTTTTCTGCACGCCCCCTCCCCGCCCCAGACCTGTTAGTCTCTTGATGACTTCAGAAAACTAGTTGTAAGACAATGGTTGAGTCAAAGGCCAAGAATCAAACGTGCTAGTATAGAGGACGCCTGTGGAAAAGACAAGCCCTTTTCCCACAGAATTTATCTATGAAGTTGATTTACATTGGCAAATACACAATGCCTAAACCAAAGAGGAAAACTGGTGTTGAGGAAAATTCCTCTGCATTACAGTTGATAATGGATGCTGTCATTTAAAAACATTCTAATATATAATGTATCCGACGGGAAGACACTTCCACTGAATTCCACCCCCACAAAGAGAATTGGACATGTCCTACATAATGTGCCTTCTCAGATTATCATAATTAACAGAAGGAAAGGAATCAGGAAAGAAACAATTCTTTTTAAATTTTGTTTTCTTTTGAGTTTAAGTCCCAGGATGCATGTGCAGGACTGTGCAGGTTTATGACATCGGTGAACATGTGCTATGCTGCTTTGCTGCATGTATCAACCCATCACCTAGGTGTACGCCCCGCATCCATTAGCTATTCATCCTGATGCTCTCCCTCCCCGATCCCCACCTGACAGCATTCTTTAGAGGACAAAAAAGGGGTTCCTACCTCGTCATCATTCTCAGAGGTGGTGCTCCTGGAATCCTCAGGAGGAGCTGGAGGGAGACAGAGTAAAAGTCAGTGCCCTGGTGGCTGGAGACTGTGAGTAACTCAGGGAGCTTTGCTGCGCGTGGCATATGGAGTGTGGGACTGAAGATTCTGAGACCGTTTCAGAGGAACAACTATGTTCAAATAGTACCGTGAGGGAGTCTCACTAGGTATCTTCCATCTCAGACAATGCCAAGACCTAATCATACTCTTGCTTATTCCCAATTCACAAGAGATATTAACCAATCAAAAAGCAAGGCTTAGATGTTTGCTATGACATAGGCAGGAAAAACTGGTCTCCTGGGAAAAGTATTCATTAAATACCAGAGCAAGAAACAATGGTTATGAACACAGCCCACAAAGCCCACGGACACACATCCTCTCATCTATCTTATTAAAATACAACAGGAACAAGTCAGTCCTCTACAGCTTTTTTTTTTTTTTTTGGTTCTGGCTTCATAGCCCCCTTCCTAGGTACCAAAGCAACAGGTGTAACCCAACTGCTCCCAGAAATACTCCTAGGGTATCATTTTAGTTTGTTTGTTTGTTTGAGGCAGAGTCTGGCTCTGTCACCAGGCACCAGGCTGTAGTACAGTGGCGGGATCTTGGCTCACTGCAACATCCTGGTTTCAAGCAATTCTCCTGCCTCAGACTCCCGAGTAGCTGGGACTACTAATTTTTGTATTTTTAGTAGAGATGGAGTTTCAGTATGTTGGCCAGAATGGTCTTGATCTCTTGACCTCGTGATCCCCCCACCTCAGCCTCCCAAACTGCTGGGATTACAGGCGTCAGCCACTGCGCCCGGCCTAGGGTATCATTTCTACCTGCAAATTGTCCTATTGCAGCTTCCCTCATGGATGGTGCCCACTGGCCAGTCTCTAGAGACACACATCTCAGCAAGAAGTTATTTCAGAGAGTGACTCGCCCACCCTCCTACTCCAGGTGAGGTCACACTGGATTACACGAGATCACCCTGAGCTTTCCTCAGTCTTCTCAGAATCTCTCTAGGCTCTGTGGAGCCAGACGCCTTCAACAAGGCATTGCTCACACTTTGCAGCATTCAAGTGAGAATGAAGAGCTGAAGGAATCACCTTTCCATTTTTCCTTCCACTGGCCCATTACAGGTCTCACCTCCAATCCCACAACCCTGAGATCCCAACTTTGATGTGCACGCTTTCAGTGAGATGAGTCCAACAATCAGACCCTGGGCCAGGCTCACAGCAGACATGCAAGATAGCGTTCTGTGGCGATGGAAATGCTCTCTGCTGTATGGCTGCTGGGCCATTGCATGGTGGCTGTTGCGAGGAGGTTTTGAGTATTTCATTGTAGATAGTTAAGTTTATTTAACCAGAAAGAGACACGTATATGACAGAAGCACACTAGATGGGGCAGCTCCAGAGATCCAGACATGAGGAAGAGCTGACTCCCCTATTCTGGTGTTTTTTGCAGAATCGTTTGCTGCTCTGATCCTACCACACATTTACGGTTACTTCCTGGGCATCTGCACAAGGGCCAGGCACTGTGTGGGGCTGGGCGCATAGGACAGTGTGGACAACATCCAGGTCCAGAAGGATTCCAGCAGAGATGCGCTTACACCCAGTGGAAGAGGGAGGCCCTGCACACCCTGTCTAGACTAGATCAGAGCAGCAGGAGCAGAGGCGTGGGGGCGTCTCACTGTCCTCAGGAGCTTGCCCTCATCTCCAGGGACCCTGACTCAGAAGCGGGGCAGGCTCCAGGATGAGTGCGGGGCTCAACAGGCTGGGCAGGCTGAGAAGAACACCTTTCCACACCTGCACTAGATCCTAGCCCAGGGGTGACCTAGAGCTCATCCCAGGCATGTGTTAATTAACACATCCATGGAGCCTAACATGTCCTTCCCAGGACTGAGCTCTGGGGTAAGGACAAATGAGGAAGACACGGTCACTGCCCTGCTAGTAAACACCCACAGCCAGGGTACCTCTATTCACCTGTCGGAAGACTGACTTTGAGACGGAAGACTTTAAACTGTCTCCAAAATAAGTGGAAACTGAGATGTTATGGATTCCACGGAAGAGTTGAAAGGATGACCTGGACTCTGGGATCGGTACCCATTGCTTTGCTGAGATCACCCTGCACTGGAACTCATGTCCCTCCCCACCTGCCCTGGGAGTGCCGCAGCTGCCCAGGCCAAGAGCTGGGGGACTCTGTCCAGTTCAAAAGCATTTCTGGGCCAGAAGACCCTTGGCCAACAGGGTCTATTGAAGAAACATTCCTCAGGAGACTTCCAGAAGAGGTGAAAAATAAAAACTTACCTGTCTTAGCCCCAAAAAGATCAGGCCTGGGACCTCTGTGTGTCTGGCCTGATCCTGAGGTCCATTCCTACTGACTCGTGTCCTGTCTGCTCTGTGTCAGAAAAATGGGGACCTGATTCCTGTTCTGCCCTTCTCAGCAATTTCTGCTGGGGTCATTGCCATCATCACACAGAGATGGAGAGGACATGGGTCAGGAAGGAAGCTCCTTTCTCAAGGCATTTAGAGTGATGTTCACACCAAGCTTTCGACAGAGAGGAAGGCCAAGTGCTACTCACTCCTCCGCAGAAGGGGTCTCATATCCAGCTAGGGCCCCAGTGATGATGCTTAACTGATGCTCCTAATACTGCAACCTTGACATTCTCTTTTAACAATGTCCCAAATGTCCTCACTTTTTCCCCTCTGATCCTCTAAATCACGTTCCCCTTCAGGTCTAGTGTGAGGCTCTCTCTTGCTCTCTCCCTTGGAGCCCACTGAGCAGCTGTCCATGAATTCTGAGAACCTCAACGTCGGTAACACTGACATTTTCCTTGACTCACAAACAGCAGCGCCCCTGCAGCATCACTGGGAAGCTTCGTCTAGCTCAGGCATCCCCCAACGACGGGCCCATGGGCCACATGCGGCCCCCTGAGGCCATTTATCCGGCCCTCTGCTGCACTTCAGGAAGGGGCACCTCTTTCATTGGTGGTCAGTGAGAGGAGCACAGTATGTGGCGACCCTCCAACGGTCTGAGGGACAGTGAACTGGCCCCCTGTGTAAAAAGTCTGGGGACACCTGGTCTAGATTAAAGATGTCTAGGACAATGCAGTCATGAGAAAAATCACTTCTGGGGTGAACAAGTGACATTGCCCAATGAAACAGTTTCATTCTTTTGTTCCATTGGAAAAATACTGACACAAACAGGACAATCAAATTTTACTGAAACGCAATGCATTTCCACAGAATGCATGCTCCAAAAAAACCCCTCAAACCATCATGTGGTCCACGTGATCTTCATCATGACCTAAAGCAGCTGTCTTGAATCTCTGTGTGTGTGAAGGTTTTCAGAAGGAAAACAAAAATCTATTTCAACAGCAGCATCAATAGAGCATGATGGAGATTCTCCCATCCTAGAGCCGCGTGCTTCAAGGAGACATCTG
Source organism: Saimiri boliviensis (assembly GCF_048565385.1). Classification (NCBI taxonomy): domain Eukaryota; kingdom Metazoa; phylum Chordata; class Mammalia; order Primates; family Cebidae; genus Saimiri; species Saimiri boliviensis. Next base: position 2,816,753 of record NC_133468.1, read on the forward strand.
TTTCTCACACCACGCCCCAGATCCTCACACCTATCAGGAACCTGACGCCAGGGAGTTCTCCAGACAAAAGTGAGCAAGAAAATCTCCCGAATCACCACGTAGATTTGTCATTAGGAAGAAAGTGGTATTAGAATGTGTACAATGTTAGAGAGGGGAACAACACACACTGGGGCCTGCTGCGGGGGAAGTGGGAGGGAGAGCAGCAGAATAAAGAGCTAATGCACGCGGGGCTTAATACCTACGTGGGGGGTTGACAGGTGCTGCAGACCACGCCACACTTCTACCTACGTAGCAAACCTGCACGTCCTGCACATGTATCCCGGAAATTAAAATCAAATTTAAATTAAAAAGGAAATTGCCAGAGTAGGCAAATCTAGAGAAACAGAAAGTAGAATAGTGGCTGCCGAGGGTCAGGGCTGTGGGGCTTGGGAAAAATGAGAAGTGACTACTAATGGCTATGGGGTTTCTGTGAGGGGGAATGAAAAGATTCTAAAATTAGATTGTGACAATGGCTGCACAATCCTGTAAATACAGTAAAAACACTACATCACCCACTTTAAATAAGTGAATTGCTTTGCATTTCAACTATGTCAATAAAGAGGTTTAAAAGAAAAAGAACACTTACGGTGGTCACTTGGGGCTGCAGCGGTGTTCTGCAACAAGAGAAACAAACACACAACACCATGAGCATCAGATCATGCTGGGTGCGGCTGGTGCTGGTCTTTCCACTTGGTGACATTAGAAAACCACATGTCACTGGTCCCCACATAAAGCACAGAAGATGCTTGTGGAAAAGGCAGCGGGTGTTTTGGAATGTTTAGCAAGTGTTCATGTCAGCTGGCAAATACAAAATAATTTTTGAAGAAGACAAGGGCGCTCCTGAGAAATATGCTTATGACCAGTTTGTAGGTGATGCCCTCTTTTGATGGACATCGTCCATCAGGCCTCAGTTGGTCATAACCTCCAGTGACCAATCGCTAGGGTCCACGACCCCCTGAGGCCTGATTTATGATGGCAGTCAAAAATCATATTCACTTCATAGTCTAGAAGCCCCACACACAAAACAGTTCCAGACAAAGAAATGTATGTTACCATGTCAGAGGCCACCTCCTCCTCCTCACTCCCAAATGGACACTCCTCTGGGTGGTCAACAGGAGCTAGGAGAACATAGAGTGACAGTCAGGGCATTGGTGCTGCTGAGGAATCTCACAAAGAGCTTTGGGGAATGTGGACGGGGGCTGGAGTGTGTGGAGCTGGGCGGTTGACAAGCACGGACTGAGCTGCTGCTGGACCATTCTCCTTGGTGCTGAAGGAAGGCAAAGGAGAGGGGCAGAGAGAAATGAAAGAGCCTTGGCTTCCTGGCTAGGGCAACCTCATCAGTGTGAAATAGTCATCTGAAGAACTGGTGAATACAGAAAGGCAGTGTACTATAGAAACAGGACGTAGATTAGGGCTGCCTAGAACGAGGGGTGTGGGGGTTGAGGAAAACAGAGGAGTCACTACTAATGGGTTTTTTTGAGGGGGAATCAAGAGCTTCTAAAATTAGACTGTAACAATGGCTGCACAACCCTGTAAATATAGTAAAAACACTGAATCACCTACTTTAAATGGGTGAATTGGTTTGCATGTCAACTACATCTCAGTAACTCTTTAAAAGAAAAAGAATACGTACGGTGGTGATACTGGGCCTCAGGCTTCTCCTGCAATAAGAGACAAAGAAACATGGTGAGGATTACATCATGCTGGGTCCTGTTGGCACAGGTCTTGTGTTCAATTGGTGACATTTGAAAAGCAGATGGCAGACTGGTCGCGGTGGCTCACTCATGTAATCCCAGCACTTTGCGAGGCCAAGGGGGGCAGATAATGAGGTCAAGAGATTGAGACCATCCTAGCCAACATGGTGAAACCCCGTCTACACTAAAAACTACAAAAAAGCTGGGTGTGGTGGTGGCGAGAGCCTATAGTCCCAGCTACTCAGGAGGCTCAGGCAGGAGAACTGCTTGAACACAGTAGGTGGACGCTGCAGTGATCTGAGATCACAGCACTGAAACGTAGCCTGGTGATAGAGAGACTCTGTTTCAAAAACAAAACAAAACAAAAGATGTCAAACAGTGATCAAGTCACTGGCCCCAAATGACACATAGAGGATGCCTGCAGAAAATGTAGTGGGTTTAAAATATTTAGCAAGTGTCTATGTTGGCTTGGAAGTACAAAATTATTTTTCAAAAAGAAAATGTTGCTACTGAGTAATATGCTCACGACCAGTTTGTAAGTTATGCCATCTTTTGACTGACATCGTCAATCAGGCCTCAGGTGGTCATAAATTGCAATGACTGGTCGCTAGAGTACATGACAACTGAGGCCTGATTTATGATGGCAGTCAAAAATGACATTCTCTTGATATTCTAAAACCCCCAGAAAAAACATTTCTCTTTGAGATGAAGAAATGCATCTCACCAGGACAGAGGGCAGCTCCTCCTCCTCCACGTCCTCCAAAACCAGGTCCTGCAGGACCTCAACAGGACCTAAGAGAACACAGAGTGACAGTCAGGGCACGGGTGCTGCTGAGGAATCTCACAAAGAGCTTTGGGGAATGTGGACGGGGGCTGGAGTGTGTGGAGCAGGGCGGCTGACAAGCACGGACTGAGCTGCTGCTGGACCATTGTCCTTGGTGCTGAAGGAAGGCAAAGGAGAGGGGCAGAGAGAAATCAAAGAGCCTTGGCTTCCTGGCTAGGGCAACCTCATCAGTGTGAAATAGTCATTTGAAGAACCGGTGAATACAGAAAGGCAGTGTACTATAGAAACAGGAAGTTGATTAGGGCTGCCTAGAACCAGGGGTGTGGGGTTAGGGGAAAACTGAAGAGTCACAACTAACGGGGTTTTTTGAGGGGGAATCAAGAGCTTCTAAAATTAGATTGTAACAATGGCTGCACAACCCTGTAAATATAGTAAAAACACTGAATCACCTACTTTAAATGGGTGAATTGGTTTGCATGTCAACTACATCTGAGTAACTCTTTAAAAGAAAAAGAATACGTACGGTGGTGATACTGGGCCACAGACTTCTCCTGCAATAAGACAAAAAGAAACACTGTGAGGATTACATCATGCTGGGTCCTGTTGGCACACGTCTTGGTGACATTAGGAAACCACATGGCAGGCCGGGCGCGGTGGCTGATGCATGTAATCCCAGCAGGTTGGGAGGCCAAGGTGGGCAGATCATGAGGTCAAGAGATTGAGACCATCCTGGCCAACATGGTGAAACCCTGTCTACACTAACAACTACAAAGAAAGCTGAGTATGGTGGTGCCGAGAGCCTGTAGTCCCAGCTACCTGGGAGGCTGAGGCAGGAGAATTGCTTGAACCCAGTAGGTGGATGCTGCAGTGATCTGAGATAACAGCACTGAACTGTAGCCTGGTGACAGAGAGACTCTGTCTCAAAAACAAAACAAAACTAAAGAAAACAAAAAACCAGATGTCAAACAGTGATCAAGTCACTGGCCCCAAATGACGCATAGAGGATGCTTGCAGAAAATGCAGTTTGTTTGGGATATTTAGCACGTTATCTACGTTGGCTGGGAAGTACAAAATTATTTTTCAAAAAGAAAATGGTGCTACTGAGTAATATGCTTACAACCAGCTTGTAAGTTATGTCACCTTTTGACTGACATCATCAATCAGGCCTCAGTTGGTTGTATACTCCAGTGACTGGTCGCTAGAGTCCATGACAACTGAGGCCTGATTCACAACGGCAGTCAAAAATGATATTCACTTGATATTCTAGAAGCCCCAGAAAAAAAAAAACATTTCTCTTCAAGATGAAGAAATGCATCTCACCAGGACAGAGGGCAGCTCCTCCTCCTCCACATCCTCCAAAACCAGGTCCTGCAGGACCTCAACAGGACCTAAGAGAACACAGAGTGACGGTCAGGGCACGGGTGCTGCTGAGGAATCTCACAAGGAGCTTTGGGGAATGTGGACGGGGGCTGGAGTGTGTGGAGCTGGGCGGCTGACAAGCACGGACTGAGCTGCTGCTGGACCATTCTCCTTGGTGCTGAAGGAAGGCAAAGGAGAGGGGCAGAGAGAAATGAAAGAGCCTTGGCTTCCTGGCTAGGGCAACCCCATCAATGTGAAATAGTCATTTGAAGAACTGGTGAATACAGAAAGGCAGTGTACTATAGAAACAGGAAGGAGATTAGGACTGCCTAGAACCAGGGTGTGGGGGTTGAGGAAAACAGAGGAGTCACTACTAATGGGGTTTTTTGAGGGTGAATCAAGAGCTTCTAAAATTAGATTGTAACAATGGCTGCACAACCCTGTAAATATAGTAAAAACACTGAATCACCTACTTTAAATGGGTGAATTGGTTTGCATGTCAACTATGTCTCAGTAACTCTATAAAAGAAAAAGAATACTTACGGTGGTGATACTGGGCCGCAGGCTTCTCCTGCAATAAGAGAAAAAGAAACACCATGAGGATAACATCACGCTGGGTCACGTTGACACAGGTCTTTTATTCACTTGTTGACATTAGAAAAAAAATCAGATGGCAGGCCGGGTGCGGTGGCTGACTCATGAAATCCCAGCAGGTTGGGAGGCCAAGGTGGGCAGGTCATGAGGTCAGGAGATTGAGACCATCCTGGCCAACATGGTGAAAACCCATGTATACTAAAAACTACAAAGAAAGCTGAGTATGGTGGTGTCGAGAGCCTGTAGTCCCAGCTACTTGGGAGGGTGAGGCACGAGAACTGCTTGAACCCAGTAGGTGGACGCTGCAGTGATCTCAGATCACTCTCTCAAAAACAAAACAAAACAAAACAAAAAAAACTAAACAAAACAAAAACCCAGATGTCAATCAGTGATCAAGTCACTGGCCCCAAATGACGCATAGAGGATGCTTGCAGAAAATGCAGTTTGTTTGGGATATTTAGCACGTTATCTACGTTGGCTGGGAAGTACAAAATTATTTTTCAAAAAGAAAATGGTGCTACTGAGTAATATGCTTACAGCCAGTTTGTAAGTTATGTCATCTTTTGACTGACATCGTCGATCAGGCCTCAGTTGGTTGTACACTCCAGTGACTGGTCGCTAGAGTCCATGACAACTGAGGCCTGATTCACAATGGCAGTCAAAAATGATATTCACTTAATATTCTAGAAGCCCCAGAAAAAAACATTTCTCTTCAAGATGAAGAAATACATCTCACCAGGACAGAGGGCAGCTCCTCCTCCTCCACGTCCTCCAAAACCAGGTCCTGCAGGACCTCAACAGGAGCTAAGAGAACACAGAGTGACGGTCAGGGCACGGGTGCTGCTGAGGAATCTCACAAGGAGCTTTGGGGAATGTGGACGGGGGCTGGACTGTGTGGAGCTGAGCGGCTGACAAGCATGGACTGAGCTGCTGCTGGACCATTCTCCTTGGTGCTGAAGGAAGGCAAAGGAGAGGGGCAGAAAGAAATGAAAGAGCCTTGGCTTCCTGGCTAGGGCAACCTCATCAATGTGAAATAGTCATTTGAAGAACTGGTGAATACAGAAAGGCAGTACTATAGAAACAGGAAGGAGATTAGGGCTGCCTAGAACGAGGGGTGTGGAGGTTGGGGAAAACAGAGGAGTCACAACTAATGGGGTTTTTTGAGGGTGAATCAAGAGCTTCTAAAATTAGATTGTAACAATGGCTGCACAACCCTGTAAATATAGTAAAAACACTGAATCACCTACTTTAAATGGGTGAATTGGTTTGCATGTCAACTACGTCTGAGTAACTCTTTAAAAGAAAAAGAATACGTACGGTGGTGATACTGGGCGGCAGGCTTCTCCTGCAATAAGAGAAAAAGAAACACCGTGAGGATTACATCACGCTGGGTCCCGTTGGCACAGGTCTTTTATTCACTTGGTGACATTAGAAAACCAGATGGCAGGCGACGTGCGGTGGCTTACGCATGTAATCCCAGCAGGTTGGGAGGCCAAGGTGGGCAGATCATGAGATCAAGAGATTGAGACCATCCTGGCCAACATGTTGAAACCCCGTCTACACTAAAAACTACAAAAAAGCTGGGCGTGGTGGTGGCGTGAGGCTGTACTCCCAGCTACTCAGGAGACTGAGGCAGGAGAACTGCTTGAACCCAGTAGGTGGAGGTTACAGTGATCTGAGATCACACCACTGCACTGTAGCCTCCTAAGAGAAATGCTATCTCAAAACAACAGCAACAACACCCACAACAATGAGAAAACCAGATGTAGAACAGTGATCAAGTCACTGGCCCCAAATAACACACAGAGGATGCTTGCAGAAAATGCAGTGGGTTTGGAACATTTAGCAAGTGTCTATGTTGGCTAGGAAATACGACATTATTTTATCAAGAAGATAATGCTGCTATTGAGAAATATGCTATCGACCAGTTTGTAGGTGATGCCCTCTTTTGATGAACATCGTCCACCAGGCCTCAGTTGGTCATAATCTCCAGCGACCAGTCACTAGAGCCCACAACCCCCTGAGCCTGATTTATGATGGCAGTCAAAAATCATATTGGCCTCATAGTGTAGAAGCCCCACACAAAAAAAATTTCCAGACAAAGAAATGTATGTTACCATGTCAGAGGCCACCTCCTCCTCCTCACTGCCAAGGGTAAAGTCCTCTGGGTGGTCAACAGGAGCTAGGAGAACACAGAGTGACAGTCAGTGCATTGGTGCTGCTGAGAAATCTCACAAGGAGCTTTGGGGAATGTGGACGGGGGCTGGAGTGTGTGGAGCTGAGCGGTTGACAAGCACGGACTGAGCTGCTGCTGGACCATTCTCCTTGGTGCTGAAGGAAGGCAAAGGAGAGGGGCAGAAAGAAATGAAAGAGCCTTGGCTTCCTGGCTAGGGCAACCTCATCAGTGTGAAATAGTCATTTGAAGAACTGGTGAATACACAAAGGCAGTACTATAGAAACAGGACGTAGATTAGAGCTGCCTAGAACGAGGTGCATGGGGGTTGGGGAAAACAGAGGAGTCACTACCAATGGGGTTTTTTGAGGGGGAATCAAGAGCTTCTAAAACTAGATTGTAACAATGGCTGCACAACCCTCTAAATATAGTAAAAACACTAAATCAGTTTTTTTTTTCACTGATTTTAACTGAATCAGTGAATTGGTTTACATGTCAACTATGTCTCAGTAACTCTATAAAAGAAAAAGAATACGTACGGTGGTGATACTGGGCCGCAGGCTTCTCCTGCAATAAGAGAAAAAGAAACACTGTGAGGATTACATCATGGTGGGTCCCGTTGGCACAGGTCTTTTATTCACTTGGTGACATTAGAAAACCAGATGGCCGGCCATGTGCGGTGGCTTACGCATGTAATCCCAGCAGGTTGGGAGGCCAAGGTGGGCAGATCATGAGGTCAAGAGATTGAGATCATTCTGGCCAACATGGTGAAACCCCATCTACACTAAAAACTACAAAAAAGCTGGGCGTGGTGGTGGCGTGAGGCTGTAGTTCCAGCTACTCAGGAGACTGAGGCAGGAGAACTGCTTGAACCCAGTAGGTAGAGGTTACAATGATCCGAGATCACACCACTGCACTGTAGCCTGTTGAGAGAAATGCTGTCTCAAAATAACAGCAACAACAACCACAACAATGAGAAAACCAGATGTAGAACAGTGATCAAGTCACTGGCCCCAAATAACACATAGAGGATACTTGCAGAAAATGCAGTGGGTTTGGAACATTTAGCAAGTGTCTATGTTGACTAGGAAATATAAAACTACTTTTTCAACAAGATAATGGTGCTATTGAGAAATATGCTCACGATCAGTTTGTAGGTGATGCCCTCTTTTGACGAACATCGTCCACCAGGCCTCAGTTGGTCATAATCTCCAGTGACCAGTCACTAGAGCCCATGACACCCTGAGGCCTGATTTATGATGGCAGTCAAAAATTATATTGGCCTCACAGTGTAGAAGCCCAACACAAAAAAAAATTCCAGACAAAGAAATGTATGTTACCATGTCAGAGGCCACCTCCTCCTCCTCACTGCCAAGGGTAAACTCCTCTGAGTGTTCAACAGGAGCTAGGAGAACACAGAGTGACGGTCAGGGCACGGGTGCTGCTGAGGAATCTCACAAGGAGGTTTAGGGATTGTGGACGGGGGCTGGAGTGTGTGGAGCTGAGCGGCTGACAAGCACGGACTGAGCTGCTGCTGGACCATTCTCCTTGGTGCTGAAGGAAGGCAAAGGAGAGGGGCAGAGAGAAATGAAAGAGCCTTGGCTTCCTGGCTAGGGCAACCCCATCAGTGTGAAATAGTCATTTGAAGAACCGGTGAATACAGAAAGGCAGTGTACTATAGAAACAGGAAGGAGATTAGGGCTGCCTAGAACGAGGGGTGTGGGGTTTGGGGAAACAGAGGAGTCACTACTAATGGGGTTTTTTGAGGGGGAATCAAGAGCTTCTAAAATTAGATTGTAACAATGGCTGCACAACCCTGTAAATATAGTAAAAACACTGAATCACCTACTTTAAATGGGTGAATTGGTTTGCATGTCAACTATGTCTGAGTAACTCTTTAAAAGAAAAAGAATACGTACGGTGGTGATACTGGGCGACAGGCTTCTCCTGCAATAAGAGAAAAAGAAACACCGTGAGGATTACATCATGGTGGGTCCTGTTGGCACAGGTGTTTTATTCACTTGGTGACATTAGAAAACCAGATGGCAGGCCGGGTGCAGTGGCTTACGCATGCAATCCCAGTTGGAAGGCCAAGGTGGGCAGATCATGAGGTCAAGAGATTGAGACCATCCTGGCCAACATGGTGAAACCCCGTCTATACTGAAAACTACAAAAAAGTGGGGCATGGTGGTGGCGTGAGCCTGTAGTCCCAGCTACTTAGGAGACTGAGGCAGGAGAACTGCTTGAACCCAGTAGGTGGAGGTTACAGTGATCTGAGATCACACCACTGCACTGTAGCCTGGTGACAAAGACGCTGCCTCAAAACAACAACAACAACCACAACAACGAGAAAACCAGATGTCAAACAGTGATCAAGTCACTGGCCCCAAATGATGCATAGAAGATGCTTGCAGAAAATGCAGTGGGTTTGGAACATTTAGCAAGTGTCTATGTTGGCTAGGAAATATGAAATTATTTTTTCAAGAAGATAACACTGCTACTGAGAAATATACTCATGACCAGTTTGTAGAGATGCCCTCTTTTGATGGACATCATCCATCAGGCCTCAGTTGGTAATAATCTCCAGTGACCAGTCACTGGATTCCATGACCCCCTGAGGCCTGATTTAACATGGCAGTCAAAAATTATATTCACTTGATAGTCTAGAAGCCCCATATACAAAAAATTTCCAGACAAAGAAATGTATGTTACCATGTCAGAGGCCACTTCCTCCTCCTCACTGTCAAATGGACACTCCTCTGGATGGTCAACAGGAGCTAGGAGAACAGAGTGACAGTCAGGGCATTGGTGCTGCTCAGGAATCTCACAAAGAGCTTTGGGGAATGTGGACGGGGGCTGGAGTGTGTGGAGCTGAGCGGCTGACAAGCACGGACTGAGCTGCTGCTGGACCATTCTCCTTGGTGCTGAAGGAAGGCAAAGGAGAGGGGCAGAGAGAAATGAAAGAGCCTTGGCTTCCTGGCTAGGGCAACCTCATCAGTGTGAAACAGTCTAGGAACCGGTTAATACAGAAAGGTACTGTATGGCTCAGCGAGAGCATCTCATCACACCTGCTGTCCATGTGAAGGTCCAGGCAAATCCCCACGTTTTAGGAAAGGTTACAGGTTTATTTAACTTCTGTGGACCTACATATCCTGCTACTACATTTATCATCTAACCTGGTGTATTTTAAAAATTGTAGTAAAGTATGCATATTTATTATTTTAATTAAGTGTGCATTTTAATGATATACTCAGTGAGTCACATTCATGATGATGTGTCAATAATGAGAAAAATCTACATTCATAATCTAGCTTCCACCTGTGGCAATGAAAGAAAAACAGCAGTGTAATGTCCAATAGAGAAAAAATAAACAATGACTGCAGAAATTAATGGAATAAAAACCAGGAAATCATCAGAGAAAAGCAACAAAACAAAAAACCAGACGTTGATAAACCTCTAACTTGTCTAACCACAAAGGAAAGAAGGAAGTTTCAATGTAGTAATAGTATCAGTTCGAGAGGAGTGAACTCAAAAAATAATAATAAAGGAATATTCTGAACACATCTGTGCTCACACTTAGATACAGTATACGAAGTGAGCTAAATTTTTGGATCTGTTTCAGAAGGTTAAAAGTCTTCTCAGGACAAATTAATTAACTGAATAGGCCTATATTTATTTTAGAAACTAAATCAATAATTAGTATCTTCTCAAAAGAACAAAAACACTACCTTCAGATGATTTTACCAGTAAATTCTACCAAAATTCTTACAAAGAAACATGTAGTCTTACCATACAAGCAAGTAATCATAATTTTAGTATTGCCTTAGTTATATTTTTAAAATTATGTTTCCAAACAAGACACAAGAAGGTTTATAATTGCCGTATTCATAACTGACCAAACTGAAAGCAAATGTCTAAACTTTGAGATGTCCTTTACCATCAAAAGTGAACCAAGCCTGGGCAACAGGGTGAAACCCCGTCTCTACAAAAGAAATTAAATTTAAAACGAAAAGCTTGGTATAAAGGCATGTGCATTACAGCCATCTGCTTGGGAGGCTGAGGTAGAAGGATCACCTGAACATGGGGAGGTCAAGATTGCAAGGAGCTGTGATTGCACCAATGCACTCCCGGTGACAAAGTGAGACCTTTTCACAAAAACAAACAAACAGACAATGTAACTTCACTTGTCTGTAAAAAACTAAGTAACAAACTAAGTTGTCAATGTAAGTTTCCTTGTGTAGCTGCATCACCCACCATTGATTTAATGCATTTAAATGGGCACAAATGCAATAAATGAAGAATATGACATAGCATTTACTGACTTTCTCTAATATGGGACACTGGATGAGTAAACTCTACCCTACCTTCACTTTCAGTGCGGCAAGTTTTCTTAGGCTTCCACTTTTTTTTTGCCCAGCTCTTGGCGCGGCCAGCCAAACCTGCAAGGTAGAAATGTATTATAATAAAGGCAGTCCTTGACATCTTGCTGGCAGAGGACCACAAAGAAATTAGTAAAAACTTATTCACAGTTTAAACTTTTGATCCTGGTTTTCACCAACTGCTTTTCAACTCTACTTGAATTAGATCTGGGTTCTAGGAAGATTTGTTTGTGCAGGCAGATACCTTTATTCAGATGAGACAATACAGAAAAGCAGAAGATCCAAGTTACCGAGAACAGGCTGGGTTCAAATCCTACTTAGAATCTGCACATACCTGGGAGAGGGAAAAGAACCCATCTGTGCCTCTCTTCCCTATTCTGAGATGTGGAAACCTTAGCAGGTCTACGCTATAGACCTACTAAGGTCCATAGCGCCTAAAAGAATGAAATGCAGATAAAGACTTAAAAGGACTCATGTTTTTGTAAATGCCCTAAAATGTTCAATCAATGTCGGGAAGAATAATCCAGATACTTGGTAGAGGTTGAATACAGAGAGGGAGCCTGCATGTCTCCTGTGCAGGGGAGGATCGGATGGAAAGTGACTTCTGTGATTTCCCTGATCCCCACATCAGCCCCAAGGGACAGGCAGGGAAGGGGCTACAACCCATATGTTCCAATTCAGTGAATTAAAACTCAGCCATTTTGAGTGACTTGTCCAGAGTCACCACAGTGAGGAGTGACAAATCTGAGGTAAGAATGTAGTTGGTTCCCTGGGGATAGAGATCCCGGAACACCTGAGTCCTCTAGATCATGCCCTGGACCCTGGACCGAGAGCTCTTCTCACAAGCTTTGTCAAATCCTGCTGCCCCAATACATCTGTGGGATGGTTGATGCTCTGGAGACGTGGCAGGTGGCTTACCGCATTTACTGACCTACTCTTTTATCCATATGTTGTCACTTTTACTACTTTTATGACCCATAAGGCAAACATAAGTCTCTCAGTTACGATACACAGTCTGAGATTTTACCTGAATCCACTCTTTCTACCCATCAGGTGATTCTCATCTGCTGGGCTGCAGCTGGTCTCCCGTAAAAGAGGACACACGGCACACCACGGAGCCGCTGCGTGCCCCACTCCCGCGCACGCGGCACATCACGGAGCCGCTCCGTGCCGCACTCACGCGCACACGGCACACCACGGAACCGCTGCGTGCCCCACTCCCGTGCTCGCGGCACACCACGGAGCCGCTGCGTGCCCCACTCCCGCGCACACGGCACACCACGGAGCCGCTGTGTGCCCCACTCCCGCGCACACGGCACACCACGGAGACGCTGCGTGCCCCACTCCTGTGCACACTCTTGCCTTGCTTCTGCTTTCCCAGCTCTGACAATCCTAATTCTGGCTTCCAAACCAATCCTGTACATCCCTTAGTTCTCAGACTGGCCTGAACCGTTGGATATTTTAATCACTGCTGTAGTGACCATGACTGAACTGTGAATTTCATTTACCATAGTATATATTTATCTTTTTACATTTTTTTTTTTTTTCAGATGGAGTTTCACTCTTGTTACCAGGCTGGAGTGCAATGGCGCGCTCTTGTCTCACCGCAACCTCCGCCTCCTGGGTTCAGGCAATTCTCCTGCCTCAGCCTCCTGAGTAGCTGGGACTACAGGCACGCACCACCATGCCCAGCTAATTTTTGTATTTTTAGTAGAGATGGGGTTTCACCATGTTGACCAGGATGGTCTTGATCTCTTGACCTCGTGATCCACCGGCCTCGGCCTCTCAAAGTGCTGGGATTACAGGCGTGAGCCACCGCACCCGGCCAGCCACCGCGCCCGGCCTACATATTTCTTAATAGCATTTAACTTATTTCTTCAGACTTTAAAAACATTTCCGGGCTAGGTGTGCTGGCCCATGGCTATAATCCTGACATTTTTGGAGGGTAGGGAAGGAGTATTGCTTCAGGTCAGAAGTTTGAGACCAACTTGGGCAATACAGTCAGACCTCATCTCTACAAAAAATCTTCTAAACATTACTAGATATAGTGGTGAGCCCTTGTATCCCCAGCTACATGGAAGACTGTTGTGGGAAGCTCATTTGAGCCGAGGAGATTGAGGCTGCAGTGAGCTATGATCACGTCACTGCACTCCAGCCTGGGTGGCAAAGCAAGATCCTGTCTCTTCAAAATAAAAAGCATTACTGTGTTACAAGTATACCCATTTCATTTTTAACTATGTAATATTGCTGTTTTTATCCTGAGGCTTAATTGCTTTAGTAAGCTAAAAAAAAAAAAAAAAAAAAAAAAAAAAAAAAAAAAAAAAAGTTTTTTTTTAGAAAAGGTAGTATTTGAAGCAGGCCATATGCACACCTTTTTATAAATTCTAGTTGTATATGCCATATATTTAGAATTACATTCTTGATATACTCAGTCTTCTTAAAACCAGCCTCCTCATATGTAACACAAGCATAATTCCCATTTTACTCCTAACTCAAAACATTGAGAGCATAAAATAAAATGAAAAAGCAGTCTGTATACTACGTAATGCACAATAAATTACAAAGCAAAGCTTTCTCTAATTAACTCAAAGGCGAAAAGTGCACAGTTAACATCCTTTGCAGAACCCAGAGCAAAATAATATTTTGAGACAACATGCGCTTTGGCTGCCCAGTGAAGTTAAGGAGAAAGTTGTCACAGGTCTTCATCGAGACCTCACCAACGTTGGCTTTTATTTTTAAATAATGAAATACAGGTTATTTCCCCTGCTTTCTTTCATGTATATTACTGCATGTTCTTTTTGTTTTTCTGCGTACCCTATCTTGGGAATCACTCCATAGCAATAAAAAGACATCTTACTCTTTTTGACAGCTCCATACTTCTCCTTCATGTAGAAGCACCAGCTTATTTTACCAGTCCTTTACTAGGCATGTCAGTTAGTTCCAATATTTAACTATTGAAAATAATGCAACGAGAACTTTGTGCATAGTTTGTTTTACATTTATGGAGTATATCTTCAGGACAAAATTCCTCAATGTTGGATGTCTGGTTTAAATGCATTTGCAAGGTTGTGAGATTGTTGCCAAATTCCCCTTCATGGAGCTGAGCCTTTTTGCATTTCCACCAGCAATCTAGGAATGCAACTTTCCTTACAGCCAAACCAAAGAACGTTCTGCCACGTTTTTGGAATTTCCCTCCATAGGAGAGACAGTAGAGCTGTCATTTGCCTTTCTCTTATGAGTGAAGATGTGTTTAAAAATCGCCTGCATTTCTTTTTCTGTGACTGGTCTATTTACCGCTTTATCATCTACTTTGAGATTCACTTGATTTTCTCAAGTCAGCCTCTTTCAGGTCATCGTTACTCTCCTCTTCGCTGTCGGCTCTCACCTGAACTACTCCACCAGCCTCTGAGCTGCTCTTCTGCTTCCACCCGTGCCTGTATTACAGCATATTCGCACGGAGCCGCTGCTCAGCCTTTTTCTTAGAGAATTAACCGTAACCCCTGGGCTATAATCCTCCAGTGGTTTTCCATCGCAACTGAAGTCCCCCTTCTCTGTGAGTGCTCACTACGTGTACAAGGCCGTCACCCACCTTATCCATCCCAGCGCCCTTTCACTCTGCTGCAGCCACCCTTGTGTCTTTCTGTCCTTTGCCTAAAACGACTTTGTTTCTATTTCAGGAATTCCAAAGCAGATATCCCTCCTGGAAGCCCTCTCCCATCATCCTCACAAGGTTCCCTTCACTTTTTTATTTTTAAAAACTATCACGATAGGGTGTCTCTGTGTTGGCCAGGCTGGTCTTAAACTTCCAGCCTCAAGGAATCCCCTCATCCTGGCTTTCCAAAGTGCTGGGATTAAAGGTGGGAGCCCCTACACACAGCCCATTTCACTTTTAAGACTCTTCACGTGTCACTTAAAGAGAACATCCAGCTCTTGCCCCCAACCCTCCATAAAACTGCCCTCCTCTTTAATTGATCACCCTGTTTTACTTTCTTCCCAGCACATCACCACCTTCACTGTTCATGTGCTATCTGCCCTTACCTCCCGATCGAATGTAAGGGTCAGACTTGGAATGGGGATCTATGTTGTCTTCCACTGTATGCCCCGCATCTGCAACACTGCCGGGCCATTTAAAAGTGCTCAAGAAATAGATTTCATTTTACCCCAAACTAGAATTCTCCCAGATCTGCTAAAGTTGTCTTTTGATTTATCATCTAAGACAGCATCAGATTTTTTAAACTGGTAGCTCTTTAGAATTAAAGACACAAGCTATCGAGATCCACAAAAACATAAATGAAGAATGTTAATGTCTATTTAAAAGTCAACGGTAACTGCAGTTTGACACAAGTATATTTAATACTAAAATACCTTAAATACAAAATGACTCATTTCATGGGTTTAATTATGTCACTAGAAAAAATATATTATCTGAATTTTATCACAAGATGTCACGCATCTGTCATCAACATGTGCTTTATGTGCGTTCTTAGAATCAAACATAACAGGATGGTGTCTGACTTTATGAAAAAAGACGGCCAATCGCAAAGGGTAGTTAAATAAATAATGCTCTAACCCGTCCGTAGTACACCAAGCAGTTATTCAAAGTCATCAGGTAGAGCAGGGTGCCCTGGCAGGCAAAGACATCCTGGATTGCGCGCTATGTGTCAAGTACAGTTTGAGAAACTTATGCCATTATTTCACTGCTTTAAGTAAAAATTACAAGATAACACATAAAATGATCCAAAAGTTTTATTTTGGCTGGGCGCGGTGGCTCAAGCCTGTAATCCCAGCACTTTGGGAGGCCGAGGCGGGTGGATCACGAGGTTAAGAGATCGAGACCATCCCGGTCAACATGGTGAAACCCTGTCTCTACTAAAAATACAAAAAATTAGCTGGGCATGGTGGCGTGTGCCTGTAATCCCAGCTACTGAGGAGGCTGAGACAGGAAAATTGCTGGAACCCAGGAGGCAGAGGTTGCGGTGAGCCGAGATCGCGCCATTGCACTCCAGCCTGGGTAACAAGGGTGAAACTCCGTCTCAAAAAAAAAAAAAAAAAAAGTTTTATTTTAGAAAAAAAGTTTGTCGAATAAAATATGATATTCAAATGCATACCAAAAATTTCCAAAAGAACCAGTACTCAAATAGTAACACAAGTGAGCTCTGGGTATTCTGAGTATAATAAATAATTTTTCTTTATTTTCTACTTCTTTTACATGAAGCACACTGATAGTAATTTTAAAAGGAGGGTTGAAAATAGCTACTAGAAAGTGGAAAGACCTGCTGCTCAGAGGTCTCTACATCGTATGCCCATTCTTTCCCTTCCCTGACCCCTCACTTGAGAGAGCCCGCAAATTAGCAGCGCTCCTAAGGTGAGAACACAGAAGGCTGCATGGAGAGTTAATGGGTCGTGATAAAATGGGATATGAGCTCCTACTGTCTTAATCTGTGTTACTTATATTACCCCCAGTCATACTAGATACACTGCCAAATAAAGGCAAGTAAGAGGAAATATGCTTGAGTCTGTCTGAGATCTAAAGTAGGTTCTTAGAACGTCTCTTTGAAATGGCTTCATGACACAACGTTCTTCTGAAATACTTCAGAAGAGAACAACGAAGCAGAGCATCATTTATGGCATGAGTTCCTGAAACTGGACTTGCCACCTAGAGAGCACTCCAGGATGTCTTTCCACAGCAGTGTGCCCTGCTCTACCTGATGACTTTACATGACTGTTTAGTGTGCCACAGAATGGTTGGAGCACTGGTTGCTGTGATATTTGTGTAAGTCACCAAAAGAATTCAATTCCTCATTATAGAAACGCTAAAATCTTTCACATCTAAATAGGAATGTATCACTTTCCAAGAAAAGTGATACACAATTTTCTGAATAAAGATATTAACAACAAACTTGGAATGTGCCTATACTTTATATTGAGTGTTCTCAACATGTTTCTTTCTTGTTTTATTTGCCCAGCCAGGCTGGAGTGTATTGGCGCGATCTCGGCTCCCTGTAACCTGCAACTCTCGGATTCAAGCGATTCTCCTGCCTCAGCCTCCCAGGTAGCTGGGATTACAGGTACGTGCCACCATGCCTCGCTAATTTTTTGTATATTTAGTAGAGACAGGGTTTCATCATGTTGGCCAGGCTGGTCCCCAACTCCTGACCTCAGGTAATCCGCCCACCTCGGCCTCCCAAAATGCTGGGATTACTGGCATAAGCCGCCACGCCTGGCCAAAGAATAAACACTGAAATTGAGGTTTCTGTTATCCCTCTATTGAATACCACAAAAATACATTTGAAGAGACATATGGAAACTGACTCTCATGCACATACACATAAAACGGTAGATTCTGTGCTCACAAACTACTTTTCCTTCAACTGCTCTGACCTAACACTTCTGACTCGTATCCTGTGCCGAATGTGTGGGGCTTTACCTGCCCTCTGGCCAGCTTCTCCTGACCATGGCATTCTCAGCTTCACATCAGTTAGCAGAAGAAACTCTTCAACATTTATTAAACTGTTGATTTGACTGGTAAATTTAGGCCATTTTGTTACCTCTGTTTTTATCCTTATCCATTTCGATAAATGTATAGACAGAAGGCAGAGCCAGGAGAGACAGTACAGGCCTGTATTGTCAGCTCTTCTACAGGCTGAGGGAGCAGGAGTGCTTAAGCCCAGGCCAGGAGTCAGAAGCCGGCCTGTGCCTCACAGCGAGGACCCATCTCTTTAGGACGAAAAATGGAGAGGTAAATGTTGCCTGTACGTTGTGTAAATTAAAATGCATAAGGAACTAATCAAGATGAAAGTAACTTCTAAGAGAGGTCTATGTTATGGGTAGACCTTACAATATAAGGCATTCTGGAGTTTGTCAAGTTCTTTAAGAACTGAGTTTGGCATCACTACGACCTCCATGTCTACCCTGATGACTTAGAACCTCAGTTCTGTTCAGTAGCTGTCTCACAGTCCCTCCAGATCTCTAAGCCTTCCTTTCTGCATCAGCAACATAGGGAGAATACACACAGGTCTTATTGTACTTGGAAGGTTCCGATAAGATGTACATGAAAACACGTTTTACATCCAAAAGAATAATGAAAAGGCTCACTTTGATCTCTCACTACCTCATCTATCAAATCGTACAGACTGTGACACACAGGCTTCCCGTACACACCAAACAAGGAGTTTCCACAGCTACTTGCATGCTTGTGTATAAGGTACAGTCTATTAAGTCTCATCATTATTTGTTCATTCTTTCACAATTTTTCAATATTCTGAAAAGGGAGTACAGCACTTCCTCATTACAAAGCACACCCATTGTGAGGCTTAATTATTCTGTGAAAGAAAATAAGAGCCAAACGGAAGTTTAAATACAAGAGCGGTTAAGACATTTTCTCCATACTAATAAAATCTCTGCCATTAAAATGAAAGAAATGAGCTGATCATATTGCTGTGTCTTTATGATATAATGTTTTCTATTTCAGTGGACTTAGTTTTTGTTCAAGGAACTGGTTACCCAGAATTATCTGTAGCTAGATTCATCTATTTCTAAAATTCTAAGGGATTTTAGACTGAAGGCTGCTGGCCCTGGCTGATGCCTATCACCCAAAAAGCCTATGTCACCCGGTTACCAGGAAACAACCAAGTCAGGCTAGTGGCTCTCAATGCCCCGCCCCACAGCCCCACCCAATGGCTCACAATGCCCATCCCTGCTGCTGCCCACCTTGTGGTCACCTGCCCCAATGTGTGACTGCATTATTCATCCTGGGCTGCCTGAGCTTTCCACTCCTGAGAACAGTGTGTGTGTGGAGGGGAGGGTGGTCGTTATCCGAAGTCACTCTGGGCGCTGAACTCAGCAGAAAACCCTGGTTACTAATGTCAGTTCCATTAGCATCTCTGTTTTCTGAGTCCGGTAGCTTTCATTTGCTCAACAGGTGCAGTGATACACAATGTTTGACTGATTTTGTAACTGAATGCTCCTCTCCTGTCCTACAAGTGTTCGTTTTTGGCTTCAATTTGACCATAGCAAAAAAATGGAACGTTTCCTCCCTCCTCCCCTTTTCCATCCTGTAGGAAGGGGAGCCATGAAAGCAAACTGTCCCCACAGGCGGGGGCTGCCTTCCAACTCTCAAGTCTCTACCCTACAAATTCAAGTCTGAAGTCATTTCATCTCTTTTGGAACCTGTAACCATGAGCTAGCTCTATCTGTCTCTCAGAACAAGGAGGTGAACAAAGCCCATGAAGTTACTGGGGTAGGGCTGAAGAGTCATTCATGTCAAAGTGGGAATTTTAAAGTACTCAGAGCTCCACGGCTAATCTTTTGGGTACAACCAAAACAAAAACCACTTTTTTTTTTTTTTTTTAGAGATCTGGCAGCAACATTTCAAACCTTTTGCAGTCATTTTAAGCATGTCCCTCAAGTTTGCCTTCAGTTTTCAAATTACAATTGGAAGAAATAAAGCTGCTTCTGTCAAGGTGACTTAAAACCATCTATTAAGAACAACATGTAATCTCTTCCATGGCAAAGTCTGTTTTAAATTTAAGAAGTCTCCAAATATTTGAGTCTGAATTATCCCAATTAGTAGCTTCCTTATCGAATAGGAGAAAAGAAACGGCCGGGCCTTTAACCGGCTCCTTCAGTGAGGTACCAGCCTAGCTGGATAGGCCAGGCCAGAGGATGGGATAGAGACTCCAAAACTGGAGTCTTTGAATTTTCATCGAGGAAAGAGAGAGACTAGACCAAAAAGGCCTCAAGCAAGAAGGCTCAACACCAAAGACAAGAGGCAGGACTAGCCTTTGCCCCCCATGCCCAGCCCTGGGAAAGGTGGCTATAGGCAGGAGGGAGCTGGAAGCTGAGGATGTCTCTGGGGTGACGGGATGGGAAGGAAGTGGGAAGGTGGTGGCCAGAGATGTGCCAGAGAGCAAATGGCACCCGTGGCTTCTTTACCTTTGCGCCTCTCTGAGTTGATGCGCCGCAAATACTGGACATCCACCACTCTGGGATATGACATGGCAGGCTCTGCAGTGGTGGATGCTGGCCCTGCAGCTGCCACAGACCGAGTCTCGGATTCACAGCACGGCACCACCTTCTGCCTGCAGCAGGCACAACAGAGGCCAGCCCTGGGGCCTAGGCAGGAAAGGAATGTTTTTCCCATGGGTGATACAGAAGGGGACCTTCAAAACAAAGCCACACACAAAAATAAAATAAAAAATAAAAAAATAAAAAAACGAACAAATAAACACAAAAAAGAACAACAAATAAAAAAACAAAGCAACACACAAAATTAAAAAAAAAAAAAAACGACCAACAGAAAAGAAACAAAGCAACAGAGCAAGCGCCAAGGGCACAGACGCTTCCGTGAGAGCAGTCGGAGCTCCTCCTCTCCCCACTAACAGCTTCCGACTGAAGGCTGCTGGCCCTGGCTGGTGCCTGTCACCCACAAAGCCTCCTATGTCACCTCGTTACCAGGAAACGACAAAGTCAGGCCAGTGGCTCACAATGCCATGCCCCACAACCCCATCCAATGGCTCACAATGCCCATCCCTGCTGCTGGCCACCTGTGGCCACCCTGCCCCTCTTGGTGACGGCATTATTCATCCTGGGCTGCCTGAGATATTCCATTTTCACTATACGCCTCAAAGGGCTCTGAAATGTCCCTTCATAGATTCTGTACAGAGAGCGTGTCTAACCTGTGAATAAAAACTAAGAACTAAGGTTTCATTCTGCGTGATAAACCCACAAACACAAAGCATTTTCCCAGAATCCTCTGGGGCCCACCTCTCACCTTCAACTTCCTGTTCCTGGTTATTTGGGCTTCTGTCTTGTGTGCTCTGTCAGGTTTAGGCCTTGTAAGGGTGGGTTCCATGTCTCCACTCATTTATACCTGCCCAGTAGGGCTGACTCTTGGGAGGGTCTTCATGGTGACTGAGGCCATGGATCCTTCACACTCTTCCTTGAATACACTTGACATGAAATACTCATCCTGAAACGATGCTTTGAAAGTGATGCTTCCAGTGAATTATGGGTCCACTGTATTATGGGTCCCTAGCACCCAATACATGGCACGTAAGAAACAAATGAAAAGTAGTGACTGAATGAACAAGTGCGCCTACAAGGTGAGAGAAAAGTGGTCCTACTAACTAGGTGTGCTACGAAGGCATGTGGGACTGTTGGATTCGCTATTTCATAGTAGGCCTGGGGCTTTGAAGCCTGGCATTTCCTCATTCTAAACCTCAAATTCCAATAAATTACCACCAAGTGGACAGAGGTCCACGGGCCAGAGCTCTTGGTGTGAACAACGGACCTTTTTTGGGTGTGATTAATGGACAGGGACTACACAAAACTAAAAACAATGTTTGTGTGCTGACTACCTGCAAGCCACGGTGATAAAGCACTCTGTATACATGATCTTATTCAATGCTTGTTACAAATCCATGAAGTGGATTTTTAGACAAGCTTTCTATTCTGGAGCTTTTTGAACAAGAGGCTAGTGTAGTGAGCTTTCCCCTACTCAGCAGCAGATTCAGATATTTGTTATCTCATGGCCAATCTTGTTAAATGTACACTCCTACATGCTTCTCCTCTTCCTCTCGTGATTTTATAGCAAATCCCACACATCATATAACTTCCCCCCGACTGTCTTGGTATATGTCTGTAAAAGATACGATTCTTGCTTGTTCAAGACAAGGTCTCTGTCACGCAGGGTGGAGTTCAGTGGCATGATCTTGGTTCACTGTAGCCTCTCTTGCCTCAGCTTCCTGAGTAGCTGCAACTACACACTCACACCACAATGCCCAGCTAATTGTTTTATTTGTATTTTAGTAGAGACAGGGTCTTGCTATGTTGCCCGGGCTGGTCTAAAATTCCTGGATTCAAAGGATCTTCCTGCCTTGACCTCCCACACTACTGAGATTATAGGTGTGAACCACTGTGCCCGGAGACAAGAACTCTTTAAAAAATGTAATCCCAATACCATCATCAACCAACCTTCTCACACCACTGCTCTTTATCACTGTCAACTCTCCTGCTAGCTCTAGATTTCCAGTCATTTCATATATTTATAGTTTGAATCAGGATCCAAATAAAGTCTCTCTTTGGCATTGTTTGATTCACCTCTTGGGTTGTTTGTGATCATGACAGCTTCCCACTTTGATCTGTGTTGTCCCTTGCAGTTCATTTATTCAATAATTCAGGCCGTTTCCCCAAAGTTTGGATTATGCTAAGTGTATTCTCATTATGCTGTTTCCCATATTGTGAATTTTGCTAATTGTATATTGCGATGTTGGTTAACTTGCTCTTCACTTTGTTCTCGTTTTTATAAATTAGTAGTTGGATCTCAACACTTGGTCATATTCAGGTTGGACTTGAGGGTCAGGACAAAAAGACTGTGCTAGTTTCTTCTGAGAGGAGGTGTGTACTCACTGAATATCTTTTCTTTTTTAATCAGTGATGTTAATGGCCATTGATCAATTATGGATTGAACAATGAAGGTATTGTTTTATCATTCCTTCTTCATTTATGAGCTGCCATACTTCCAGAAAGAGATACTGCTACCCTAAGAAGGGCCTTGTATGAAGAAAACAGTAACGTAAATATAAAAAAGAGATGCTGCTTCTTATAAATGGTATTACTCACTTGTACAATTTATATAGAAAACGCCAGTTCGTGGCTTGATTTCTTCTGTTTACCATTTTTCAAAATGATGGGCTGTTTCATTTACATCCTTCAATGGTCACCACTTCTATTACTTAATTTATGTAGACAGGGAGGGTCTAGCTGTGTTGCCCAGGCTGGTATGCAGAGAAGCAGTCATGCCACTACAGCCTCAATCATCTAGGCTCAGGTGACCCTCCCATCTCAGCTTCCTGAGTAGCTGGGACCAAAGGCATGGGCCCTCGTACCCGAGTAATTTAAAAAATGTT
The DNA here is from genome assembly GCF_048565385.1 of Saimiri boliviensis. Classification (NCBI taxonomy): domain Eukaryota; kingdom Metazoa; phylum Chordata; class Mammalia; order Primates; family Cebidae; genus Saimiri; species Saimiri boliviensis. Next base: position 2,839,684 of record NC_133468.1, read on the forward strand.
TTGTAGAGACAAAGTCCCCCTGTGTTGCACAGGCTGGTCTTGAACTCCTGGATGAAGTGATCCTCCTAACCTAGCCTCCCAGAGTGTTGAAATTACAGGCATCAGGAACTGTGCCAGCCCACTTTTATTTTTTCAAAAAGATCACTATGAATGCAGACATTCAAACATATCTGACATATCTCCATTCACTGAAACTATTATCCTGATTAATGCACAAAATGTCCTATCGTTGGTTAGAAGGAGTCCCTTCAGATTGGCCCTTCAGACATGTTGAAATCATCCTAATGATTTTTGATGGATTCTCTGCTCTCCAGATCACAGTATGTTCCAGGCTCCTTACATATTTCTGGCCTAGACCTGAAATCAGCACTTTCTCCAGGAAGGCTTGTTTTCTTTCATTGGGCAATGGTATTTTGAGCCTACAACCTTAGCGCTAGGGGTAAATAGTTTAATTTTAAAACTTAAAACACTGCCTGGCTCATGCCTGTAATCCCAACACTTCGGGAGGCCGAGACGGGTGGATCACCTGAGGTCATGACTTTCACACCAGCCTGGACAACACGGTGAAACCCCATCTGTACTAAAAATACAAAAAATTAGCCAGGCATCATGGCGGGAGCTTGGGAGGCTAAGGCAGAAGAATCGCTTGAATCTGGGAGGCGGACGTTATGGTAAGCTGAGATTGCGTCATTGTGCTCCAGCTTGGGCAAAAACAGCAAAACACTGTCTCAAAAAAAAAAAAAAATTAAAAAAATTAACAGCTTTATAGAGGTGTAATTTACATATTAAAATTTAACCATTTTAAGTGTACAATGATGTGTGTATGTGTGTGTGTGAGAGAGAGAGAGAGAGAGGGTTATCACTCTGATACCAAGGCTGGAGTGCAGTGGTGCCATCATGGCTCACGGCAGCCTCAACCCCTTGGGATCCGGTCATCCTCCTGCCTCAGCTTCCTGAGTACCTGAGACTACAGGCTTGTGCCACCACACCTGTTTAAGTGTTTAAATTATTTGTAGAGATGGAGTCTCTCTCTGTTTCCCAGGCTGTTCTTGAACTCCTGGGCTCAAGTGATCTTCTTGCCGTGGCCTCCCAAAGTGCTGGGATTACAGGTGTGAGCCACTGTGCTTGGTCCAATTCAATGATTTTTAGTATATTTACCGAATTATGTAACAATCACCAAAATCTAGTTTAAGAGCATTTCATCATCCCAGAAAGAAACCTGTGCCCATCAGAGTCACTTTTCAGTCTCATTCCCAGCCCTAGTCAAACAGTAAGCTGCTTTCTATCTCTATGTTAAGCTGTTCTGGACCTCTCATATAAACAAAATCATGCGATGTGTTTTCTTCTGCATCTGGCTTCTTTCACGAAGCATTGTGTTGTTGAGTGACCACTTTGGTAGCAGGCCTCAGAACTCATTTTTGATTGCTGCATAGTATTCCTTTGTATTCCGACACGTGAATTCCTTCGTCAGTTGATGGGCATTTGGCTCGTCTCCACTTTTTGGTTCTTGAGAGTGTTGTGAACATTCACCTATAAGTCTGTGTGTGAACAACATTTTCATTTTTCCTGCTTTGATACCTAGAAATAAAGTTCCTGACTTTAAGGCAAATTTGACTTTATTTTACTAGGATTTTTGTCTTCAGCCCTTGGCAGTTCTGCTAGAGAAGGCAATCTTATTTTTAACAATTTTGAGAAACTGTCAGACTATCTTCCAAAAAAGTGGCTGTACCATTTTACATCCCCACGGGCAGTGTATGAGGGTACTGTCCTCCACATGCTCTCCAGTGCTTGGTGTTATGCGTCTGCTTGGTTGTAGTTATTCTAGTGGGTAGAAAGAGACATCTCATGATGGATTAATTTGCATTTTCCTAGTGACTAACGATGTTGAACACTTTTTAATGTGCTTATTGGACATTAAAATATTATCTTTGGAGAAACGTTTCTTCATGTTCTTTTCCCATTTTCAATTGGATTGTCGTTTAATATTGAGTTGTAAGAGTTCTTCTGGATATCTCAGTTATTAGACATATGATTTATAAATATTTTCTCCCATTCTGCGGGCTGTCTTCCCCTTTCCTGATTGTATCTTTTCATGTGCCAAAATTTTAAATTCAGCTGATGTTCAGTTTTTTTTTTTCTTGCTTTTTCCCTCTCCTCCTTTTCCAGGTCTCATTAGGTAGCCCTGACTGGTCTTCAACTGTGCTTTCAATGTTGTATCTAAGACATCAGTGCCTTACACAAGAGCACAAGAATTTACTCTCATGTTTTCTTCTAAGAGTTTTATTGTTTTAGTTTTACATTTAGGTCTGTGATCTGTTTTCAGTTAATTTTTGTGTATGGTGTTAGGCAGGGACCCAGATTAATTTATTTGTACATGAATACCCAGTTGCCTCAGCACCATTTGTTGAAAAGTCTATTTGTGGTTGGAAACAGTGGTTCATGACTGTCATCTCAGCACTTTGGGAGGCCAAGGCCGGAGTTCTGCTTGAATCCAGGAGTTTAGGGCTAACATTTGCCTAATTCTCCCCAGAATTTCTCCAACAACTGCCTAATTCATCCCCCACACCCAGCCCTGGGTAACCACCATTCTACTCTCTGCTTCTGTGAGTTCAACATTTTTTCTTTTTTCTATTTCTCCTTCCCTCCCTCCTTTCTTTCTCTCTCTCTCTCGTTAATTAATCAGTTCCTAAGCAGAGTTCAACTTTTTAAGGATCCACACATGAATGACATCATGCAGTATTTGACTTTTGGTGCTCTGCTTATTTCACTTAGCATAATGTCGTCCAGTTTCTTCCATGTCATCGCAAATACAACAATTTTTTTTCTATTTTAAGGCTGAATAATATTCCATTGTGAATACAGAAACATATATTCCTATATTCCTCACAGTTCTGTGTTAAGCCTCAATAGTATGCCATTGTGACTACAGGCATACATATTCCCTTTTTCCTACATTTTATTGTATGCAAGGATTGTCTTTTCTCCACATCGTCACCAACACGTGTTATCCTAATCCCTGTCACAATTCCAGTGGTATTCCCCATTGAAATAGAAAAAACTATGTCTAAAACTTATATGGAAGCACAAAAGATCCTGAATAACCAAAGCAATTTTGACTGAACACAAGAGCAAAGCTGGAAGAATCACACTACCTCATCTCAAAGTCTACTATAAAGCCATAGTAGTGAAAAAAGCATGGTACTGCTACAAAGATAGACATGATGGACCACTGGAACAAAACAGAGAGCCCGGAAATAAATCCATGGATTTACAATGAACGAACCTTCCACAAAAATGCCAAGAACATGCAGCCCAGAAAAGACATTCTGTTCACAAAATGCTGTTGGGAAAACCTAATATCCACAGGCAAAAGAATAAAATTGAACCTCTTTCACCCCATATATAAAAATCAACTTGAAGGCCGGGCGCGGTGGCTCAAGCTTGTAATCCGAGCACTTTGGGAGGCCGAGGCGGGTGGATCACGAGGTCGAGAGATCGAGACCATCCTGGTCAACATGGTGAAACCCCGTCTCTACTAAAAATACAAAAAATTAGCTGGGCATGGTGGCACGTGCCTGTAATCCCAGCTACTCAGGAGGCTGAGGCAGGAGAATTGCCTGATCCCAGGAGGCGGAGGTTGCGGTGAGCCGAGATCGCGCCATTGCACTCCAGCCTGGGTAACAAGAGTGAAACTCCGTCTCAAAAAAAAAAAAAAAAAAAAAATCAACTTGAAATGGGTTAAATGCTTAAATGTAATACCTGAAAAGCTTCTTGACATTGGTGTAGCAAAAATTTTATGAATATGACCCCAAAAGCACACGGAACAGATGCAAACACAGACAAATGGGCTTTCATCAAACTAAAACTTACACGGAGCACAGGAAACAACAGAATAAAGAAACAATCTACAGAGTCACACTTCAGAGGGAACACCGGCACTACCTGCAACGCAGAAACAAAGCTTTATGAGGGGCACGTCGTGCTGTGGATTGTTTGCACAACGTTCTGTTTCTCTCAATGAATACTGAAAACCTGATCAGAAACGTAGTCAACTGCTACAGTAATCAGAACAGCATGGTACTGGTACCGCAACAGAGACGTAGACCAATGGAACAGAACAGAGCTTCATTGGACAGGACAGAACGGGCGGCCACAGAGGCCTGGGACAGATGTTTTGTCCCCGCAACACAGCAGGGAGCACACTTCATGGCGTGCTGATGCTTACTGAATGGTACAACTGAGGACTGGGTGATTCTGTTTGACACGGCAAGTCTACTTCGCCACGACAGGCAGTGCAGCACGTTAGTTTATAGATTAGCCTTTGGCGTTAGGGAGATCCAGCTCTGGGTGTATCTCGTGAATAATTTACTTACCTGAGACTCACATTCCTCATCTGTATAATGAAGAGAACAAAATTAATAATGCCTCAAAGTGATTGTGATGCTACAAGGAGGCAACATAGAGAAGTGACCACATATTATCCAAGACTCAAATGTGTATCAGTTATCCTTTTCATTTTAATAATTTAAGCAGCTGTTATTAAGAACAGTCATGTGGCATAGTGACATTTTGATCAATGATTACTTACATGGCTGGCGTCAGACTAACCACAGTGATTGAATTTTTAGGGAGAGATAAAACTAAGAGTTGACAAGGACTTGGAGAAATGTCTCCTCACATATGCTGCTACAGGAGCATGAATTAGCATCACCATTTTGAAAAATATTTGACACTGTTCATGACAATAAAAGATATGTTCCCTTATAACAGTCTACTTCAAAGAAATGAGTGCCAGTATTATTCCAAAACAACTGACAAAAATACTTAAAGCAACATTACTTCTCACAGCCATAATTACTTAAAAACAAAAAAAGAAAATTCTATGTCAATCTACAGTAGAGTGGATAAAGTATAATAATTGACTACACTGGAATGGTATGCAACAGGGAAATGGAAGTTACATTTACAGTTACACTTACGAACATGAATGAATTTCAAATCATAATGGGAGTGAAAAAGCCAGACACCGAGAAACACATATTGACTTATTCTATGTATAACAGTCCAGATATGGAGAGGTCTGAACAAGTCATTAGCAGTCAGAGCAGGTCCCTTAAGGGAGAAGATTAAAGGAGGAGGGAGATTTCAGGGAGGGACAGGGATGTCTGCACTTGTGCCATCTCACCCTCTCAGACATCACGGTCCCAAAAGAGGGTGCTGGCAATATTTAGGTGGTTCAAAGGTGTCATGAAGAAAAGCAAATGACACACAGCAGCAAACTCAGGTCTTTAATGAAGTGCCCCAGACTGGATAGAGGGTGCCCACTTAGTTTTGTATCTTATTATGTAAAATGAGGATCCTCCAAAGAGAAAAATGTCATCCGTAGCATGGACAGAATTATGTGCTATCAGCACATTTTATCATGTGGGGTTTCCTGAATAATTTTTAACAATCTGTGAATAAAAGGTCCAGAACTTAAGTTATAAATATCAAAATTAGAGTACAACGGAAGCCTGATTTTTGAAGACAGGAAATAGTGTAATGCCATCTTCTGTGGGAAGGAACTCTTGGTTTCCCCAAAAATTAGAGAACTGGAGAGAAAGAAGCCTCATCTCAGAATCTGTGGTAGGGGTGAGAAGTGGAGGCTACAAATGTCATTAAGGTCATACTTCTCCCGCCTTCCCAGGAGACTGGAGATGTACCAGGGAGCCCAGAGTGAATATTCACTCTGTCATCCACCCCTGGGAGACCCCTTTAAACCCACAGAGAGGACAGAAACATAAATGTGCTATAACAAGTCTTAAAAGTTCAGAGGGTGATTACCAATTTCACCTTGGCACACAGCAGAACTTTTTCTCCAAGTTCAAGTAAATGCCTGTGAGAGAGATGTTCCCACAGATCCTTTCCTTTTATTACAGATGACATTCAATGACCAGCCCTACATCCCTTGTGCATAATCCCAAGAGTGCTGATTAATCCAAAGCAAAGGTTCTGATGTTTCACTGGGCAGAAAAGAGCGGGCATAGGAGCAAAGATCATCTCTAATGAACACAACACCCTCACTTCCCAGAGAGATAGTTCCTACCTTTATGACAACAAACTCTGAAAAGAACAAACCAAACCTCACACACATTTTCATTTTCTTCCTGATTTCATACCCCCTTCTTCAGCCCCTCAAGCAGCAGGGATAACGTGAAGGCTCTCAGGAACCCTTTCCCATCAGGTCCTACCTGGAAAGTAGTTCCCTACCTTGGGGGTCGTCTTCAGTGAGCCTGAAGTCGCTCCCCTAAGCCAGCCTTTAGAAACAAAAACATCAGGACAAGTCATTAGAAAGAGTGACTCACCCACACCTCTTCCTCCAGCTGAAGCCACGCTGCCTCACACATCATTCCCTGGTCTTCGCTCTGGGTAGACAAACCTTCCTACAGCCTCTCTGGCTGGAGTTCTATATTGGCCAAATGACTTTCTCTCAGGAGACCCCCAATCCTCCTTCCCAGCGGGATCCCAGAATCAGGTTTCTATACACTCAAGCAGCAAGTTGGTCCCTCATGAAGTGAGTTACTTCACGGTACTTACTTCTCACTCTCTCCTGGGATAGTTTCTGCAATTAAACAAAAGAAAACAGGCTAGGCATGGTGGCTCACGCCTGTAATTCCAGCACTTTGGGAGGCCGAGATTGAGACCATCCTGGTCAACATGGTGAAACCCCGTCTCTACTAAAAATACAAAAAATTAGCTGGGCATGGTGGCACGTGCCTGTAATCCCAGCTACTTAGGAGGCTGAGGCAGGAGAATTGCCTGAACCCAGGAGATGGAGGTTGCAGTGAGCCGAGATGGTGCCATTGCACTCCATCCTGGGTAACAAGAGCGAAACTCTGTCTCAAAACAAACAAACAAACAAACAAACAAAAGAAAACATTATGAGGATGAGATTCTGCGGTGCCCTTCACATAGAGCTGCTATTCCCTTGGCAAGGGTAGAAAACCAGAAGCAGTACAGTAGCTGAGCCATAGGTCAACAGCCCCAAAACCATGAGGATGTTTATGGGAAAATAAGATCTTTATTCACAGAATTCACCTTCAAAGTTTATTTAATAGGGAAACACACAGTGCTTAATTCACGGAGGAAAACGTTTTCAGGACAGTGCCTCTGCATTACAGCCCATAATGGATGCTGTCATTTGAAAACCTCCCAGTGTATTGCGTGTTAGTTGCGAAGACATTCCCACTGTATTGCAAACTCACAGAGAACTGCATATGCTGTACCTAATGTACAATTTCAGACTTTCATATCAAAATTAATTGAGAATAAATCACAAAAGCAAATGTCTTTAGAAGACAAAAAAAAGAGTCTTACATAGAGGCTTTGCTCCTCCAGGTCTTCTTCCCCTTCCCAGGATCTGAGTCCGACCGTGCTCGCCTGGTCATCTGAAGACACTGGAAGGACACAGAGGGAAGCTCAGCACCCTGGTGGTTGGTGGCTGTGAGTCACTCAGGGAGCTCTGCTGGATGTGGGGTATGGAGGTGGGTGATGATCAAGCACGGACTGAGTTGCTGCTGGGCTGTCCCCATGGGTGGAAGAGGGCTGGCCAGGGAGGGCAGCAGGAAGGAGATGAGACATGGAGGTCTCCGCCTCGTACTGGAGGCATCATGCAGCAACACAAGAGTCAATAGAAAATGAAACTCAAATGCACACTAAGCTTCAATGCAAGAGTGCCTTTCTGCCTCTTAGACGTTTTGAAGCTCTTTTAAACAAACAGCATATTCAAGACTATGTCAGTACTCTAGGACCCAATCACACCGGTGCCAGATTTAGCATCAGTTTTAAAGATGCATAATAAAAACCTGGGTCTACCCAGACACTTATCTGAACCCAGACACTTCTATTGATTCCAGGTTTTTAAACTCTTTCTACCAATTGACAATCAGAAAATCTTGAAATCCTTCTTATGACCTGGAGCCCCGACCTTCTCCCACTTTCTGTGGTCCTGTCTTTCTAAACGGAAGAAATTTACATCTTGCATGTATTAATTGATGTCTCATGTCTCCCTAAAACATGTAAAAACCAAACTGCAGCCCGATCATCTTGGACATATGTACTCAGGATGTCCTGGGGCTGTGTCACCAGCATGTCCTTAACCTTGGCAAATTAAACTTCTAAATTGATTGATTTGGATACTTTTTGATTTGCAATGTGTAATCATGGTGGGGTATATTTTTTAGAAGAGGACACTAGGGATTTATCGTGTGAAACAGAAATAACAATAATATTTATTTATATGATTTACGTCCCAAGAATATTTTTCCATTTATGGATTCACATAAAGGGAAATGGCTGTCACATAAATGGCTGTCACTGCAGTTCTGTTTTTTAGACTTTTCAAACCTTGAATAAAAGCTAAGTTGAACAGACAGATGGATTCAATTCTAGGCAAAACAGTCTATTGTAGTTATGTACTAAACTTTTGTTACAGTCGATGATGGAAGAATTGGAAATACTGAAATTATATTCTATAGAACAGCCAATGTTAATCACGCAAGAGTCCCTTCTTCAGTCCACCTTTCCTTTGTCATGCATGTGTAGTAATCGCCTAGGGAGGATCCTGTCTTTGTACTCGCCAGTCCATCGAGCATAGTGTATTTCAGGAAGGGAGACATGGGCTGGATGCTGATGTGTTTTAACTCTGCAGTGCGGAGCTGCACTGAGTGTGGTGAACTAGTAACCCAATGCTTTTTTGCTGTCTTAATTGTCATTGCGTCTAATGAATGTAGTTTGCAGGATTTGATTATTTCTAGGTCTTGTGGTGATAAGAGTTTTCAACTGTCTCAAAAATATCTCATTCACCTTATTTGTTTGGGGCCAACTGCTGAGGAATGTCCCTAGCACTGAAAGGAGTTTCTCAGTATTTCTAAGTACTGCTTCTTAATATTGAGAACTTGCATTTGACCCTGTTGTCAGAGGCATCTGGGACAGCTCTGTATTATTCACACCAATGGCTGTGCCATATCCTGCAGTTACATTCACTGTTGTCGGCCCTAAGCCAAGTGACTGTTGCAGCCATCTTGGAATCACAGACAGTGTTTGGGATCTCCGTAGACTCATGTAAATCTAGAACTAGCATGTGTGAGGGAACCAACCTATGCCTACCCATGATGGCAGGGTTGAGAGCCATCCTCCTGAGGGTCATAACCGTAGTTCAACAATTCATTATCAATTCAGCATTAGAGCTATATCCCTAGGTTCATATCTTGCCTCCTTCCTTTAGGGGCTTAGAAGCAAGGGCACATTCATTAGCCCTTCGGTTTCTCCATTCAAGGAGTGTGTGGATAGTAAACAATTACTGTTTAGGTGAGGTCTGTAGTAAAGATTGAATGGGTGTATTAAAATAAACTGTGTATTGCAGATCTTCAGAATGGTAAATTAAATAACTGACTTGCTTGATATCTTAAAGCTTAACATCTTCCAGAGCTGCATGCAAACCCAAGAGATAAGCTCCCAAGTCAGGGGTGGTGCCATAATGTACAACTGCTCTGTCCAAAAACAGTCATTTCAACTGCACTCTAAACTTGGGACAAAAGAATGAGATACGAGTGTCAAAAATGCTTTTGGTGACATCCTGATTCCACACAGTGGCTACTTCTGAAAAAAAGAAACAATTTAAGTTCATGTGGTCTACAAAATGAGCCAGTGAATTGATGAAAGATCAACAGATACCTGGTCAAATGGAATGAACATCAGTTTACGTGGGGAGGAGAATTATCTACCATAATGGAAGGTTCTAAGCATGTGATATCATATCCTGTATGATTTCTTTCTCTTAAATGAAAAGTGGCTCAAACTTGAGGCTGTTGCCAAGTTATGGAGATGACCGTAGCTTAGCCGTGGAAGGTGCTCTGGATAGTGTCACGGGAGACCTGATTTGTGCATTGCTTCCTTCTGAGGAGGGTCATAGGTTGGGTGAAAGCATATTATTCATATCTCTGTACATAGGGAATTTTGAATAATCCACAAAAGTATGTTTAAAACTATGTTTTGGTAAGTAACCTGGCCTAGACACAGATATTATCAGTATGTATTTGGGAAAACTTGTGATATGAGTAGAAGCAACATGCTATCAAATACTGTGAACTAAACATACACTCAGGCTGATGTAAGGAGGGACGCCATGGGAATAGCAACATTAGGTTTCTTTCTTGTGCATTTTCCTTCACACTTCCACATTCCAGATTCACTTCAGATTCTGAAGTCCAGAGTTTAAAAGATAGTTGATGGTGGAAAGACAGAAGCACAAGAGACATTCCTATATTCTTCCAGTTAACATGAAAAGGGAAGTTAGGTATGCAGAATCTAATCAGAAATACTGCATTTTACCTTATGGAAAAATAATAAATACAACAGCATGAACAAAGAATTAAAACTATAAATTAGGAATAAGTAGGCAATGTGTTTCTTGAACAACCTTACTACACCAATTGGAAGGACACCATTCAGTAGGTGAATATGAACAGACCTACACAGAAACAATATGCTTGAGAAGAGAGGTATGAAGCTGAGAACTTCTTTGACATTCTGCATATGGAAAATCAGAGAGTCTACAAGAATGCTATTCATGCTAATAAATTCATCAAAATTGCAGAGCACAAGGTGAACACTCAAACGGCAGTTGTGTTAATATGCACTCAATATAAACAATCCAATAGTAAGATTACAAATGTAATTCCATGGATAGCCTCTGAAATCATTAGATACTTAGAAATAAATCTAACCAATGACATGAAATACTCATAACCTGGTAAGAACAGAATGTGACTGAAATGAAGTAGAGAGGGTACAAATAAATGAAAAGGCATCCCGTATTCACAGACAGGAAGACAAAACCTGACTAATACACAATACTACAAAATGATCCAAAGACGCACAACAACTACTATCAAACTGGAACAGTCATCTGTGCAGAAATGGAAAAGACAACCCAAAATTTCTTATGAATTCTTATATGTCTCAAATAATCATAATAATGTTGAAAAAGAACAGCGTTGGAAGATACGCATTCATGAGACTGAAATCTACGAGAGGAAAAGATACAGAAATTCAGACAGCAGGGTCCTAGCATGGGGGCACCCGTAAGTATTGGAGATATGGAACAGAGAGCCCAAAATTCAATGCATGCATACACAGTCAACTGATCTTCAACAAAGGTGCCGAGAATACACAATGGGAAAAGGAAGGCCTCTTTAGCAAATGATGGTAAAACTCCATATTCTCATTTAAATAACGAAGTTGAGCAGTGTGCTCAAGGCTGTGCTTCTTCTCCGTTTACAAGACACTGGAGCTCTGCAGTGAGCCCAGAGCGAATCTTCATCCTGTCCCCCACACCCAGAGAGAGCCCTTGATATCAGGAGTAAACAGCAAAGACAGACAAATGAATGTGCTGCCATGAAACCTAACCGTTCAGAAGGTGAGGGTCAGTTTCTCCCAAGCATCTGGGCACACTGTGGAAGAACTGTTGTCTCCAGGATTAAGTAACTGCCATGACAGAACTGTGTCCCAAACCAAAGGCTTTAACATTTTGCAGTGGCAGAGGCAGAAGAGAGGTGTCCTTAGAAAGACCATCTTATTTTAAATAACAAAGCAAGAAGAGGTGATCACAGACAGGTACTCACACTTCTCATCACTATGACATTAAACTCTGACAAGAACAAACCTCGTCCATGTTTTCTTTCTCTTCTCTTTCTACATGCTCACTAAGCCTCCCAAGCAGCAGGCGGAAGCTAAAGGCTCCTGGGAACCTGCTTAATTAGATTCCACCTATAATCTTGTTGCCTACCTGGAAAGGCATCTTCTTCACTGTTGAGATTTTCCAGAATCCACTCTTTAGAACCACGAACATCAGAGTAAGTCAGAGAGGTGCACTCACTTCCACTCCAGCTGAAGCCACGTTGGCTCACACAACATCCCCTGGCTGGTCTTCTGGGTTCACATGCATTCATACAGCTCCTCTGACCAGTTATACACTTGCACAATTATTTGCTCTCACTAGACTCCCAATATTCTATAACCGGAGCCCAGAATCAGGTCTCTACATATTAAAACCACCAAGTTTGTTTCTCAGCAGGTGAGCTACTTCAGGGTACATACCATAACCACGGAGTGATGAAATCTGCAATTAGACAAAAGACGATGCTATGAGGATCAGATTAATTCTTCTGCGCCTCCCTCTCAACACACACACAGATCTGTTCGTCTCTTGATGACTTCAGAAAACTAGTTGTAAGACAATGGTTGAGTCAAAGGTCAAGAATCAAACATGCTAGTATAGAGGACACCTGTGGAAAAGACAAGCCCTTTTCCCACAGAATTTATCTATGAAGTTGATTTACATCGGCAAATACACAATGCCTAAACCAAAGAGGAAAACTGGTGTTGAGGAAAATTCCTCTGCGTTACAGTTGATAATGGATGCTGTCATTTAACAACATTCTAATATATCACGTATCCGATGGGAAGACACTCCCACTGAATTCCACCCCCACAAAGAGAACTGGACATGTCATGCGTAATGTGCCTTCTTGGATTATCACAATTAACAGAAGGAAAGAAATCAGGAAAAAAACAATTCTTTTTAAATTTTGTTTTCTTTTAAGTCCCAGGATGCATGTGCAGGACTGTGCAGGTTTATGACATCGGTGAACATGTGCTATGCTGCTTTGCTGCATGTATCAACCCATCACCTAGGTGTACGCCCCGCGTCCATTAGCTATTTATCCTGATGCTCTCCCTCCCCGATCCCCACCTGACAGGGCATTCTTTAGAGGACAAAAAAAGGGGTTCTTACCTCGTCATCATCCTCAGAGGTGGTGCTCCTGGAATCCTCAGGAGGAGCTGGAGGGAGACAGAGTAAAAGTCAATGCCCTGGTGGCTGGAGACTGTGAGTAACTCAGGGAGCTTTGCTGCGCACGTGGCATATGGAGTGTGGGACTGAAGATTCTGAGAAACAACTATGTTCAAATAGTACCGTGAGGAAGTCTCACCAGATATCTTTTATCTCAGACAAATACCTAATAATACTCTTGCATTTCCAATTCCCAAAAGGTATTAACCAATCAAAAAGCAAGGCTTAGATGTTTGCTATGACATAGGCAGGAAAAACTGGTCATACCAGAGCAAGAAACGATGGTTACAAACACAGCCCACAAAGCCCACGGACACACATCCTCTCATCTCTATCTTATTAAAATACAACAGGAACAAGTCAGACCTCTACAGCTTTTTTTTTTTTTTTTTTGGTTCTGGCTTCACAGCCCCTTTCTAGGTTCCAAAGCAACAGGTGTAACCCAACTGCTCCCAGAAATACTCCTAGGGTATCATTTTCATTTGTTTGTTTGTTTGAGACAGAGTCTTGCTCTGTCACCAGGCACCAGGCTGGCGTGCAGTGGCGGGATCTCGGCTCACTGCAACATCTGGCTCCTGGTTTCAAGCAATTCTCCTGCCTCAGCCTCCCAAGTAGCTGGACTACAGGCACACACTCCCATGCCCTGCGAATTTTTGTATTTTCAGTAGAGACAGGGTGTAGCCTTACTTTTATAATAGAACAGGCTCTAACAGGACATGGATCACAAAAGGAAAGGAACATACATGGAGTGCTGACTATATGCAAGGCATTGTTTTAGACACCAAAGCTGTCTCCTCATTTAATCTCTGCAATCGCTGTGTGAAACAGGCACTATTCCTGACTTATTTTGACAGAGGCTCAGAGCAATCCACAAAACAAATGACAACGCGGGTAGCCCCAGTCATGTCCCTGTTTTTTATCCCCTGTTCAGTATCATAAGCATCTACACTTCAGGAAGAAGAAAAGGCACAAAAAGAATACAACAGTAAAAGAAATAAAAATTTCAATGAAGAATGAAAGGAAAAATAGCCGTTCTCTTACCTCTCTGGATGAGCATGGAACTTCACCAGACTGCGAGAGCTGTCTCTTTGCTTCTAAGTCCTAACTGAACTGACTCTGTCCATCTACTAGTCCTTCTAGCATCAGAAGCAACTGAGAAAAGAAGAGAGAAGCAGCAATACAAAAATGGCTCAGTGAGACATGAAGCCACAGTTCATCCTGAGAAACAGGAAAATGCATCAGCACGTACTGTGACTTATAAAGCCCACTGTCTTAGTACTTAAGCTTTTGATAGTATTCTACAGTTTTCCCAAGAAGCAAGAAAATGCATTAGCATGTACTATGACTTAAAAAGTCCACTACGTTAGTACTTAAGCTTTTGACAGTATTGTATAGTTTTCAAATCAATGTCATATTCACTATTTTTTAAATCTTTAAAACCCTGTAAGGTGGAATTCAAACATGGGAGCAAAAAGGAGAAAAAGGAGAGAGAAGCTAGCAGCACAGGAAAGCAGCTGAGAGAAAGGAGTAAGAGGGAAACGGGACAGGCAGGAGGGAAACAGATACAATAGGAGTTACCAGTATTCTTCATTCATTCAATCAATATTTATTGAGCACCTTCTATGGGAAAGACTCCATTCCATGTTCTAAGGGAAAGCCTACTATCTAGTGGAGGAAAAAGACATTCATTAATCATAGACGTGTGCCATTGTGAGTATAATAGTGCTATAAAGATAACGAGCTATGATCATGTATAACCAACAGAGAGCTGTTTAAGGTAGAGTTGAAAGCCAGAATGGAGTGGGTGAATAGGTAGTGAGAGAGATGCTGATGGAGACAGGGACGACAGGCAAGTAAGTCTGCTGGAAATGAAAGGTTAAACGGGGCTGAGCTACAGAGAAAGCTGGGGCAAAGGCAGGGGCTTCTCTTTTTTTAAACTGGGAGAGATTTTAACATGGTAAAGTGCAGATAGAGGAGAAAGATTCAGTTGAGAGGGAGGTGACTTATGTATGAGTGTGAGGGATAACTATTGGTGTGTGTCCAAATGAACTGCTGCTCTTTACAGAACCACACGTCAGAAAGAGGCATCTATAGCTGCTACTGATCAAAGCTGGAATCTTTAGAGGTTTCCCGATGAAATACCATTTATGAAAAACCAATACCACGGTTTATTTCACAGTAGAAAAACAAGGTTTGTGCTGGGTGTTGTGGTATGCACCTGCAGCTCCAGCTACTCAGGAGGCTGAGGCAGGAAGATGCTTTGAGCCCCAGAGTTTGAGGCTGCAGTGAGCCAAGGTCATACCACTGCACTCAAGCTTGGGTGACACAATGAGACTCCGTGTGTGTGTGTGTGTGTGTGTGTGTGTGTGTGGAGAGAGAGACATTGAAAGAGACAGAGAGAGAGAGAATGTGTCTATATTCCAATGACTTAACTATTGTCTTTGTTTTCCTGAAATTTCTTGACCCTGGGGTTCTACTGAAGCAACTTTTTCCCTAAGATGTAATACTTTCTGGGTCAGGCGTTCCACAGCTGGTGTGTCTTCAGGATAACCAGTTGTATTTGCAGGTCCTAGGAGTCAAAAAGTAAGTGTAAACATGAAAATAGTAATAAAAGTATTATTCATTTGAGGAGCAGAGGAACAAATGTTCTTGAGACAGTCTGCCTGTACTTTCAAGAGGGATACTGATAAGCACCAGGCAAGGGATTCAATGTGCGCATAGTGTCTGAAGATGCCCTACAGGTAATCTGAGATGTGAACATTTCCAATGATCTTTAAAAAGTTTTGAAGGATCTTTATGAGGTCTTCTTTAATCTGTATTTTCCTGGTCAGAGGCTCCATATCAGGAGCCTGCACCTGCAGCTCTTCTTCCCATTCCTGGGGCTCCTCTTCTCGCACCTGCAGCTCTAATTCCCGCACCTGGGGCTCCTCTTCTCGCACCTGGGGCTCCTCTTCTCGCACCTGCAGCTCTTCTTCTTGCACAGCCATCATGGACTGTAGAGCAGAAAGTTCCAACTGTGAATACAGGAAACATTATGTGGCATGTTTACATTTTAACACGGAGGCAAACGCTTTTGCATATCCTATCACTATCAGCCAGTAATGCAAGAGAAAATGAGACAAGAATAGGGCTCTACAGGCTGGGCGCGGTGGCTCAAGCCTGTAATCCCAGCACTTTGGGAGGCCGAGGCAGGTGGATCACGAGGTCAAGAGATCGAGACCATCCTGGTCAACACGGTGAAACCCTGTCTCTACTAAAAATACAAAAAAAGTAGCTGGGCATGGTGGCACATGCCTGTAATCCGAGCTACTCAGGAGGCTGAGGCAGGAGAATTGCCTGAACCCAGGAGGCAGAGGTTGCGGTGAGCCGAGATCGTGCCATTGCACTCCAGCCTGGGTAACAAGAGCAAAACTCCGTCTCAAAAAAAAAAAAAAAAAAAGAATAGGGCTCTACAGGATCAAATAAAAAATCCATGTAGTAATGTAGTATGGTAATAAAGGATGTTTTATGGGAAGATGTAATAGTTCTTTTTAATGATGTTTTCCACCTTAACTGGCACCATAAAACACACCAAATTTGTTTAACGAGCTTATTATGTTACTGAAAAAGAATGGTGACCATTAGCAGAAGCAAGAAGAGATGAAGCTTTTAAGTACTTCAGCTAATAGAGGAAAAAAATGATAGCATTAGGATGTCTCCATTTTGCAACCCTTAATGAATTAATGGATTAGGCATCAAACCACAAAAGCTGCTAACATCACAAGAGATCACCAAACATTACATGCCTCCAGATGGAAGAACATGCCACCACCTCTGAAGGAATGCTGCCAAAAGCTAGTGCTACATGCCCTGAACTTTCAGTGTTCTCAACAGAAAATGACAAATACCTGGTTATGACAAAGTTCATTAAAACTCATCATAGGCTGGGTGCCATGGCTCACGCCTGTAATCCCAGCACTTTGGGAAGACCAGGCGGGCGGATCATGAGGTCAGGAGTTCGAGAGCAGCCTGACCCAAATGGTGAAACCCCGTCTCTACTAAAAATACAAAGATTAGCCAGGCATGGGGGTGAATGCCAGTAATCCCAGCTACTCAGGAGGCTGAGGCAGGAGAACTGCTTGAACCTGGGAGGTGGAGGTTGCAGTGAGTGGAGATCATGCCATTGTACTCTAGCCTGGGTGACAGAGCAAGACTCTTGTCTCAAAAAAAAAAAAAAAAAAAAAACAATCAAATAACCATACCTGCTAACGTTTACTACGTCACCGGCTCTCTAACAAATGCTTTGTATATAGCTAACTCCTTTAACAAACCTAGTGCTCTGGCTCCTGCCTACTTTTCCCACTTTAGTATCTGCCATTTCACTCCTCACTCATGACTCTGTAGGTACACTAGACTTTTTCTGTTCTAGGAACACCAGACATTCTCTTAACTCAAGGCCTTTACAACTACTACTCCCTTTGCCTAAAACATCTTTCCCAGGGCTCTTTCTGATCCTCAGGTTTCAGCTTACGTGTCATCTGCTCAGAGAAGCCTTCTTTGGCGACCCTATTTAAGATGGTCTCCATCCACGCTACTTTCTATCATTTCCCTCCTATCACTTACTATCATCTCCAATTATATCTATTTGTTTATTGTCTGTATCTCCCCAGTGGAAATTAACTACACAGAGCCAGCGACTTTGCAGATTTCATTCACTACCTCGTCCCCAGCACGAGCCCAAGCTGAGAGAAGGTTCCCATATAGCTAATGAATGAAGGAGTGAATCCTCACAACAATCCTGAGATAACTCCTCTTTGATTTATACATAAGGTGACTTCGACTCTTCAATTTACACACAAGGTGATTGAGACTGAGAGAAACTAAGGAATTTGTTCAAAAATCACAGGGCTAAACAAAAAAGAAAAGAAAAGAAGACCAGGCGCGGTGACTCACGCCTGTAATCCAAGCACTTTGGAGGCCAAGGCGGGCGGATGACCTGAGGTCGGGAGTTCAAGACAAGCCTGACCAACATGGTGAAATGCCATCTTTAAAAAAAAAAAAAAAAAACACGGGCGGGGCGCGGTGGCTCACACCTGTAATTCCAGCACTTTGGGAGGCTGAGGCAGGTGGATCACGAGGTTAAAAGATGGAGACTATCCTGGTCAACATGATGAAACCCTGTCTCTACTAAAATACAAAAAATTAGCTGGGCATGGTGGCACGTGCCTGTAATCCCAGCTACTCAGGAGGCTGAGGCATGAGAATTGCCTGAACCCAGAAGGCGGAGGTTGTGGTGAGCCGAGATCGCGCCATTGCACTCCAGCCTGGGTAACAAGAGCAAAACTCCATCTCAAAAAAAAAAAAAAAAAAACAAACAAACACAGGGCTAGCTAGTGAGTGGTAAATCTAGAATGTGAACTCAGGGAAGCTGACTCAGAGCCACTAGGCTATCACGTCTTCTCAGTAGATGCCACGTATCCATACTGTCTTTACAGCAGGCGTCCCCAGACTTTTTACACAGGGGGCCAGTTCACTGTCCCTCAGACCGTTGGAGGGCCGCCACATACTGTGCTCCTCTCACTGACCACCAATGTAAGAGGTGCCCCTTCCTGAAGTGCGGCGGGGGGCCGGATAAATGGCCTCAAGGGGCCGCATGTGGCCCGCGGGCCGTAGTTTGGGGACGCCTGCTTTACGGTAAGGGCAAGTTATTTTAAATAAACTCTCTAAAGCTAGTTAGCAATACCTAAGTATCAGCCCCTCAAAACACCCATTCATAGGCATTAGAATTTCATGATCCTGAAAACAGGACAGAACCCAAAACTAACATTACTCTGGATTTGGCATATGTGAAAAAAACAGGAAGAGCATGTGGAAACTAAAATACGTGGCATGAATAATCGGATAACGGCTAAGGTAGAACCACGAAAAGGAAAAGAGACTAGGGGAATTTAAAACCTGGTATTTCTTCGATGCCACACATTCTCATATCCTAAAAACAAGTGAGTCAAAAACATGAGTCTGTCTGTAAGCAGAAATATGGTAATGAAATCAGAAGATAAAATATGTTAATTCCGGCACAAATACAAACACAGGTTCCGTATTACAGATCTAGCTACGGCAAAAGGTAGAAAAAACCTCAGGAGCTATTTAGACTAGCTAGCTAAAGTGAATTTAGGAAGCCAGGACACCGACTGACCTTCTAAAAGAGATGCCAGAGGAACAAACAAGCTTTTAGTTTTAGTCTGTAACTCTGTGCTGTGGTCCTATTTCCTTAACATCACAGTTGAATACGCAGCTAGCTGTGTACATATTTAGGAAATACCTATTTCCTGTCTATATTTAATTCTTTTAACAAACCTAGTGATCTGGTTCCTGCCTGCTTTTCCAACTTGAGTATCAGCCATTTTACTCCTTACTCATGACTCTGTAGGTACATTAGACTATATATAAACATATATAGGAAAGGCAGGGGGGTGCGAATCTCTAAGGCTGAAAGGCCTCTTCTAAAAGAACTGATGAAAAGTCTATGCTCGAGAGAGTTAAAGCATAAGATGTGAAAAATGAATCTTAGGAATTATGTGAAGTCACAAAAGACAGTTTGAATCAAAGCTTTGGCATTTATTAGTTACATGATTATTCTCCACTCTCATTCTATAACAGAAATCAGTGTTTTGGCTTCTTCATCCATAATAATGGGGCCGACACCATTTACTTCATGTAGTTTTAATCATTAGTGCTAATTTAAATACCCAGCACAGTACATTGCATATGAGTACTCACTAAACATTGACTATACTCAAGTTTCTCTTGTTTCATGTTTCTAAAACTAATTACATGGGTCTAATGTCATAACTCTAAGCAGCAATCACACAATACTTCCTATTTACACTAGTTATTTACTGTTAAAAAAAAAAAAGTATTACTGTGGCAATGAAGACATCTTGTGCCCAGATTACAGTTTGTCAATGCCGTTACCCACCAAAAGGAACCAGGGAGCTCTTTAGGATAATGGCTGATTCTGGAACTGAGGCAGGTAAAGTAATAGGTAATCATAGAACATCTTACTGTGCCAGAAACTATGCAAGGACAAAAAACAAAGAAGCCAAAAAAACCGATGGGGACATGGCAAAGGGTCAGAGACACAGCTCGACGAGGTTCCCACTGACCAAATCTGGGTTAATTTGAGGAGTAAAGGAAATAATGACTGAAATCAGTAATATAATGATTTCTGAAAATCCATATTGATAAAACAAATGGGGTACAGAGGTAGGGAAAGGACAGCTCTTCTTTATAAAATAATATCCACAAAGAAAAAAAGAAGAAATTTTACAAACAGAAAATTGTAATTTTTTTTTTGAGACCGAGTCTCATTCTGCCGCCAAGGCTGGTGTGCAGTGGGGCAATCTTACTGCCTCCCGGATTCAAGCGGTTCTCCTGCCTCAGCCTCCTGCATAGCTGGGATTACAGGCATGTGCCACCACGCCCGACTAATTTTTGTATTTTTAGTAGAGATGGAGTTTCATCATATTGACGGGAATGGCCTCAAACTCCTGAGCTCAAGTGATCCACTTTCCTGGGCCTCCCAAAGTGCTGGGATTAAAGGCATGAGCCAGTATTCCTAGCCCTGAAAAAATCACTATTTTTAAGCTACCAATGTAAGAGTTGGTTCAAGCAAGGCTCAAATGATACTACAGCCACTGAGTGAATGATTGTTGGAAAACAGAACTGTCAAGGTCTCAAATTCAGCCAGCAGATGGCTTACATATAAAGAGAAAAATGAACCTTTTACAATGGAGAGATTTGGCAGCTCCAACCTTAACCAAATGACTAAATTTCATATCACCAAGGATGATACAAACCGATTATCATGCACTGATGTGATGTACTAAGAAAGATGTCATCCAGGCTCACACCTGTAATCCCAGCACTTTGGGAGGCTGAGGCAGGTGGATCATTTGAGGCTAGGAGTTCTAGACCAGCCTGGCCAACAGAGTGAAACCCCATCTCTAAAAAAACAAAACAAAACAAACAAACTAGCCAAGCATGGTGACGCATGGCTGTAGTTCTAGATCCGCTTAAGAGAGAAGATCGCTTGAACCGGGGAAGCAGAGGCTGCAGTGAGCTGAGATGGCGCCACTGCAATCCAGGCTGGGCAATGACAGATTCTTAGAAAAAAGAGAGAATAATATTCGAAGTCCTGAATTCTTCAAAAATGCCAGTCTCGCTAAAAAGAAAGAAAAGCTAGGCCAGGCGTGGTGGCTCATGCCTGAAATTCCAGCACTTTGGGAGGGCGAGGTGGGCGGATCACGAGGTCAAGAGATCAAGACCATCCTGGCCATGATGAAACCCCGTCTCTACTAAAAATACAAAAATTAGCCGGGTGTGGTGGCACGCGCCTGTAGTCCCAGCTACTCGGGAGGCTGAAGCAGAAGAATCGTTTGAACCCAGGAGGCAGAGGCTGCAGTGAGCCGAGATTGCTCCACTGCACTCCAGCCTGGTGACAGAACAAGTCTCCGTCTCCAAAAAAAAAAAAAAAAAAAAAAAAAAAAAAAAAAAAAAAAAAAATTAAAAAGAAAAAAAGAAAGAAAAAGAAAAGCTAAACAATTGTTCTAGATTAGAGACTAAGAGACATGACAACTAAGCACAATGCATAAGCCCTGGGCTGAGGGGAATCAAAGTAGCTATACACAACATTATTGGGATAACAGGAACTCTGAATGTGGACTGCGTATTAGATACTAAGCCCGTCTCAAGGTTAAATTTTCTAAGTATGATAATTATATTGTAGCTATGTAGGAGAGTGCCCTTGTTCTTAGGAAATAGCGACGTGTGCAGCATAAAGTGTCACGATTTCTGCAAGAAATTCTCCAACGGTTCAGAAAATACATTACATCCACATATGCATGCGTGTACATACAAAGAAATACGGCAAATGTGGCAGAATGTTAATAACTGGTGTGAATAAAAATGTGAGTCTTCACTCTGCTATTCTTGCCCTTTTCCGTAGGTTTGAGACTTCCAAAATACAAAATTTAGAGAAAAGTACACTTTTTAAAAAAGGCAAATACAGAATAAATAAAACAAATGCAACATGATTTTACTCTTTGATTAGTATAAAGTTTTCAAGCTCGTGAGACTTTTCCAGCCCACCCCTGCACGGCCCGGCGCGGCGAGTCACTCCGCGCACGCGGCCGCCCGTCCCGACGGTCCGCGCAGGTGACGTCGCCCCAGCGAGGGGCCCCGACGCGGAGGACGCCGGGAAGCGCTGTCGGCACGCGGCCGCCGTGCAGGGTCGAACCGCGGCCTCCTGCATGTCCGAATCCCCGCAGACCGTCCGAGAAGGAGAGTCAGGACGGACCTTCTCCGGGCCACGCTGGGACCGCCAAGCACGAACCTCAACGCCACGTGAGGCGAGGACCGCTGGTCAGCCCGTCAGAGGAACTCCGAACTGATTTCTCCGTTAAGGCAGGAAGAGAAACGAATCCTAGCCAAACCTGTTACTGCGGTCAGCGGGCTGGCGGCGCCCCGGGGGCCGACGGCGTCGGCGGCGTGCGCGGCGTCCCACGCGCTAATGGCGTCGGCGGCGCGGGCGGCGCGTCGGGAGTGCCGGCGGCGAGGCGGTCTCCTCGGGGGCGCCCGCGGCGCGGTCAGCGGCGGCGTCTCAGGGGCGTCGGCGCGCAATGGGCGTCCGCGGCGTCCGCGGGGTCTGCGGCGCGACGGCGGCGTCTTAGGCAAGGTCCGCGCGTCGGGGCCGTCCAGAGGGTCAGTGGCGTCCGCAGCGGGGTCGGCGCGTCAGTGACGTCATCAGCGTCCCATGCACTAAGGGCGACGGCGGCGTCGGGAGTGTCGGCGGCGCGGACGGCCGGTCGGGGGCATCCACGGCGCGGTCAGCGGCTCGGCGGCGTCCCAAGCGCTGAGCGCGTCAGTGGCGTCGGCGGCGCGGTCGGCGCGTCGTGGGTGTCCGCGGCGTCCCGGGCGCTGACGGCGGGCGCGGCGCGCTCCGTGTCGGGGGCGTCCGCGGCGTGCTGGGGACGTCGGCGGCGCGTCGGGAGTGTCGGCGGCACGGCAGGCTTGTCGGGGGCGGCCGCGGCGCGGTCGGGGTGTCGGGGGCGTCGGCGGCGTCCAGGTCGGCGCGTCAGGGGCGCCCGCCGTGCGCTGGCTGCTTCCCGTGCGGTAACGGCGTCGGCGGCGTCCGCGGGCTCCGCGGCTCGGGCGGCATCTGCGGCGTGTCGGGGACGTCCGAGGCGCGGTGGGCGCGTCGGCGGTGACTGGGCGTCAGCCTGGCGGCAGGCACGGGCCGCCCACCGGAGTCAGGCTTCACCGGGACGTCCGCGCCGCGTTTCCGAGGTGCGTGCCGAGCGGGGCGGCGGCCGGGATCGGCACTGGGAGTCCAAGGTGCAGCGGGAAGTCGGGGTGCAGGGGGAGTCCGCCCGGCCTGTCCGAGGGGCGGGCGCCGCGGGCCCCGAGCGCCGAAGTTCCCTGCGTGGGGCTCCTCGCCGGCCGCAGCCCTGCTCTGGCGGGCTCTGGGGAAGAAGCTCGCGGGCGGGTCTTCCTGTGGCGTCCCGGAGGGTGGAGGCCTGGAGCAGCTTCGGGGGCACGTCCTCCTAGAGCTGCTGGAGGACGTTGACCCTTTGCCCCGCCTTCAGAGCGTTCTTCGCTCCCAGTGTTTTCTCCTGTTGAACAAAGTTAAAGCAGCAGATAAATTCCTTCATCTGCTGTCCCCCCCGCCCCCCGCCTTTATTTTTAAGATGGGGTTTCATCTGGCCAGGCTGGTCTTGAACTCCTGACCGCAGGTGATCCACCCACCTCGGCCTTTCGTTGCAGGCGTGAGCCACCGCGCCCCGCCGTGGTTCCCACCCCCCGCCTGTTTGTTTTTTTTTGAGACGGAGTCTTGCTCTGACTCCAGACTGGAGTGTGGTGGCACAGTCTCGACTGACTGCAGTCTTCACCTCCTGGGTTTAAGCGATTTCCCTGTCTCAGTCTCCCGTGTAGCTAGGGTTGCAGGCGTGTGCCACCATGCCCACCTAATTTTTTTTGTATTTTAGTGGACACGGGCTTTCCCATGTTGGCCAGGAAGGTCTGTATCTCCCGACCTTGTGATCCACCCGTCTCAGCCTCCCAAAGTGTTGGGATTACAGGCCTGAGCCACCAAACCAGCCTTTGTTCCCTTTTTACTTCCGTTTTTTCATTCGTTTTTAAACCAGTTGTTTGTTTAAATTCCAGTCCTGAGAACGTGTTTTATCTGATTATTAGTATATTGTTACTTCTATTCTGTTCTGAGAGTCCATCAGATTCTTCAAATGGTCCCAGGTATCCCTTTGAGTGGGTGACTGAAAGTATAGGCTTTTATTTTATTTTTCCCCATGAAAGTCCAACCCCTGATTTCAAGTTTTCATCTTGCCTCGGCCTCCCAAAGTGCAAAGATTGCAGTCGTGAGCCACTGCTCCTGACCCAATTGTGAATCTCTAGGAATAATTTGAAATTTTGCATATTAAGTTGTCTTGAAATGTGTTTTCTAAGTATTTACATTTTAAGGCTTAGTTTTTATGTTTGAAACTAAGAATAAGTACTTTACATGGCCTCCCATGAGTCATTCTGATAGGACTAAATAGGCTCGTAAAAGTTACACAGGTTTCCATGTAGAATTGCTGGAAAGAGGTAGTCCAGGTAACAGGTGGATGGAGGGGCAGTGCCGTCTGCTATTGGCGAGGGACTTGCTGCCCTGGCTGAGTGCTGAAGGGCCTCAGTGGGCAACCTGGGTGGTGGTTGCAAGGAAGCCACAGCAGGTTGGGACCTACCTGGGAGACTCAGGTAGCTCTTGCAGGGCAGGGGCGAGGAAGCCTCTTCTCTTTCCAGGCCCCCCGAGGGAGACAGTGCGAGCCCAGCAGACTTTTAGTGTGAACCCACAATCCTGTGAAATGCAAATTTTGAAAACTTTTCGAATGCCTTTGTTTGGCTACCTTCTGTCAATCCAGTTACGTAAAAATAAGAATTTAGAAAGTGAATGAGTTAGCTTTACAAGTTAATATTCGTAGGAGAACAGTCTCTTTTTCTATTCAAGCAGAAATATTTGTTGGCATTGATTCATAGATATTTGGTCCTGTCTGGACCCAAATTTTAGCATAGTTTTGTAATTTTCCTAGAAATTGGAATTAATGAAGAATTAAGTTTTTTTTTTAAGCACAAATTTACTGAAAATTGTTCAGAATTTTTATTTTTTAACTTTATCAGGATCGCAAATACCTCATTGGATATAATGTTAAGTTTCCAAGTTTTAAAAAGCGATTTTAACAGTTTTCTTAACTTTGAAAAGCATTTTTGTTACAGCTTGGAAATTTTATTGATATTCAGATAAGTGATTCTTGGCTTTAATGTAAAGTAAAAGATTTGGAAGGAGAATTCAGCAGTAAAGAAAATATTGTTCATTTTTATTGGGTATTTTTTATTCTTAAAAATAAACCTCATGTTCTGATGGCATTTTCTTCACCTTGTGATTATTGTCAGGTACATTTAAATTAAATGTAGTACCCATGTTACTTTAGAAATAACTTCATTATTTACTCTCTTCTTTGAAAACACGATTTAACATTGTTTGCATTCTGTACCACTGACAAATTGTAACATCATCATGACATTTTCTTCATTGCCATCTGAGGAATTTTTTCTTTGTTTATTTTTGAGACAGAGTCTCACTCTGTCACCTAGGCTGGAGTGCAGTGGCGTGATCTCGGCTCACTGCAACCTCTGCCTCCCGGGTTCAAGTGATTCTCCTGCCTCAGCGTCCAGAATAGCTGGGATTACAGTTGTCCACCACCACACCTGCCTAATTTTTTGTATTTTTAGTAGACACAGGGTTTCACTGTGTTAGCCAGGATGGTCTCAATCTCCTGACCTTGTGATACACTTGCCTAAGCCTTCCAAAGTGCTGGGATTACAGTTGTGAGTCACTGTACCCGAGGTGAGAAATTGTTTTTATGAAATACCATTTCCTAGATAAACAGATTTCTTAATTAGAATTATTGCTGTTTGTAAATTTTCTTGCCCCTCCCCCACTGCCAGTAATGGTACCTTTATGTCAAGATTTCCTACCAGATCAAAAGGTATTGGTAGGTTGCATAATGTACAAATGACTTTTTTTTTTCAATTTATTTATTTATTTTTGAGATGGAATTTCACTCTTTTGCGCAGGCTGGAGTGAAGTGGTGCGATCTTGGCTCACTGCAAACTCCGGCCTTCGGGTTCAAGCGATTCTCCTGCCTCAACTTCCCGAGTAGCTGGGATTACAGGTGCTTGCCACCATGCCCAGGTAATTTTTGTATTTTTAGAAGAGGCAGCATTTCACCATGTTGGCCAGTCTGTTCCCGAGCTCTTGATCTCAGGTGATCGACCCGCCTTGGCCTCCCAAAGTGCTAGGATTACAGACATGATCCACTGTACCTTGCTTTTTCTTTTTTTCTTTTTGACAAGGTCTCATTCTGTCACCCAGGCTAGAGTGCAGTGGTGAGATCATGGCTCACTGCAGCCTCGACCTCCCAGACTCAGGTGATCCTCCTGCCTCCGCCTCCTGAGTAGCTGGGACTACAGGTACACACTACCACACCTGGCTAATTTTTGTATTTTTTGTAGAGACAGGATCTCCCTATATTGCCCAGACTGGTCTTGAACTCCTGAGCTTAAGTGATCCTCCTACCTTACCCTCTCATCGTGCTAGGATTACAGCCTGTGCCTGGCCACAATGTGCAGATGATACTGCACATTACCATTTTTTTTAAAACAGAAGCAGATACTTCAGACAAATTACTTTGTTTAATGCTAATGTCATTGTTGATGTTACAGTTTATATGAAATTCAAGTTATTTTACTAAATGAGCTATACTTGATTGTTCATTTAATCTGCCAATTTAATCTGTATAAGTATTAATAGGCCAGGGTCGGTAGCTCATGCTGAATCCCAACACTTTGGGAGGCCCAGATGGGCGGGTCACTTGAGGCCAGGAGTTTGAGACCAGCCTTGCTCAACATGGTGGAATCTTGTTTCGCATAAAAATACAAACATTAGCTAGGTGTGGTAGTGCATGCCATTTGTCCCAGCTACTCTTGGGTGGCTCAGGCAGGAAAATTGCTTGAACCCTGGAGGAGGAGGTTGCAGTGAGCCAAGATGGCACCACTGCACTCCGGCCTGGGCAACAGAGTGAGACTCTTTCTCGAAAAAAAAAAAAAAAGTATATATATGTATGTATGTATTAGATGTGTTAACTGGTTGTGTAATACAGTAAAATTGGGGGAAGAGACCTAGGCAAGTTATTTGTATTTTAAGGGCTTGGATACAAATCATAACCAAACCCTCAGCTTTTACTTTATTTTATTTTATTTATTTATTTATGAGAGGAGTCTTGCTCTGTCGCCCAGGCTGGAGTGCAGTGGCACGATCTAAGCTCACTGCAACCTCCATCTCCTGAGTTCAAGCAATTCTCCTGTCTCAGTCTCCTGAGTAGATGGGATTACAGGCATACGCCACCACACCTGACTGATTTTTGTACTTGTAGGAGAGATGGGGTTTCACCATATTTGTCGAGCTGGTTTTGAATTCTTGACCTCAAGTGATCCACCTGCCACAGCCTCCTAAAGTGCTGGGATTACAGTTGTGAGCCACCATGCCTGGCCACCGTAGGCATTTTTTTTTCTTCTCAGCCTATCGATGAGACACCCTAGGCCAGGCATCCCCAAACTTTTTACACAGGGGGCCAGTTCACTGTCTCTCAGACCGTTGAAGGGCCGCCACATACTGTGCTCCTCTCACTGACCACCAATGAAAGAGGTGCCCCTTCCTGAAGTGTGGCAGGGCCGGATAAATGGCCTCAGGGGGCCGCATGCGGCCCTCGGGCTGTAGTTTGGGGACGCCTGCCCTAGGCATTTAAATTAAAGTAATATATGGACTGGGTGGGGTGGCTCACTCCTGTGATCCCAACACTTTGGGAGGCCTAGGTGGGCAGATCATGAGGTCAAGAGATGGAGAGCATCCTCGCCAACATGGTGAAACCCCATCGGTACTACAAATACAAAAATTAGCCAGGAGTGGTGGCTCACGCCTGTGGTCCCAACTACTTCGGAGGCTGAGGCAGGAGAATTGCTTGAACCCGGGAGGTGGAGGTTGCAGTGAGCTGAGATCTCACCATTACACTCCAGCCTCGGTGACAGAGTGAGAGTCCATCTCAAAAAAAAAAAAAAAATTAAAGTAATGTAACAAAATAGAATGCAAAACAGTTTACAGTCTTCTGTTGGGGTCTTCATTCACCTTGCAGGTTTGTCTTGCTTTAGGTAATATACAAACATATGGAATTGTCAAGATTAAAAACTCGAGTAATTGTTTAGCATATAGAAGAATTTCTTTTTTTATTTTTATTTTTTATATTTTTTAATTTTTAAAAAATTTATTTATTAAAGACGGGGTTTCACCATGTTGGCCAGGCTGGTCTTGAACTCCTGGTCTCAGGTGATCCGCCTGCCTCTCTCAGTGCTGAGATTACAGGCGTGAGCCACGGCGCCCAGTCCTAGAAGAATTTCTTCTTAAAGAATAGTTTTAGGCCAGGCGTGGTGTGGCTCATGCCTGTAATCCCAGCATTTTGTGAGGGATTGCTTGAGTGATGGGCAGATCGTTTGAGACCAGCTCTTACAAAGATGCTGCAATGAACATTACTGTACATGTCTACTGTTGAACATTTGCTAGAATTTCTCTAGGCCCTTTCAAATGCTTTTTAAACAGTTGAACTAGTGATGTTTTGGGGCTTGATAATTATTCGTTGCGGGTACTTTCCTATGTTTAACAGCATATCTGGCCTCTACCCATTAGATGCCGCTTGTACTCTTCATGTTGTGACAAAGATGTGTCTAGGCATTGCCATTGTTCCCAAGCATACAAAATCACCCCTGGCTGAGAACCGTTGTTGCTTTTTTTGTTTTGAGACAGAGTTTCACTCTTGTTGCCCAGGCTGGAGTGCAATGGGCAATATTGGCTCACTGCAACCTCTGCCTCCTGGGTTCAAGCAATTCTCCTGCCTCAGCCTCCTGAGTAGCTGGGCTGGGATTACAGGTGCCTGACACCATGCCCAGCTAATTTTTATTTTTTGTGTTTTTAGTGGAGATGTGGTTTTGCATGTTGCCCAGGCTGGTCTCGAACTCTTGACCTCACGATCCTCCCACTTTGGCCTCCCAAAGTGCTGATATTACAGGTGTGAGCCACTGGGCCCAGCCCATTGTTACTTTTGATACATGAACAATTAAAAATTATTTTTGTGTGTTCTCTATACCCCATGAAGGAGAACACAAGTTTTCCTTTTCTTCTTTTTAGAGGCAGAGGCTCACTCTGTCTCCTATGCTAGAGTGTGGTGGTGAGATCATAGCTCACTGAATCCTTGAGCTCCTGGGCTAAAGGTAGTTTCCCACCTCAGCCTTTTGTGTAGCTGGAACTATAGGCTTTACAGGTGCATGCCACCATGCCCAGCTCAGCACATCTTTCTTTGGCTCATGTCCCATTTATCTTCATGGCCCATCTGAAACCCACGCTTTAAAGCCTTCTCCTACAGTGCCCATGTGTAGTCTTGTCTTTTCCCCAGGAATTCCTATAGCACTTACGTTTGTATCTTGAATTTGACTCTGAAGTTTTTGTTGTCTTGTCAACTTTGCCAGGATTCCTCGTCCTGATGTATTTTCACCCCGTCCTCAAGTAAGGAAACAATGGGTTTTCACTGTTGTGTTTTGTTTTGTTTTTCCAGCCATTCAGTAAAATTTGTTCTGCTCAAGGGTTTTCACTTTGTAACAATGAGGAAGGGAATCTTGTCAGTTGTTTAATCTCTATTGCTGTTGTTGATTTCCTTTGGATTCTGGTCAATTTAGGCAGCTATCTGGGAAGAATTTTTTTTTATTAATATACTTCTGACTTCTTCACCTACAGCAGGGTGGAAGCCAACCTGAAGCACCCAAAGCTCTGTACACCTTTCTGCTACTTAAGTTCTCAGCAGGATCTCAGTAACTCCTAGATTTTTACCTTTTCAAGGCTGATTTTGAGTAGTTTGCTCACCTCTTGATATTCATGTTAAGTACTTAAATGTTAGCTGCCCCAACTGTTAGTTACACAAACATCCTTCCTTCAGCTTCAGCCTGTGCACATCTCCAGGACTGATGGGAGGCCTTTTTAGAATGACGATGTCCTGTGCTTCCTTTTGTCTTCTCTGCAGTGGGTGTAGCTCTTTCAGTCGTCAGTGCCTGTGTTTTACATTTTTGAGATTGTTCCCTTCACCTGTGTGAGACAAACAAGTTGTTATCTCTCTCCTCCTTACTGCCCCCAGGTCCTTGAAATTATTATTTTTTGAGTCTCCTCTATCACCCAGGCTGGAATGCAGTGGCTTGATCTTGGCTCACTGCAACTCCTGCCTTCCGAGTTCAAGCAGTTCTCTGTAGCTGGTATTACAGGTGACCGCTACCATGTCTGGCTATTTTTTTTTTTGTATATTTAGTGGAGACAGGTTATCACCATCTTGGCCAGGCTGGTCTTGAATTCCTGACCTCGTGATCTACCTGCCTTGGCCTCCCAGAGTTCTGGGATTGTAGGTGAGAGCCACTGCACCTGGCCTTTTTTTTTTTTTTTTTTTTTAATTTTTTAAACTGAGTCCTGCTCCGTTGCCCCGGTTAGAGTGTAGTGGGGAGATCTTGGTTCACTGCAACCTCCACCTGCCTCCACCATGTTTGGCTAATCAAATGTAACATTCTTTTTTTTTTTTTTTTTTTTTTTTGAGACGGAGTTTCGCTCTTGTTACCCAGGCTGGAGTGCAATGGCGCGATCTCGGCTCACCGCAACCTCCGCCTCCTGGGTTCAGGCAATTCTCCTGCCTCAGCCTCCTGAGTAGCTGGGATTACAGGCACACGCCACCACACCCAGCTAATTTTTTGTATTTTTAGTAGAGATGGGGTTTCACCATGTTGACCAGGATGGTCTCAATCTCTTGACCTCGCGATCCACCCACCTCGGCCTCCCAAAGGGCTGGGATTACAGGCTTGAGCCACCGTGCCCGGCCTCAAATGTAACATTCTTAACAAGCCATCCTCTAGATTTAAAATGGTTTATAATTGAAGACTAAAATGGTTTCCAGTTGCAAACCATTTTAACTTGAAAATTTTCAGTTTGACAGTCAAGTTAACTAGTCCCGTCATTTTTCTTCAAAACATACAAATTTTGGGGCCTTTCTTTTTTTCCCCCCATACAGAGGATCTTACTCTTTTTTCCAGACTGCAGTGCAGTGGCATAGTCATAGCTCACTGCAGCCTTGAACTCGGGCTCAGGGAATCCTCCTACCTCAGCCTCCTGCTGGTTACAGGCTTGCCACCATACCTGGCTAATTTTTGTTTTTATTTTTTTGAGACCAGGTCTTGCTCTGTCACCCAGGCTGGAGTGCAGTGTCAAGATCTCGGCTCACTGTAACCTCTGCTTCCTGGGTTCAAGCAATTCTCCTGCTTCAGCCTCCCTAGTAGCTGTGATTACAGGCATATGCCACCATACCCAACTAGTTTCTATGTGTTTAGTAGAGGGCGGGGTTTCACCATGTTGGCCAGAGTGGTCTTGAATTTCTGATCTCAGGCAGTCCACCCACCTTGGCCTCCCAAAGTACTGGGATTACAGACACGAGCCACCGTACCCAGCCTTTTAATTTTTAAAAATATTTACATAGACAGGGTCTGTGACCCAGGCTGGTCTTGAACTCCTGGCCTCAAACCATCCTCCCACCTGGGCGTTCCAAAGTCCTGGGATTATGGGCATGAGCCACCCCACCCATCCTGGTTTTTAGGCCTTTGTAACTAAATAATTCATTCACTCAAGTGATAACTCTCTACTTCCTGTACCTAAATACAAAGATTTATCAAATAATTTTTCTAAGGCTGGGGTGGTGGTTCATGCCTATAATCCCAGCACTTTGGGAGGCTGAGGAGGGTGGATCACCTGAGGTCAGGTCAAGATCAGCCTTGCCAACTGGTGAAACCCAGTTTCTACTAATAATACAAAAATTAGAGTCCACCTTGGTGGCTCACGCTTGTACTACCAGCTGCTTGGGAGGCTGAGACAAGACAGTTGCTTGAACCCAAGAGGCAGAGGTTGCAGTGAGCTGTGATTGCACCATTGTACTCCTGTCTGTGCGACAGAGCAAGACTGTCTCAACAATGTTACATTTATGAGATTCATCTATCTAGGTAGAAGTTTGAGGGGCAGGTGTGTGTGTGTGTGTGTGTGTTTAATGAGAAAGAGTCTCACATTCGCCGTGTGTGTGTGTGTGTGTGTGTGTGTGTGTGTTTAATGAGAAAGAGTCTCACATTCGTCCAGACTGGTGTGCAGTAGTAGAGACGAGATTTCACCATGTTGGCCAGGCTGGTCTTGATTTCCTGACCTCAGGTGATCCACCTGCCTTGGCCTCCCAGAGTGTTAGGATTATAGGCATGACCACTTCACAGGTCTGATTAAAGTCTTTCAGCATGGAAAGACTTGAATTCATAACTGAGTAGAATGAAGAGAGTGGACACCTGTAAGGCATTCTTCTTACTGGAGCAGATCTAGCAGAAGTAGCTTGGTTCTGAAGAAATAGTTGTGGCACAATTCCTGACCCCCAAATCTTAACTAATATGGTGTGTTCATGAAACAGTTGAAACAGCAACTTCCTGCTCCCCACATCTCAGTAAAGGTTCTATGAACGTGGACCCTGATTATTCAGTTTTCTATTTGTAGTAGCAATGACAGTTCCCTTGACAGCTCTTGCTGCAACAATGTTCTGGGCGACACCCCGTGGGGATCCAGATGAAAGCCGGCTCCTGCAACCTTCAACAGTGCTCTAACACTAGTCAATATCAAATCCCTTTCTGCTTAAGTTAACCAGAGCAGTGTCTACTATGGGTAATTGAATCATGACTGATGCAATTATCAGATATAAACTGATGACAGTGACAAGTGGGAAACCTGTACAAATACCAAATGTGAGTCGTGGAGGTTTATTCACACCTATTTGCCTTTTGATAGTAATCCTTTCTGATAATTGGTTTCTTAATCTTTATGAAATTAACTTGAATGGCTCAAAATTCATTTTGTAGCTCTGAATTTAATTACTAATTGAGCCATTTAACCAAACTAGCCGGCCACTTACAGCTATTTAATCTCACTGGCCTACTGTAGACAGATCCCTTATCTTAACCAGTTAAGGGAAAGCATACATTCTCTCTAAAAAACATCACTGGCCTGGCACGGTTGCTCACGCCTATAATCCCAGCACTTTGGAATGCCAAAGCGGGCAGATCACGAGGTCAGGAGATCAAGACCATCCTGGCTAACACGACTAAAAATATAAAAAATTAGCCGGGCGTGGTGGCATGTACCTGTAGTCCCAGCTACTTGGGAGGCTGAGGTAGAAGAATTGGTCAAACCCTGGAGGCGGAGGTTGCAGTGAGCTGAGATCATATCACTGTACTCCTGCCTGGATGACAGTGAGACTCCGTCTCAAAAAAAAGAACACCACTGATGTTCACATACAGGCTAAGTAGGCTATGCCTGTTATTAATATATCCAAGTACCACTAAGTAGGCTATGCCTGTTATTAATATATCCAATTACCAGTTGAATACTCAGCAAGTCAGCAGTATTTCCAGTCCAGTTTATGCCAGCTGTGCATTTATGAGATATAATTTAAAATAATATAAAAATATGTAAATAGGTGAGCTTTGAATACCAAATTTAAGTTGAATCCTTTGGAAAGCACCATTAAAGATAATTTTTTCTTTTTTTTTTTTTTGAGACAGAGTTTCACTCTTGTTACCCAGGCTGGAGTGCAATGGCTCGATCTCGGCTCACCGCAACCTCTGCCTCCTGGGTTCAGGCAATTCTCCTGCCTCAGCCTCCTGAGTAGCTGGGATTACAGGCACGTGCCACCATGCCCAGCTAATTTTTTGTATTTTGAGTAGAGACGGGGTTTCACCATGTTGACCGGGATGGTCTTGATCTCTGGACCTCATGATCCACCCGCCTCAGCCTCCCAAAGTGCTGGGATTACAGGCTTGAGCCACCTTGCCCGGCTTCTTTAATTTTTGAGACAGTCTTGCTCTGTTGCCAGACTGGAGTGCAGTGGTGCGATCTGGGCTCGGTGCAACCTCCACCTCCCAGGTTCAAGTGATTCTCCTGCCTCAGCCTCCCCAGTAGCTGGGACTACAGGTGTGTGCCACCGCACCTAGCTAATTTTTATATTTTTAGTAGACAGGGTTTCACCATGTTGGCCAGGATGCTCTCCATCTCTTGACCACATGATCCACCCGCCGCTGCCTCCTAAAGTGCTGGGATTACAGTTGTGAACCACCTCACCTGGCAATTTATTTTTAATCTCAAATGAGGTGTGGGAATTATAACTACCAAGTTAAGAGATGGGAATTTGTATAAATCTATAAGGATTCTGGCTCATATTGCTTCTCCAGTGTCCTAATTCTCATACTACTGTTTTATTAAACAAACAAACAAAGTAACAATAAAAAGAAAAAAAAAAAAAACAGAAACTGACCAGGTGCCATGGCTCACACCTGTATTCCCAGCACTTTGGGAGACCAAGGTAGGCAGATCACTTTGAGCTCAAGAGTCCAAGTCAAGGCTAGGCAATATGGCAAAACCTTGTTTCTACAAAAAAATGCAAAAATTAGTCAGATGTGGTGGTGTATCTCTGTAATCCCAGCTACTTGGGAGGTTGAGGCAGGAGAATCGCTTGAATCCGGGAGGTGGAGGTTGCAGTGACCCAAGATCATGCTATTGTACTCCAGCCTGGGCAACAAGAGTGAAACTCTCACCAAAAAAAGAAAAAAAGAAAAAAGGCTTTAATCATTTTTGGAATGTCTCTCATAATGTAGGTTTCAGCTTTCTAGACTGCAGTCTCTTTTTTTAAATTTTTTTTATATAAACAATTATATATATATATATATATTGCATTTTAGGTTTTGGGGTACATGTGAAGAACATGCAAGATTGTTGCATAGGTACGCACATGGCAGTGTGGTTTGCTGCCTTCCTTCCCCTCACCTGTATCTGTCATTTCTCCCCATGCTATCTCTCCCCAACTCCCCACCCCCCTGTCCCTCCCCCATTTCCCCCCAACGGACCCCAGTGTGTAGTGCTCCCCTCCCTGTGTCCCTGTGTTCTCCTTGTTCAACACCTGCCTATGAGTGAGAATCCGCCTATGAGTGAGAATATGCGGTGTTTGATTTTCTGCTCTTGTGTCAGTTTGCTGAGAATGATGGTTTCCAGGTTCATCCATGTCCCTACAAAGGACGTGAACTCATTGTTTTTGATGGCTGCGTAATATTCCATGGTGTATATGTACCACATTTTCCCTATCCAGTCTATCATCGTTGGGCTTTTGGGTTGGTTCCAGGTCTTTGCTATTGTAAACAGTGCTGCAATGAACATTTGTGTGCACGTGTCCTTGTATTAGAATGATTTATAATCCTCTGGGTATATACCAGTAATGGGATTGCTGGGTCAAATGGGATTTCTATTTTTAGGTCCTTGAGGAATCGCCACACTGTCTTCCACAATGGTTGAATTAATTTACATTCCCACCAACAGTGTAAAAGTGTTCCTATTTCTCCACATTCTCTCCAGCATCTGTTGTTTCCAGATTTTTTAATGATGGCCATTCTAACTGGTGTGAGATGGTATCTCAATGTGGTTTTGATTTGCATTTCTCTAATGACCAATGATGATGAGCATTTTTTCATATGTTTGTTGGCCTCCTGTATGTCTTCTTTTGTAAAGTATCTGTTCATATCCTTCGCACATTTTTGAATGGGCTTGTTTGTTTTTTTCTTGTAGATCTGTTTTAGTTCTTTGTAAATTCTAGATATCAGCCCCTTGTCAGATGGGTAGACTTATACTCTGCAATTTTGTTGAATTTATTAGCATGAATAGCATTCTCGTAGACTCTCCGATTTTCCATATGCAGAATGTCAAAGAAGTTCTCAGCTTCATACCTCTCTTCTCAAGCGTATTGTTACTGTGAAGGTCTGTTCATATTCACCTACTGAATGGTGTCCTTCCAATTGGTGTAGTAAGGTTGTTCAAGAAATACATTGCCTACTTATTCCATAATTTATAGTTTTAATTCTTTGTTCATGCTATTGTATTTATTATTTTTTTATAGGGTAAAATGCAGTATTTCTGATTAGATTCTGCATACTTAACTTCCCTTTTCATGTTAACTGGAAGAATATAGGAATGTCTCTTGTGCTTCTGTCTTTTCATCATCAATTATCTTTTAAACTCTGGACTTCAGAATCTGAAGTGAATCTGGAACATGGAAATGTGAAGGAAAATGCCCAAAAAAGAAACCTAATGTTGCTATTCCCATGGCGTCCCTCCTTACATCAGCCTGAGTGTATGTTTAGTTCACAGTATTTGATAGCGTGTTGCTTCTACTTATATCACAAGTTTTCCCAAATACATGCTGATAATATCTGCGTCTAGGCCAGGTTACTTACCAAAACATAGTTTTAAACATACTTTTGTGGATTATTCAAAATTTGCTATGTACAGAGATATGAATAATATGCTTTCACCCAACCTGTGAGCCTCCTCAGAAGGAAGCAATGCACAGATCAGGTCTCCCGTGACACTATCCAGAGCACCTTCCAAGGCTAAGCTACGGTCATCTCCATAACTTGGCAACAGCCTCAAGTTTGAGCCACTTTTCACTTAAGAGAAAGAAATCATACAGGATATGATATCACATGCTTAGAACCTTCCATTATGGTAGATAATTCTCCTCCCCACGTAAACTGACGTTCATTCCATTTGACCAGGTATCTGTTGATCTTTCTTCAATTCACTGACTCATTTTGTAGACCACATGAACTTAAATTGTTTCTTTTTTTCAGAAGTAGCCACTGTGTGGAATCAGGATGTCACCAAAAGCATTTTTGACACTCGTATCTCATTCTTTTATCCCAAGGTTAGAGTGCAGTTGAAATGACTGTTTTTGGACAGAGCAGTTGTACATTATGGCACCACCCCTGACTTGGGAGCTTATCTCTTGGGTTTGCATGCAGCTCTGGAAGATGTTAAGCTTTGATATATCAGGCAAGTCAGTTCTTCTTTAATTTACCATTCTGAAGATCTACAATACACAGTTTATTTTAATACACCCATTCAATCCTCACTACAGACCTCACCTAAACAGTAATTGTTTACTATCCACACACACCTTGAATGGAGAAACCAAAGGGCTAATGAATGTGCCCTTGCTTCTAAGCCCCTAAAGGAAGGAGGCAAGATATGAACCTACGGATATAACTCTAACGCTGAATTGATGAATTCTTGAACTGCAGTTATTACCCTGAGAAGGATGGCTCTCAACCCTGCCATCATGGGTAGCCATAGGTTGGTTCCGTCACACATGCTAGTCCTAGATTTACATGAGTCTACGGAGATCCCAAACACTGTCTATGATTCCAAGATGGCTGCAGCAGTCATGTGGCTTAGGGCCGACAACAGTGAATGTAACTGCAGGATATGGCACAGCCATTGGTGTGAATAATACAGAGCTGCCCCATATGCCTCTGACAACAGGGTCAAATGCAAGTTCTCAATATTAAGAAGCAGTACTTAGAAATACGGAGAAACTCCTTTCAATGCTGGGAACATTCCTTAGCAATTGGCCCCAAACAAATAAGGTGAATGAGATATTTTTGAGACAGTTGAAAACTCTTATCACCAAAAGACCTAGATATGATCAAATCCAGCAAACTACCTTCATTAGACACAATGACAATTAAGACAGCAAAAAAGCATTGGGTTATTAGTTCACCACACTCACTGCAGCTCTGCACTGCAGAATTAAAACATGTCAGCATCCAGCCCATGTCTCCCTTCCTGAAATACACTATGCTCAATGGACTGGCGAGTACAAAGGTAGGATCCTCCCTAGGCGATTACTACACATGCATAACAAAGGAAAGGTGGACTGAAGAAGGGACTCTTGCGTGATTAACATTGGCTGTTTTATAGAATATAATTTCAGTATTTCTGATTCTTCCATCATCGACTGTAACAAAAGTTTAGTACATAACTACAGTAGACTGTTTTGCCTAGAATTGAATCCATCTGTCTGTTCAACTTAGCTTTTATTCAAGGTTTGAAAAGTCTAAAAAACAGAACTGCAGTGACAGCCATTTATGTGACAGCCATTTTCCTTTATGTGAATCCATAAATGAAAAATATTCTTCGGACGTAAATCATATAAATAAATATTGTTGTTATTTCTGTTTCACACGATAAATCCCTAGTGTCCTCTTCTAAAAAATATACCCCACCATGATTACACATTGCAAACCAAAAAGTATCTAAATCAATCAATTTAGAAGTTTAATTTGCCAAGGTTAAGGACATGCTGGTGACACAGCCCCAGGACATCCTGAGTACATATTTCCAAGATGATCAGGCTGCAGTTTGGTTTTTACATGTTTTAGGGAGACGTGAGACATCAATTAATACATGCAAGATGTAAATTTCTTCCGTTTAGAAAGACAGGACCACAGAAAGTGGGAGAAGGTCGGGGCTCCAGGTCATAAGAAGGATTTCAAGATTTTCTGATTGTCAATTGGTAGAAAGAGTTTAAAAACCTGGAATCAATAGAAGTGTCTGGGTTCAGATAAGTGTCTGGGTAGACCCAGGTTTTTATTATGCATCTTTAAAACTGATGCTAAATCTGGCACCGGCGTGATTGGGTCCTAGAGCACTGACATAGTCTTGAATATGCTGTTTGTTTAAAAGAGCTTCAAAACGTCTAAGAGGCAGAAAGGCACTCTTCCATTGAAGCTTAGTGTGCATTTGAGTTTCATTTTCTGTTGACTCTTGTGTTGCTGCATGATGCCTCCAGTACGAGGCGGAGACCTCCATGTCTCATCTCCTTCCTGCTGCCCTCCCTGGCCAGCCCTCTTCCACCCAGGGGGACGGCCCAGCAGCAACTCAGTCCGTGCTTGATCATCACCCAGCTCCATACCCCACATCCAGCAGAGCTCCCTGAGTGACTCACAGCCACCAACCACCGGGGTGCTGAGCTTCCCTCTGTGTCCTTCCAGTGTCTACAGTTGACCAGGCGAGCACGGTCGGACTCAGATCCTGGGAAGGGGAAGAAGACCTGGAGGAGCAAAGCCTCTATGTAAGACTCCTTTTCTTTGTCTTTAAAGACATTTTGCTTTTCTGATTTCTTGTCAATTAATTTTGATACAAAAATCTCAAAATGTACATTGTGTACAGCATATGCAATTCTCTGTGAGTTTGCAGTACAGTGGGAATGTCTTCGCAACTAACACGCAATACACTGGGAGGTTTTCAAATGACAGCATCCATTATGGGCTGTAATGCAGAGGCACTGTTCTGAAAACGTTTTCCTCCGTGAATTAAGCACTGTGTGTTTCTCTATTAAATCAACTTTGAAGGTGAATTCTGTGAATAAAGATCTTATTTTCCCATAAACATCCTCATGGTTTTGCGGCCGTTGACCTCTGGCTCAGCTACTGTACCGCTTCTGGTTTTCTACCCTTGCCAAGGGAATAACAGCTCTATGTGAAGGGCACCGCAGAATCTCATCCTCATAATGTTTTCATTTGTTTGTTTGTTTGTTTGTTTTAAGACAGAGTTTTGCTCTTGTTACCCAGGCTGGAGTGCAATGGCGCGATCTCGGCTCACCGCAACCTCCGCCTCCTGGGTTCAGGCAATTCTCCTGCCTCAGCCTCCTGAGTAGTTGGGATTACAGGCACCTGCCACCATGCCCAGCTAATTTTTTGTGTTTTTAGTAGAGACAGCGTTTCACCATGTTGACCAGGATGGTCTCGATCTCTTGACCTTGTGATCCACCCGCCTCGGCCTCCCAAAGTGCTGGGATTACAGGCGTGAGCCACCATGCCTAGCCTGTTTTCTTTTGTTTAATTGCAGAAACTATCCCAGGAGAGAGTGAGAAGTAAGTACCGTGAAGTAACTCACTTCATGAGGGACCAACTTGCTGCTTGAGTGTATAGAAACCTGATTCTGGGATCCCGCAGGGAAGGAGGATTGGGGGGTCTCCTGAGAGAAAGTGATTTGGCCAATATAGAACTTCAGCCAGAGAGGCTGTAGGAAGGTTTGTCTACCCAGAGCAAAGACCAGAGAATGATGTGCGAGGCAGCCTGGCTTCAGCTGGAGGAAGAGGTGTGGGTGAGTCACTCTTTCTAATGACTTGTCCTGATGTTTTTGTTTCTAAAGGCTGGCTTAGGGGAGCGACTTCAGGCTCACTGAAGACGACCCCCAAGGTAGGGAACCACTTTCCAGGTAGGACCTGATGGGAAAGGGTTGCTGAGAGCCTTCACGTTATCCCTGCTGCTTGAGGGGCTGAAGAAGGGGGTATGAAATCAGGAAGAAAATGAAAATGTGTGTGAGGTTGGGTTTGTTCTTTTCGGAGTTTGTTGTCATAAAGGTAGGAACTGTCTCTCTGGTCAGTGAGGGTGTTGTGTTCATTACAGATGATCTTTGCTCCTATGCCCGCTCTTTTCTGCCCAGTGAAACATCAGAACCTTTGCTTTGGATTAATCAGCACTCTTGGGATTATGCACAAGGGATGTAGGGCTGTCATTGAATGTCATCTGTAATAAAAGGAAAGGATCTGTGGGAACATCTCTCTTCACAGGCATTTACTTGAACTTAGAGAAAAAGTTCTGCTGTGTGCCAAGGTGAAATTGGTAATCACTCTCTGAACTTTTAAGACTTGTTATAGCACATTTATGTTTCTGTCCTCTCTGTGGGTTTAAAGGGGTCTCCCAGGGGTGGATGGCAGAGTGAATATTCACTCTGGGCTCCCTGGTACATCTCCAGTCTCCTGGGAGGTAGGGGAGAAGTCTGACTTTGATGACATTTGTAGCCTCCACTTCCCACCCCTATCACGGATTCTGAGATGAGGCTTCTTTCTCTCCAGTTCTCTAATTTTTGGGGAAACCAAGAGTTCCTTCCCACAGAAGATGGCATTACACTATTTCCTGTCTTCAAAAATCAGGCTTCCGTTGTTCTCTAAGTTGATATTTATAAGTTAAGTTCTGGACCTTTTATTCACAGATTGTTAAAAATTATTCAGAAAACCCCACATGATAAAATGTGCTGATAGCACATAATTCTGTCCATGCTACGGATGACATTTTTCTCTTTGGAGGATCCTCATTTTACATAATAAGATACAAAACTAAGTGGGCACCCTCTATCCAGTCTGGGGCACTTCATTAAAGACCTGAGTTTGCTGCTGTGTGTCATTTGCTTTTCTTCATGACACCTTTGAACCACCTAAATATTGCCAGCACCCTCTTTTGGGACCCTGACGTCTGAGAGGGTGAGATGGCACAAGTGCAGACATCCCTGTCCCTCCCTGAAATCTCCCTCCTCCTTTAATCTTCTCCCTTAAGGGACCTGCTCTGACTGCTAATGACTTGTTCAGACCTCTCCAGGTCTGGACTGTTATACATAGAATAAGTCAGTATGTGTTTCTCGGTGTCTGGCTTTTTTGCTCTCATTATGATTCGAAATTCATTCATGTTCGTCAATGTAACTGTAGTTCTTCCATTTCCCTGTTGCATACCATTACACTGTAGTCACATATTACAGTTTATCCACTCTACTGTAGTTTGACACAGAATTTTCTTTTTTTGTTTTTAAGTAATTATGGCTGTGAGAAGTAATGTTGCTTTAAGTATTTTTGTCAGTCGTTTTGGAATAATACTGGCACTCATTTCTGTGAAGTAGACTGTTATAAGGGAACATATCTTTTATTGTCATGAACAGTGTCAAATATTTTTCAAAATGGTGATGCTAATTCATGCTTCTGTAGCAGCATATGTGAGGAGACATTTCTCCAAATCCTTGTCAACTCTTAGTTTTATGTCTCCCTAAAAATTCGATCACTGTGGTTAGTCTTTCATTTATATAGCATCTTACTTAAAATGTTTAACCAAAAATTTTGTTTTAATCTAATGATGCAGGCCAGTAGTTTTGTGTACGTCTGTCTGACCCCAGCCATATAAGTAATCATTAATCAAAATGTGACTATATCACGTCACTGTTGTTAATAACAACTGCTTAAGTTATTAAAATGAAAAGGATAACTGATACACATTTGAGTCTTGGATACTATGTGGTCACTTCTCTACGTTGCCTCCTTGAAGCATTACAATCACTTTGAGGCATTATTAGTTTGGTTCTATTCATTATACAGATGAGGAATGTGAGTCTCAGGTAAGTAAATTATTCACGAGACACACCCAGAGCTGGATCTCCCTAACACCAAAGGCTAATCTATAAACTAATGTGCTGCACTGCCTGTCGTGGCGAAGTAGACTTGCCGTGTCAAACAGAATCACCCAGTCCTCAGTTGTACCATTCAGTAAGCATCAGCACGCCATGAAGTGTGCTCCCTGCTGTGTTGCGGGGACAAAACATCTATCCCAGGCCTCTGTGGCCGCCCGTTCTATCCTGTCCAATGAAGCTCTGTTCTGTTCCATTGGTCTACGTCTCTGTTGCGGTACCAGTACCACGCTGTTCTGATTACTGTAGCAGTTGACTACGTTTCTGATCAGGTTTTCAGTATTCATTGAGAGAAACAGAACGTTGTGCAAACAATCCACAGCACGACGTGCCCCTCATAAAGCTTTGTTTCTGCGTTGCAGGTAGTGCCGGTGTTCCCTCTGAAGTGCGACTCTGTAGATTGTTTCTTTATTCTGTTGTTTCCTGTGCTCCGTGTAAGTTTTAGTTTGATGAAAGCCCATTTGTCTGTGTTTGCTTCTGTTCCGTGTGCTTTTGGGGTCATATCCATAAAATCTTTGCTACACCAATGTCAAGAATCTTTTCAGGTCTTACATTTAAGCATTTAACCTATTTCAAGTTGATTTTTATATATGGGGTGAAAGAGAGGTTCAATTTTATTCTTTTGCCTGTGGATATTAGGTTTTCCCAACAGTATTTTGTGAACAGAATGTCTTTTCTGGGCTACATGTTCTTGGCATTTTTGTGGAAGGTTCGTTCATTGTAAATCCATGGATTTATTTCCGGGCTCTCTGTTTTGTTCCAGTGGTCGATCATGTCTATCTTTGTAGCAGTACCATGCTTTTTTCACTACTATGGCTTTATAGTAGACTTTGAGATGAGGTAGTGTGATTCCTCCAGCTTTGTTCTTGTGTTCAGTCAAAATTGCTTTGGTTATTCAGGATCTTTTGTGCTTCCATATAAGTTTTAGACATAGTTTTTTCTATTTCAATGGGGAATACCACTGGAATTGTGACAGGGATTAGGATAACACGTGTTGGTGACGATGTGGAGAAAATACAATCCTTGCATACAATAAAATGTAAGGAAAAAGGGAATATGTATGCCTGTAGTCACAATGGCATACTATTGAGGCTTAACACAGAATTGTGAGGAATAGAGGAATATATGTTTCTGTATTCACAATGGAATATTATTCAGCCTTAAAATAGAAAAAAAATTGTTGTATTTGCGATGACATGGAAGAAACTGGACGACATTATGCTAAGTGAAATAAGCAGAGCACCAAAAGTCAAATACTGCATGATGTCATTCATGTGTGGATCCTTAAAAAGTTGAACTCTGCGGCCCGGCGCGGTGGCTCAAGCCTGTAATCCCAGCACTTTGGGAGGCCGAGGCGGGTGGATCACGAGGTCGAGAGATCGAGACCATCCTGGTCAACATGGTGAAACCCCGTCTCTACTAAAAGTGCAAAAAATTAGCTGGGCATGGTGGCGCGTGCCTGTAATCCCAGCTACTCAGGAGGCTGAGGCAGGAGAATTGCCTGAACCCAGGAGGCGGAGGTTGCGGTGAGCCGAGATCGCGCCATTGCACTCCAGCCTGGGTAACAAGGGCGAAACTCAGTCTCAAAAAAAAAAAAAAAAAAAAAAAGTTGAACTCTGCTTAGGAATTGATTAATTAACGAGAGAGAGAAAGAAAGGAGTGAGGGAAGGAGAAATAGAAAAAAAAAGAAAAAATGTTGAACTCATAGAAGCAGAGAGTAGAATGGCTTAGGAACTGATAAAAAAAGAAAGCAAGGGAGGGAGGGAGGGAGGGAGAAAGGAAGGAACGGAAGGAGAAAAAGAAAAAATGTTGAACTCACAGAAGCAGAGAGTAGAATGGTGGTTACCCAGGGCTGGGTGTGGGGGATGAATTAGGCAGTTGTTGGAGAAATTCTGGGGAGAATTAGGCAAATGTTAGCCCTAAACTCCTGGACTCAAGCAGTACTCCGTCCTTGGCCTCCCAAAGTGCTGGGATGACAGTCATGAACCACGGTTTCCAACCACAAATAGACTTTTCAACAAATGGTGCTGAGGCAACTGGGTATTCATGTACAAATAAATTAATCTGGGTCCCTGCCTAACACCATACACAAAAATTAACTGAAAACAGATCACAGACCTAAATGTAAAACTAAAACAATAAAACTCTTAGAAGAAAACATGAGAGTAAATTCTTGTGCTCTTGTGTAAGGCACTGATGTCTTAGATACAACATTGAAAGCACAGTTGAAGACCAGTCAGGGCTACCTAATGAGACCTGGAAAAGGAGGAGAGGGAAAAAGCAAGAAAAAAAAAAACTGAACATCAGCTGAATTTAAAATTTTGGCACATGAAAAGATACAATCAGGAAAGGGGAAGACAGCCCGCGGAATGGGAGAAAATATTTATAAATCATATGTCTAATAACTGAGATATCCAGAAGAACTCTTACAACTCAATATTAAACGACAATCCAATTGAAAATGGGAAAAGAACATGAAGAAACGTTTCTCCAAAGATAATATTTTAATGTCC
Source organism: Saimiri boliviensis (assembly GCF_048565385.1). Taxonomy (NCBI): domain Eukaryota; kingdom Metazoa; phylum Chordata; class Mammalia; order Primates; family Cebidae; genus Saimiri; species Saimiri boliviensis. The sequence continues at coordinate 2,884,451 of NC_133468.1, forward strand.
AATAAGCACATTAAAAAGTGTTCAACATCGTTAGTCACTAGGAAAATGCAAATTAATCCATCATGAGATGTCTCTTTCCACCCACTAGAATAACTACAACCAAGCAGACGCATAACACCAAGCACTGGAGAGCATGTGGAGGACAGTACCCTCATACACTGCCCGTGGGGATGTAAAATGGTACAGCCACTTTTTTGGAAGATAGTCTGACAGTTTCTCAAAATTGTTAAAAATAAGATTGCCTTCTCTAGCAGAACTGCCAAGGGCTGAAGACAAAAATCCTAGTAAAATAAAGTCAAATTTGCCTTAAAGTCAGCAACTTTACTTCTAGGTATCAAACCAGGAAAAATGAAAATGTTGTTCACACAAAGACTTGTAGGTGAATGTTCACAACAACACTCTCAAGAACCAAAAAGTGGAGACGAGCCAAATGCCCATCAACTGATAAAGGAATTCACATGTGGGAAATACAAAGGAATACTATGCAGCAATCAAAAATGAGTTCTGAGGCCTGCTACCACAGTGGTCAACCTCAACAACGCAATGCTTCGTGAAAGAAGCCAGATGCAGAAGAACACACATCGCATGATTTTGTTTATATGAGAGGTCCAGAACAGCCTAACATAGAGATAGAAAGCAGCTTACTGTTTGACTAGGGCTGGGAATGAGACTGAAAAGTGACTCTGATGGGCACAGGTTTCTTTCTGGGATGATGAAATGCTCTTAAACTAGATTTTGGTGATTGTTACATAATTCGGTAAATATACTAAAAATCATTGAATTGGACCGAGCACAGTGGCTCACACCTGTAATCCCAGCACTTTGGGAGGCCACGGCAAGAAGATCACTTGAGCCCAGGAGTTCAAGAACAGCCTGGGAAACAGAGAGAGACTCCATCTCTACAAATAATTTAAACACTTAAACAGGTGTGGTGGCACAAGCCTGTAGTCTCAGGTACTCAGGAAGCTGAGGCAGGAGGATGACCGGATCCCAAGGGCTTGAGGCTGCCGTGAGCCATGATGGCACCACTGCACTCCAGCCTTGGTATCAGAGCGAGAACCCTGGCTCGCTCGCTTGCTCTCTCTCTCTCTCTCTCTCTCTGACACACACACACACACACACACATCATTGTACACTTAAAATGGGTAAATTTTAATATGTAAATTACACCTCTATAAAGCTGTTAATTCTTTTAATTTTTTTTTTTTTGAGACAGTGTTTTGCTGTTTTTGCCCAAGCTGGAGCACAATGACGCAATCTCAGCTCACCATAACGTCCGCCTCCCAGATTCAAGTGATTCTTCTGCCTCAGCCTCCCAAGCTCCCACCATGATGCCTGGCTAATTTTTTGTATTTTTAGTACAGATGGGGTTTCACCATGTTGTCCAGGCTGGTGTGAAAGTCATGACCTCAGGTGATCCACCCGTCTCAGCCTCCCGAAGTGCTGGGATTACAGGCATGAGCCAGGCAGTGTTTTAAGTTTTAAAATTAAACTATTTACCCCTAGCGCTAAGGTTGTAGGCTCAAAATACCATTGCCCAATGAAAGAAAACAAGCCTTCCTGGAGAAAGTGCTGATTCCAGGTCTAGGTCAGAAATGTGTAAGGAGCCTGGAACATACTGTCACTCTGGAGAGCAGAGAATCCATCAAAGATCATTAGGATGATTTCAACATGTCTGAAGGGCCAATCTGAAGGGACTCCTTCTAACCAACGATAGGACATTTTGTGCATTAATCAGGATAATAGTTTCAGTGAATTGAGGTATATCAGATATGTTTGAATGTCTGCATTCATAGTGATCCTTTTGAAAAAATAAAAGTGGGCTGGCACAGTTCCTGATGCCTGTAATTTCAACACTCTAGGAGGCTAGGTTAGGAGGATCACTTCATCCAGGAGTTCAAGACCAGCCTGTGCAACACAGGGGGACTTTGTCTCTACAAAACATTTTAAAAATTACTCGGGTATGAGGGCCCGTGTCTTTGGTCCCAGCTACTCAGGAAGCTGAGATGGGAGGGTCACCTGAGCCTAGAAGATTGGGGCTGTAGTGGCATGACTGCTTCTCTGCATACCAGCCTGGGCAACACAGCTAGACCCTCCCTGTCTACATAAATTAACTAATAGAAGTGGTGACCATTGAAGGATGTAAATGAAACAGCCCATCATTTTGAAAAATGGTAAACAGAAGAAATCAAGCCACGAACTGGCGTTTTCTATATAAATTGTACAAGTGAGTAATACCATTTATAAGAAGCAGCATCTCTTTTTTATATTTACGTTACTGTTTTCTTCATGCAAGGCCCTTCTTAGGGTAGCAGTATCTCTTTCTGGAAGTATGGCAGCTCATAAATGAAGAAGGAATGATACAGCAATACCTTCATTGTTCAATCCATCATTGATCAATGGCCATTAACATCACTGATTAAAAAAGAAAAGATGTTCAGTGAGTACACACCTCCTCTCAGAAGAAACTAGCACAGTCTTTTTGTCCTGACCCTCAAGTCCAACCTGAATATGACCAAGTGTTGAGATCCAACTACTAATTTATAAAAACGAGAACAAAGTGAAGAGCAAGTTAACCAACATCGCAAGATACAATTAGCAAAATTCACATTATGGGAAACAGCATAATGAGAATACACTTAGCATAATCCAAACTATGGGGAAACGACCTGATTTATTCAATAAATGAACTGCAAGGGACAACACAGAGATCAAAGTGGGAAGCTGTCATGATCAAAAACAACCCAAGAGGTGAATCAAACAATGCCAAAGAGAGACTTTATTTGGATCCTGATTCAAACTATAAATATATGAAATGACTGGAAATCTGGAGCTAGCAGGAGAGTTGACAGTGATAAAGAGCAGTGGTGTGAGAAGGTTGGTTGATGATGGTATTGGGATTACATTTTTTAAAGAGTTCTTGTCTCCGGGCACAGTGGTTCTCACCTATAATCTCAGTAGTGTGGGAGGTCAAGGCAGGAAGATCCTTTGAATCCAGGAATTTTAGACCAGCCCGGGCAACATAGCAAGACCCTGTCTCTACTAAAATTCAAATAAAACAATTAGCTGGGCATGGTGGTGTGAGTCTGTAGTTGCAGCTACTCAGGAAGCTGAGGCAGAAGAGGCCACAGTGAACCAAAATCATTCCACTGAACTCCAGCCTGGGTGACAGAGACCTTGTCTCGAACAAACAAGAATCATACCTTTTACAGACATATACCAAGACAGTCGGGGGGAAGTTATATGATGTGTGGGATTTGCTATAAAATCATGAGAGGAAGAGGAGAAGCATGTAGGAGTGTACATGTAACAAGATTGGCCATGAGATAACAAATATCTGAATCTGCTGCTGAGTAGGGGAAAGCTCACTACACTAGCCTCTTGTTCAAAAAGCTCCAGAATAGAAAGCTTGTCTAAAAATCCACTTCATGGATTTGTAACAAGCATTGAATAAGATCATGTATACAGAGTGCTTTATCACCGTGGCTTGCAGGTAGTCAGCACACAACCATTGTTTTTAGTTTTGTGTAGTCCCTGTCCATTAATCACACCCAAAAAAGGTCCGTTGTTCACACCAAGAGCTCTGGCCCGTGGACCTCTGTCCACTTGGTGGTAATTTATTGGAATTTGAGGCTTAGAATGAGGAAATGCCAGGCTTCAAAGCCCCAGGCCTACTATGAAATAGCGAATCCAACAGTCCCACATGCCTTTGTAGCACACCTAGTAAGTAGGACCACTTTTCTCTCACCTTGTAGGCACACTTGTTCATTCACTCACTACTTTTCATTTGTTTCTTACGTGCCATGTATTGGGTGCTAGGGACCCATAATACAGTGGACCCATAATTCACTGGAAGCATCACTTTCAAAGCATCGTTTCAGGATGAGTATTTCATGTCAAGTGTATTCAAGGAAGAGTGTGAAGGATCCATGGCCTCAGTCACCATGAAGACCCTCCCAAGAGCCAGCCCTACTGGGCAGGTATAAATGAGTGGAGACATGGAACCCACCCTTACAAGGCCTAAACCTGACAGAGCACACAAGACAGAAGCCCAGATAACCAGGAGCAGGAAGCTGAAGGCGAGAGGTGGGCCCCAGAGGATTCTGGGAAAATGCTTTGTGTTTGTGGGTTTATCACGCAGAATGAAACCTTAGTTTTTATTCACAGGTTAGACACGCTCTCTGTACAGAATCTATGAAGGGACATTTCAGAGCCCTTTGAGGCGTATAGTGAAAATGGAATTTCTCAGGCAGCCCAGGATGAGTAATGCCGTCACCAAGAGGGGCAGGGTGGCCACAGGTGGCCAGCAGCAGGGATGGGCATTGTGAGCCATTGGATGGGGTTGTGGGGCATGGCATTGTGAGCCACTGGCCTGACTTTGTCGTTTCCTGGTAACGAGGTGACATAGGAGGCTTTGTGGGTGACAGGCACCAGCCAGGGCCAGCAGCCTTCAGTCGGAAGCTGTTTGTGGGGAGAGGAGGAGCTCCGATTGCTCTCACGGAAGCGTCTGTGCCCTTGGCGCTTGCTCTGTTGCTTTGTTTCTTTTCTGTTGGTCGTTTTTTGTGTGTGTGTGTGTGTGTGTGTGTTTGTGTGTGTGTGTTGCTTTGTTTTGTTTTTTTTCCCTTTGTTGTTTTTTGTGTTTGTTTGTTCGTTTTGATTTTTGTGTGTGTGTTTGTGTGTGTGGCGCTTTGTTTTGAAGGTCCCCTTCTATATCAGCATGGGAAATACATTCCTTTCCTGCGTAGGCCCCAGGGCTGGCCTCTGTTGTGCCTGCTGCAGGCAGAAGGTGGTGCCGTGCTGTGAATCCGAGACTCGGTCTGTGGCAGCTGCAGGGCCAGCATCCACCACTGCAGAGCCTGCCATGTCATATCCCAGAGTGGTGGATGTCCAGTATTTGCGGCGCATCAACTCAGAGAGGCGCAAAGGTAAAGAAGCCACGGGTGCCATTTGCTCTCTGGCACATCTCTGGCCACCACCTTCCCACTTCCTTCCCATCCCGTCACCCCAGAGACATCCTCAGCTTCCAGCTCCCTCCTGCCTATAGCCACCTTTCCCAGGGCTGGGCATGGGGGGCAAAGGCTAGTCCTGCCTCTTGTCTTTGGTGTTGAGCCTTCTTGTTTGAGGCCTTTTTGGTCTAGTCTCTCTCTTTCCTCGATGAAAATTCAAAGACTCCAGTTTTGGAGTCTCCATCCCATCCTCTGGCCTGGCCTATCCAGCTAGGCTGGTACCTCACTGAAGGAGCCGGTTAAAGGCCCGGCCGTTTCTTTTCTCCTATTCGATAAGGAAGCTACTAATTGGGATAATTCAGACTCAAATATTTGGAGACTTCTTAAATTTAAAACAGACTTTGCCATGGAAGAGATTACATGTTGTTCTTAATAGATGGTTTTAAGTCACCTTGACAGAAGCAGCTTTATTTCTTCCAATTGTAATTTGAAAACTGAAGGCAAACTTGAGGGACATGCTTAAAATGACTGCAAAAGGTTTGAAATGTTGCTGCCAGATCTCTAAAAAAAAAAAAAAAAGTGGTTTTTGTTTTGGTTGTACCCAAAAGATTAGCCGTGGAGCTCTGAGTACTTTAAAATTCCCACTTTGACATGAATGACTCTTCAGCCCTACCCCAGTAACTTCATGGGCTTTGTTCACCTCCTTGTTCTGAGAGACAGATAGAGCTAGCTCATGGTTACAGGTTCCAAAAGAGATGAAATGACTTCAGACTTGAATTTGTAGGGTAGAGACTTGAGAGTGGGAAGGCAGCCCCTGCCTGTGGAGGACAGTTTGCTTTCATGGCTCCCCTTCCTACAGGATGGGAAAGGGGAGGAGGGAGGAAACGTTCCATTTTTTTGCTATGGTCAAATTGAAGCCAAAAACGAACACTTGTAGGACAGGAGAGGAGCATTCAGTTACAAAATCAGTCAAACATTGTGTATCACTGCACCTGTTGAGCAAATGAAAGCTACCGGACTCAGAAAACCCGAGATGCTAATGGAACTGACATTAGTAACGAGGGTTTTCTGCTGAGTTCAGCGCCCAGAGTGACTTCGGATAACGACCACCCTCCCCTCCACACACACACTGTTCTCAGGAGTGGAAAGCTCAGGCAGCCCAGGATGAATAATGCAGTCACACATTGGGGCAGGTGACCACAAGGTGGGCAGCAGCAGGGATGGGCATTGTGAGCCATTGGGTGGGGCTGTGGGGCGGGGCATTGAGAGCCACTAGCCTGACTTGGTTGTTTCCTGGTAACCGGGTGACATAGGCTTTTTGGGTGATAGGCATCAGCCAGGGCCAGCAGCCTTCAGTCTAAAATCCCTTAGAATTTTAGAAATAGATGAATCTAGCTACAGATAATTCTGGGTAACCAGTTCCTTGAACAAAATCTAAGTCCACTGAAATAGAAAACATTATATCATAAAGACACAGCAATATGATCAGCTCATTTCTTTCATTTTAATGGCAAAGATTTTATTAGTATGGAGAAAATGTCTTAACCGCTCTTGTATTTAAACTTCCGTTTAGCTCTTACTTTCTTTCACAGAATAATTAAGCCTCACAATGGGTGTGCCTTTGTAACGAGGAAGTGCTGTACTCCCTTTTCAGAATATTGAAAAACTGTGAAAGAATGAACAAATAATGATGAGACTTAATAGACTGTACTTGCCGGGCACGGTGGCTCAAGCCTGTAATCCCAGCACTTTGGGAGGCTGAGACGGGTGGATCGCGAGGTCGAGAGATCGAGACCATCCTGGTCAACATGGTGAAACCCCGTCTCTACTAAAAGTGCAAAAAATTAGCTGGGCATGGTGGCACGTGCCTGTAATCCCAGCTACTCAGGAGGCTGAGGCAGGAGAATTGCCTGACCCCAGGAGGCGGAGGTTGCGGTGAGCCGAGATCGCGCCATTGCACTCCAGCCTGGGTAACAAGGGCGAAACTCCGTCTACAAAAAAAAAATAGACTGTACTTTATACACAAGCATGCAAGTAGCTGTGGAAACTCCTTGCTTGGTGTGTACGGGAAGCCTGTGTGTCATAGTCTGTACAATTTGGTAGATGAGGTAGTGAAAGAACAAAGTGAGCCTTTTCATTATTCTTTTGGATGTAAAACGTGTTTTCATGTACATCTTATCGGAACCTTCCAAGTACCATAAGACCTGTGTGTATTCTCCCTATGTTGCTGATGCAGAAAGGAAGGCTTAGAGATCTGGAGGGACTGTGAGACAGCTACTGAACAGAACTGAGGTTCTAAGTCGTCAAAGTAGACATGGAGGTCATAGCGATGCCAAACTCAGTTCTTAAAGAACTTGACAAACTCCAGAATGCCTTATTTTGTAAGGTCTACCCATAACATAGAGCTCTCTTAGAAGTTACTTTCATCTTGATTAGTTCCTTTTGCATTTTATTTTACACAACGTACAGGCAACATTTACCTCTCCATTTTTCGTCCTAAAGAGATGGGTCCTCGCTGTGAGGCACAGGCCGGCTTCTGACTCCTGGCCTGGGCTTAAGCACTCCTGCTGCCTCAGCCTGTAGAAGAGCTGACAGTACAGGCCTGTACCGTCTCTCCTGGCTCTGCCTTCTGTCTATACATTTATCGAAATGGATAAGGATAAAAATAGAGGTAACAAAATGGCCTAAATTTACCAGTCAAATCAACAGTTTAATAAATGTTGGAGAGTTTCTTCTGCTAACTGATTTGAAGCTGAGAATGCCATGGTCAGGAAAAGCTGGCCAGAGGGCAGGTAAAGCCCCACACATTCAGCACAGGATACGAGTCAGAAGTGTTAGGTCAGAGCAGTTGAAGGAAAAGTAGTTTGTGAGCACAGAATCTACTGTTTTATGTGTATGTGCATGAGAGTCAGTTTCCATATGTCTCTTCAAATGTATTTTTGTGGTATTCAATAGAGGGATAACAGAAACCTCAATTTTAGTGTTTATTCTTTGGCCAGGCGTGGCGGCTTATGCCAGTAATCCCAGCATTTTGGGAGGCCGAGGTGGGCGGATTACCTGAGATCAGGAGTTGGGGACCAGCCTGGCCAACGTGATGAAACCCCGTCTCTACTAAATATACAAAAAATTATTGAGGCGTGGTGGCACGTACCTGTAATCCCAGCTACCTGGGAGGCTGAGGCAGCAGAATCGCTTGAATCCGGGAGTTGCAGGTTACAGGGAGCCGAGATCGCGCCAATACACTCCAGCCTGGCTGGGCAAATAAAACAAGAAAGAAACATGTTGAGAACACTCAATATAAAGTATAGGCACATTCCAAGTTTGTTGTTAATATCTTTATTCAGAAAATTGTGTATCACTTTTCTTGGAAAGTGATACATTCCTATTTAGATGTGAAACATTTTAGCGTTTCTGTAATGAGGAATTGAATTCTTTTGGTGACTTACACAAATTATCACAGCAACCAGTGCTCCAACCATTCTGTGGCACACTAAACAGTCATGTAAAGTCATCAGGTAGAGCAGGGCACACTGCTGTGGAAAGACATCCTGGAGTGCTCTCTAGGTGGCAAGTCCAGTTTCAGGAACTCATGCCATAAATGATGCTCTGCTTCGTTGTTCTCTTCTGAAGTATTTCAAAAGAACGTTGTGTCATGAAGCCATTTCAAAGAGACGTTCTAAGAACCTACTTTAGATCTCAGACAGACTCAAGCATATTTCCTCTTATCTTGCCTTTGTTTAGCAGTGTATCTAATATGACTGGGGGTAATATAAGTAACACAGATTAAGATAGTAAGAGCTCATATCCCATTTTATCATGACCCATCAACTCTCCATGCAGCCTTCTGTGTTCTCACCTTAGGAGCGCTGCTAATTTGCGGGCTCTCTCAAGTGAGGGGTCAGGGAAGGGAAAGAATGGGCATACGATGTAGACACCTCTGAGCAGCAGGTCTTTCTGCTTTCTAGTAGCTATTTTCAACCCTCCTTTTAAAATAACTATCAGTGTGCTTCATGTAAAAGAAGTAGAAAATAAAGAAAAATTATTTATTATACTCAGAATACCCAGAGCTCACTTGTGTTACTATTTGAGTACTGGTTCTTTTGGAAATTTTTGGTATGCATTCGAATATCATATTTTATTCGACAAACTTTTTTTGTAATATAAAACTTTTTTTTTTTTTTTTTTTTTGAGGCGGAGTTTCGCTCTTGTTACCCAGGCTGGAGTGCAATGGCGCGATCTCGGCTCACCGCAACCTCCGCCTTCTGGGTTCACGCAATTCTCCTGTCTCAGCCTCCTGCGTAGCTGGGATTACAGGCACGCGACACCATGCCCAGCTAATTTTTTGTATTTTTAGTAGAGATGGGGTTTCACCATGTTGACCGGGATGGTCTCGATCTCTCGACCTCGTGATCCACCCACCTCGGCCTCCCAAAGTGCTGGGATTACAGGCTTGAGCCACCGCGCCCAGCCAAAATAAAACCTTTTGATCATTTTATGTGCTGCCTTGTAATTTTTTCTTAAAGCAGTGAAATAATGGCATAAGTTTCTCAAACTGTACTTGACACCTAGCGAGCATTCCAGGATGTCTTTGCCTGCCAGGGCACCCTGCTCTACCTGATGACTTTGAATTACTGCTTGGTGTACTACGGACGGGTTAGAGCATTATTTATTTACCTACCCTTTGCGATTGGCCGTCTTTTTTCATAAAGTCAGACACAATCCTGTTAGTTTGATTCTAAGAACGCACATAAAGCACATCTTGATGACAGATGCATGATATCTTGTGATAAAATTCAGATAATCTATTTTTTCTGTGACATAATTAAACCCAAGAGATGAGTCATTTTGTATTTAAGGTATTTTAGTATTAAATACACTTGTGTCAAACTGCAGTTACCGTTGACTTTTAAATAGACATTAACATTCTTCATTTATGTTTTTGTGGATCTTGATAGCTTGTGTCTTTAATTCTAAAGAGCTACCAGTTTAAAAAATCTGATGCTGTCTTAGATGGTGAATCAAAAGACAACTTTAGCAGATCTGGGAGAATTCTAGTTTGGGGTAAAATGAAATCTATTTCTTGAGCACTTTTAAATGGCCTGGCAGTGTTGCAGATGCGGGGCATACAGTGGACCACAACATAGAGCCCCATTCCAAGTCTGACCCTTACATTCGATCGGGAGGTAAGGGCAGATAGCACATGAACAGTGAAGGTAGTGACGTGCTGGGAAGAAAGTAAAACAGGGTGATCGATTAAAGAGGAGGGCAGTTTTATGGAGGGTTTTGGGTAAGAGCTGGATGTTCTCTTTAAGTGACACGTGAACAGTCTTAAAAGTGAAATGGGCTGTGTGTAGGGGCTCCCACCTTTAATCCCAGCACTTTGGAAAGCCAGGATGAGGGGATTCCTTGAGGCTGGAAGTTTAAGACCAGCCTGGCCAACACAGAGACACCCCATCTTGATAGTTTTTAAAAATAAAAAAGTGAAGGGAACCTTGTGAGGATGATGGGAGAGGGCTTCCAGGAGGGATATCTGCTTTGGAATTCCTGAAATAGAAACGTCGTTTTAGGCAAAGGACAGAAAGACACAAGGGTGGCTGCAGCAGAGTGAAAGGGCGCTGGGATGGATAAGGTGGGTGACGGCCTTGTACACGTAGTGAGCACTCACAGAGAAGGTGGACTTCAGTTGCGATGGAAAACCACTGGAGGATTATAGCCCAGGGGTTACTGTTAATTCTCTAAGAAAAAGGCTGAGCAGCGGCTCCGTGCGAATATGCTGTAATACAGGCACGGGTGGAAGCAGAAGAGCAGCTCGGAGCCTGGTGCAGTAGTTCAGGTGAGAGCCGACAGCGAAGAGGAGAGTAACGATGACCTGAAAGAGGCTGACTTGAGAAAATCAAGTGAATCTCAAAGTAGATGATAAAGCGGTAAATAGACCAGTCACAGAAAAAGAAATGCAGGCGATTTTTAAACACATCTTCACTCATAAGAGAAAGGCAAATGACAGCTCTACTGTCTCTCCTATGGAGGGAAATTCCAAAAACATGGCAGAACGTTCTTTGGTTTGGCTGTAAGAAAAGTTGCATTCCTAGATTGCTGGTGGAAATGCAAAAAGGCTCAGCTCCATGAAGGGGAATTTGGCAACAATCTCACAACCTTGCAAATGCATTTAAACCAGACATCCAACATTGAGGAATTTTGTCCTGAAGATATACTCCATAAATGTAAAACAAACTATGCACAAAGTTCTCGTTGCATTATTTTCAATAGTTAAATATTGGAAATAACTGACATGCCTAGTAAAGGACTAGTAAAGTGAGCTGGTGCTTCTACATAGAGGAGAAGTATGGAGCTGTCAAAAAGAGTAAGATGTCTTTTTATTGCTATGGAGTGATTCCCAAGATAGGGTACGCAGAAAAGAAAAAAGAACATGCATTAATATACATGAAAGAAAGCAGGGAAAATGATGTGTATTTCATTATTTAAAAATAAAAGCCAACGTTTTTGAGGTCTCGATGAAGACCTGTGACAGCTTTCTCCTTAACTTCACTGGGCAGCCAAAGTGCGTGTTTTCTCAAAATGTTATTTTGCTCTGGGTTCTGCAAAGGATGTTAACTGTGCACTTTTCGCCTTTGAGTTAATTAGAGAAAGCTTTGCTTTGTAATTTATTGTGCATTACGTAGTATACACACAGCTCTTTAATTTTATTTTATGCTCTCAATGTTTTGAGTTAGGAGTAAAATGGGAATTATGCTTGTGTTACATATGAGGAGGCTGGTTTTAAGAAGACTGAGTATATCAAGAATGTAATTCTAAATATATGGCATATACAACTATAATTTATAAAAAGGTGTGCATATGGCCTGCTTCAAATACTACCTTTTCTAAAAAAAAACTTTTTTTTTTTTTTTTTTTTTTTTTTTTTTAGCTTACTAAAGCAATTAAGCCTCAGGATAAAAACAGCAATATTACATAGTTAGAAATGAAATGGGTATACTTGTAACACAGTAATGCTTTTTATTTTGAAGAGACAGGGTCTTGCTTTGCCACCCAGGCTGGAGTGCAGTGACGTGATCATAGCTCACTGCAGCCTCAATCTCCTCGGCTCAAATGAGCTTCCCACAACAGTCTTCCATGTAGCTGGGGATACAAGGGCTAACCACCACATCTGGTAATGTTTAGAAGATTTTTTGTAGAGACGAGGTCTGACTGTGTTGCCCAGGTTGGTCTCAAACTTCTGACATGAAGCAATCGTCCTGCCTTAGCCTCCAAAAATGTCAGGATTACAGCCATGGGCCAGCACACCTAGCCCAGAAATGTTCGTAAAAGTCTGAAGAAATAAGTTAAATGCTATTAAGAAATATGTAGGCCGGGCGCGGTGGCTTGCTGGGCGCCGTGGCTCTCGCTTGTAATCCCAGCACTTTGGGAGGCCAAGGCAGGTCTCTCACGAGGTCAAGAGATCGAGACCATCCTGGTCAACATGGTGAAACTCCGTCTCTACTAAAAATACAAAAATTAGCTGGGCATGGTGGCGCGTGCCTGTAGTGCCCGCTACTCAGGAGGATGAGGCAGGAGACTTGCCTGAACCCAGGAGGCGGAGGTTGCGGTGAGCCGAGATCGCGCCGTTGCACTCCAGGCTGGGTAACAAGAGCGAAACTCCATCTCAAAAAAAAAAAGAAATATATAAAAAGATAAACATGTACTATGGTAAATGAAATTCACAATTCAGTCATGGTCACTACAGCAGTGATTAAAATATCCAACGGTTCAGGCACCTCTGAGAACTGAGAGGGACGTACAGGATTGGTTTGGAAGCCAGAATTAGGATTGTCAGAGCTGGGAAAGCAAAAGCAAGGTAAGAGTGTGCACAGGAGTGGGGCACGCAACAGCTCCATGGTGTGCCGTGTGCGCGGGAGTGGGGCACGCGGCGGCTCCGTGGTGTGCCGCGAGCACGGGAGTGGGGCACGCGGCGGTTCCGTGGTGTGCCGTGTGCGCGGGAGTGGGGCACGCGGCGGCTCCGTGGTGTGCCATGAGCACGGGAGTGGGGCACGCGGCGGTTCCGTGGTGTGCCGCGTGCACGGGAATGGGGCACGCGGCGGCTCCGTGGTGTGCCGTGTGCGCGGGAGTGGGGCACGCGGCGGCTCCGTGGTGTGCCGTGAGCACGGGAGTGGGGCACGCGGCGGCTCCGTGGTGTGCCGTGAGCACGGGAGTGGGGCACGCGGTGGCTCCGAGGTGTGCTGTGTGCGCGGGAGTGGGGCACGCGGCGGCTCCGTGGTGTGCCGTGTGCGCGGGAGTGGGGCACGCGGTGGCTCCGTGGTGTGCCGTGAGCACGGGAGTGGGGCACGCGGCGGTTCCGTGGTGTGCCACGTGCACGGGGATGGGGCACGCGGCGGCTCCGTGGTGTGCCGTGTACGCGGGAGTGGGGCACGCAGCGGCTCCGTGGTGTGCCGTGTGTCCTCTTTTACGGGAGACCAGCTGCAGCCCAGCAGATGAGAATCACCTGACGGGTGGAAAGAGTAGATTCAGGTAAAATCTCAGACCGTGTATCGTAACTGAGAGACTTAAAATGTTTGCCTTATGGGTCATAAAAGTAGTAAAAGCGACAACATACAGATAAAAGAGTAGGTCAGTGAATGCGGTAAGCCACCTGCCATGTCTCCAGAGCATCAACCATCCCACAGATATATTGGGCAGCAGGATTTAACAAAGCTTGTGAGAAGAGCTCTCGGTCCAGGGTTCAGGCCATGATCTAGAGGACTCAGGTGTTCCGGGATCTCTATCCCCAGGGAACCAACTACATTCTTACCTCAGATCTGTCACTCCTCACTGTGGTGACTCTGGACAAGTCACTCAAAATGTCTGAGTTTTAATTCACTGAATTGGAAAATATGGGTTGTAGCCCCTTCCCTGCCTGTCCCTTGGGTCTGATGTGGGGATCAGGGAAATCACAGAAGTCACTTTCCATCCGATCCTCCCCTGCACAGGAGACATGCAGGCTCCCTCTCTGTATTCAACCTCTACCAAATATCTGGATTATTCTTCTCAACATTGATTGAACATTTTAGGGCATTTACAAAAACATTGAGTCCTTTTACGTCTTTATCTGCATTTCATTCTTTCAGGCGCTATGGACCTTAGTAGGTCTGTAGCACAGACCTACTAAGGTTTCCATATTTCAGAATAGGGAAGAGAGGCACAGATGGGTTCTTATCCCTCTCCCAGGTATGTGCAGATTCCAAGTAGGATTTGAACCCAGCCTGTTCTCGGTAACTTGGATCTTCTGCTTTTCTATATTGTCTCATCTGAATAAAGGTATCTGCCTACACAAACAAATCTTCCTAGAACCCAGATCTAATTCAGGTAGAGTTGAAAAGCAGTTGGTGAAAAACAGGATCAAAAGTTTAAACTGTGAATAAGTTTTTACTAATTTCTTTGTGGTCCTCTGCCAGCAAGATGTCAAGCACTGTCTTTATTATGATACATTTCTACCTTGCAGGTTTGGCTGGCCGCGCCAAGAGCTGGGTAAAAAAAAAGTGGAAGCCTAAGAAAACTTGCCGCACTGAAAGTGAAGGTAGGGTAGAGTTTACTCATCCAGTGTCCCATATTAGAGAAAGTCAGTAAATGCTATGTCATATTCTTCATTTATTGCATTTGTGCCCATTTAAATGCATTAAATCAATGGTGGGTGATGCAACTACACAAGGAAACTTACATTGACAACTTAGTTTGTTACTTAGTTTTTTACAGACAAGTAAAGTTACGTTGTCTGTTTGTTTGTTTTTGTGAAAAGGTCTCATTTTGTCACTGGGAGTGCATTGGTGCAATCACAGCTCCTTGCAATCTTGACCTCCCATGTTCAGGTGATTCTTCTACCTCAGCCTCCCAAGCAGATGGCTGTAATGCACATGCCTTTATACCAAGCTTTTTATTTTAAATTTAATTTCTTTTGTAGAGACGGGGTTTCACCCTGTTGCCCAGGTTTGGTTCACTTTTGATGGTAAAGGGCATCTCAAATGTTTAGACATTTGCTTTCAGTTTGGGCAGTTATGAATACAGCAATTATAAACCTTCTTGTGTCTTGTTTGGAAACATAATTTCAAAAATGTAACTAAGGCAATGCTAAAATTATGATTACTTGCTTGTATGGCAAGACTACATGTTTCTTTGTAAGAATTTTGGTAGAATTTACTGGTAAAATCATCTGAAGGTAGTGTTTTTGTTCTTTTGAGAAGATACTAATTATTGATTCAGTTTCTAAAATAAATATAGGCCTATTCAGTTGATTAATTTGTCCTGAGAAGACTTAACCCTCTGAAACAGATCCTAAAAATTAGCTCACTTCGTATGATGTATCTAAGTGTGAGCACATATGTGTTCAGAATATTCCTTTATTATTATTTTTTGAGTTCACTCCTCTTGAACTGATACTATTACTACATTGAAACTTCCTTCTTTCCTTTGTGGTTAGACAAGTTAGAGGTTTATCAACGTCACTGATCTTTTAAAAGAACGGGTTTTTTGTTTCGTTGCTTTTCTCTGATGATTTCCTGTTTTTTATTCCATTAATTTTTGCAGTCATTATTTATTTTTTCTCTGTTGGACATTACACTGCTGTTTTTCTTTCATTGCCACAGGTGGAAGCTAGATTGTGAATGTAGATTTTTCTCATTATTGACACATCATCATGAATATGACTCACTGCATAAAATATCATAAAAAGGCACACTTAATTAAAATAATAAATATATTTACTACAATTTTTAAAATACACCATGTTAGATGATAAATGTAGTAGCAGGATATGTAGGTCCACAGAAGATAAATAAACCTGTAACCTTTCCTAAAACGTGGGGATTTGCCTGGACCTTCACATGGACAGCAGGTGTGATGAGATGCTCTCGCTGAGCCATACAGTACCTTTCTGTATTAACCGGTTCCTAGACTATTTCACACTGATGAGGTTGCCCTAGCCAGGAAGCCAAGGCTCTTTCATTTCTCTCTGCCCCTCTCCTTTGCCTTCCTTCAGCACCAAGGAGAATAGTCCAGCAGCAGCTCAGTCCGTGCTTGTCAACCGCCCAGCTCCACACACTCCAGCCCCTGTCCACATTCCCCAAAGCTCCTTGTGAGATTCCTGAGCAGCACCAATGCCCTGACTGTCACTGTGTGTTCTCCTAGCTCCTGTTGACCATCCAGAGGAGTGTCCATTTGACAGTGAGGAGGAGGAGGTGGCCTCTGACATGGTAACATACATTTATTTGTCTGGGAATTTTTTTTTTTTTTTTTGAGACGGAGTTTCGCTCTTGTTACCCAGGCTGGAGTGGAATGGCGCGATCTCGGTTCACCACAACCTCCGCCTCCTGGGTTCAGGCAATTCTCCTGCCTCAGCCTCCTGAGTAGCTGGGATTACAGGCATGCGCCACCATGCCCAGCTGATGTTTTGTATTTTTAGTAGAGACGGGGTTTCACTATGTTGACCAGGATGGTCTCGATCTCTCGACCTTGTGATCCACCCGCCTCGGCCTCCCAAAGTGCTGGGATTACAGGCTTGAGCCACCGTGCCCGGCCCTGCCTGGGAATTTTTTGTATATGGGGCTTCTAGACTATGAAGTGAATACAATTTTTGACTGCCATGTTAAATCAGGCCTCAGGGGGTCATGGATTTTAGTCACTGGTCACTGGAGATTATGACCAACTGAGGCCTGATGGATGATGTCCATCAAAAGAGGGCATCCCTACAAACTGGTCGTGAGCATATTTCTCATTAGCGGTGTTACCTTCTTGAAAAAATAATTTCATATTTCCTAGCCAACATAGACACTTGCTAAATGTTCCAAACCCACTGCATTTTCTGCAAGCGTCTTCTATGCATCATTTGGGGCCAGTGACTTGGTCACTGTTCTACATCCGGTTTTCTCATTGTTGTGGTTGTCGTCGTTGTTGTTTTGAGACAAAGTCCCTGTCACCAGGCTACAGTGCAGTGGTCTGATCTCAGATCACTGTAACCTCCACCTACTGGGTTCAAGCAGTTCTCCTGCCTCAGTCTCCAAAGTAGCTAGGACTACAGGCTCATGCTACCACCATGTCCCACTATTTTGTAGTTTTTATTATAGACGGGGTTTCACCATGTTGGCCAGGATGATCTCAATCTCTTGACCTCATGATCTGCCCACCTTCGTCTCTCAACCTGCTGGGATTACATGTGTGAGCCACCGCGCCCGGCCTGCCATCTGGTTTTCTAACATCACCAAGTGAATAAAAGACCTGTGCCAGTGGGACCCAGTGTGATGTAATCCTTACGGTGTTTCTTTTTCTCTTATTGCAGGAGAAGCCTGAGGCCCAGTATCACCATCGTACGTATTCTTTTTCTTTTAAAGTGTTACTGAGACATAGTTGACATGCAAACCAATTCACCCATTTAATGTTGCTGATTCAATGTTTTTACTGTATTTACAGGGTTGTGCAGCCATTGTTACAATCTAATTTTAGAAGCTCTTGATTTTCCCTCAAAATATTGCATTAGTAGTGACTCCTCTGTTTTCCCCGACCCCGACACCCCTGGTTCTAGGCAGCCCTAATCTACTTCCTATTTCTGTAATACAATGCTTTTCTGTATTCACCGGTTCCTAGACTATTTCACATTGATGAGGTTGCCCTAGCTAGGAAGCCAAGGCTCTTTCATTTCTTTCTGCCCCTCATCCTCTGTGTGTTATTTGGGGACAGTGACTTGATCACTGTTCTACATCTGGTTATCTCATTGTTGTGGTTGTTGTTGCTGTTGTTTTGAGACAGCATTTCTCTCAACAGGCTACAGTGCAGTGGTGTGATCTCAGATCACTGTACCTTCAACCTACTGAGTTCAAGCAGTTCTCCTGCCTCAGTCTCCTGAGTAGCTGGGACTACAGGCTCACGCCACCACCATGCCCATCTTCTTTGTAGTTTTTAGTGTAGACGGGGTTTCACCATGTTGGCCAGGATGGTCTCAATCTCTTGACCTCATGATCTGCCCACCTTGGCCTCCCAACCTGCTGGGATTACATGTGTAAGCCACCGCACCTGGCCTGCCATCTGGTTTTCTAATGTCACCAAGTGAATAAAAGACCTGTGCCAACGGGACCCAGCGTGATGTAATCCTCACGGTGTTTCTTTTAATCTTATTGCAGGAGAAGGCTGCCACCCAGTATCACCACCATACGTATTCTTTTTCTTTTATAGAGTTACTGAGACATAGTTGACATGCAAACCAATTCACTGATTCAGTGAAATTCAGTGAAAAAAAAAAACTGATTCAGTGTTTTTACTATATTTACAGGGTTGTGCAGCCATTGTTAAAATCTAATTTTAGAAGCTTGATTCCCTCTCAAAAAACCCCATTAGTTGTGACTCCTCTGTTTTCCCCAACCTCCACACCCCTCGTTCTAGGCAGCCCTAATCTCCTTCCTGTTTCTATAGTACATTGCCTTTCTGTTTTCACCGGTTCTTCAAATGAGTATTTCACGTTGATGAGGTTGCCCTAGCCAGGAAGCCAAAACTCTTTCATCTCTTTCTGCCCCTCTCCTTTGCCTTCCTTCAGCACCAAGGACAATGGTCCAGCAGCAGCTCAGTCCGTGCTTGTCAGCCGCTCAGCTCCACACAGTCCAGCCCCCGTCCACATTCCCCAAAGCTCCTTGTGAGATTCCTCAGCAGCACCCATGCCCTGACCGTCACTCTGTGTTCTCTTAGGTCCTGTTGAGGTCCTGCAGGACCTGGTTTTGGAGGACGTGGAGGAGGAGGAGCTGCCCTCTGTCCTGGTGAGATGCATTTCTTCATCTTGAAGAGAAATGTTTTTTTCTGGGGCTTCTAGAATATCAAGTGAATATCATTTTTGTCTGCCATTGTGAATCAGGCCTCGGTTGTCATGGACTCCAGTGACCAGTCACTGGAGTGTACAACCAACTGAGGCCTGATCGACGATGTCAGTCAAAAGATGACATAACTTAAAAACTGGCTGTAAGCATATTACTCAGTAGCACCATTTTCTTTTTCTTTTCTTTTCTTTTTTTTTTTTAAGACGGAGTTTCGCTCTTGTTTCCCAGGCTGGAGTGCAATGGCGCGATCTCGGCTCACCGCGACCTCCGCCTCCTGAGTTCAGGCAATTCTCCTGCCTCAGCCTCCTGAGTAACTGGGATTACAGGCACGCTCCACCATGCCCAGCTAATTTTTTGTATTTTTAGTAGAGACCGGGTTTCACCACGTTGATCAGGATGGTCTCGATCTCTTGACCTCATGATCCACCCGACTCGGCCTCCCAAAGTGCTGGGATTACAGACGTGAGCCACCGCGACCAGCCCAGTAGCACCATTTTCTTTTTGAAAAATAATTTTGTATTTCCCAGCCAACATAGATACTTGCTAAATATTCCAAACACACTGCATTTTCTGCAAGCATCCTCTATCTGTCATTTGCGGTAGTGACTTGATCACTGTTTGACATCTGGTTTTGTGTTTTGTTTAGTTTTTTTGTTTTGTTTTCTTTTGTTTTGTTTTTGAGACAGAGTCTCTCTTTCACCAGGCTACAGTTCATTGCTGTGATCTCAGATCACTGCAGCGTCCACCTACTGCGTTCAAGCAATTCTCCTGCCTGAGCCTCCCGAGTAGCTGGGACTACAGGCTCGTCACCACCACACCCAGCTTTTTTGTAGTTGTTAGTGTAGACGGGGTTTCACCATGTTGGCCAGGATGGTCTCAATCTCTTGACCTCATGATCTGCCCACCTTGGCCTCCCAACCTGCTGGGATTACATGCGTAAGCCACCACGCCCAGCCTGCCATCTGTTTTTTTTTTTTTTTTTTAATGTCACCAATGAATCAAAGACCTGTGCCAATGGGACCCAGCATGATGTAATCCTCACGGTGTTTCTTTTTCTCTTATTGCAGGAGAAGCCTGCGGCCCAGTATTACCACCGTACGTATTCTTTTTCTTTTAAAGAGTTACTGAGATGTAGTTGACATGCAAACCAATTCATCTATTTAATGTAGGTGATTCAGTGTTTTTACTATATTTACAGGGTTGTGCAGCCATTGTTACAATCTAATTTTAGAATCTCTTGATTCCCCCTCAGAAAACTGCATTAGTAGTGACTCTTCTGTTTTCCCCAAACCCCACACCCATGGTTCTAGGCAGCCCTAATCTAATTCCTATTTCTATAGTACACTGCCCTTCTGTATTAACCGGTTCTTAAGGTGACTGTTTCACATAGGAAGCCAAGGCTC
Source organism: Saimiri boliviensis (assembly GCF_048565385.1). NCBI lineage: Eukaryota > Metazoa > Chordata > Mammalia > Primates > Cebidae > Saimiri > Saimiri boliviensis. Next base: position 2,904,641 of record NC_133468.1, read on the forward strand.
TTTCATTTCTCTCTGTCCCTCTCCTTTGCCTTCCTTCAGCACCAAGGAGAATGGTCCAGCAGCAGCTCAGTCCGTGCTTGTCAGCCGCCCTGCTCCACACACTCCAGCCCCCGTCCACATTCCCCAAAGCTCCTTGTGAGATTCCTCAGCAGCACCAATGCACTGACTGTCACTCTATGTTCTCCTAGCTCCTGTTGACCATCCAGAGGAGTGTCCATTTGGCAGTGAGGAGGAGGAGGTGGCCTCTGACATGGTACCTACATTTCTTTGTCTGGAATTTTTTTGTGTGTGGGACTTCTAGACTATGAAATGAATATGATTTTGACTGCCATCATAAATCAGGCCTTAGGGGGTCGTGGACTCTAGCGACTGGTCACTGGAGGTTATGACCAACTGAGGCCTGATGGACGATGTCCATCAAAAGAGGGCATCACCTACAAACTGGTCATGAGCATATCTCTCTGGAGCGCCCTTGTCTTTTTCAAAAATTATTTTGTATTTGCCAGCTGACACGAATACTTGCTAAATATTCCAAAACACCCGCTACCTTTTCAACAAGCATCTTCTGTGCTTTATTTGGGGACCAGTGACATGTGGTTTTCTAATGTCACCAAGTGGAAAGACCAGCACCAGCCGCAGCCAGCATGATCTGATGCTCATGGTGTTTTGTGTTTGTTTCTCTTGTTGCAGAACACCGCTGCAGCCCCAAGTGACCACCGTAAGTGTTCTTTTTCTTTTAAACCTCTTTATTGACACAGTTGACATGCAAAACAATTCACTTATTTAAAGTGGGTGATGTAGTGTTTTTACTGTATTTACAGGATTGTGCAGCCATTGTCACAATCTAATTTTAGAATCTTTTCATTCCCCCTCACAGAAACCCCATAGCCATTAGTAGTCACTTCTCATTTTTCCCAAGCCCCACAGCCCTGGCCCTCGGCAGCCGCTAATCTACTTTCTGTTTCTCTAGATTTGCCTACTCTGGCAATTTCCTTTTTAATTTAAATTTGATTTTAATTTCCGGGATACATGTGCAGGATGTGCAGGTTTGCTACGTAGGTAAAAGTGTGGTGTGGTTTGCAGCACCTGTCAACCCACCACGTAGGTATTAAGCCCCGCGTGCATTAGCTCTTTATGCTGCTGCTCTCCCTCCCACTTCCCCCGCAGCAGGCCCCAGTGTGTGTTGTTCCCCTCTCTAACATTGTACACATTCTAATACCACTTTCTTCCTAATGAGAAATCTACGTGATGAGTTGGGGGATTTTCTTGCTCGCTTTTGTCTGGAGAACCCCCTGGCTTCAGGTTCCTGATAGGTGTGAGGATCTGGGGCGTGGTGTGAGAAACAGATGTCTCCATGAAGCACGCGGCTCTAGGATGGGAGAATCTCCATCATGCCCTATTGATGCTACTGTTGAAATAGGTTTTTGTTTCCTTCTGAAAACCTTCACACACACACAGAGCCAAGATAGCTGCTTTAGGTCATGATGAAGATCACGTGGACCACATGATGGTTTGAGGGTTTTTGTTTTTGTTTTTTGTTTGTTTGTTTGTTTGTTTTTTCTTTTTTTTATTGCATTTTAGGTTTTGGGGTACATGTGATGAACATGCAAGATTGTTGCATAGGTACACACATGGCAGTGTGCTTTGCTGCCTTCCGTCCTTGAGGGGTTTTTTTGGAGCATGCATTCTGTAGAAATGTATTTGCTTTTCAGTAAAATTTGATTGTCCTATTTGTGTCAGTATTTTTCCAATGGAACAAAAAAATGAAACTGTTTCATTGGGCAGTGTCACTTGTTCACACCAGAAGTGATTTTTCTCATGACTGCGTTGTCCTAGACATCTTTAATCTAGACCAGGTATCCCCAGACTTTTTACACAGGGGGCCAGTTCACTGTCCCTCAGACCGTTGGAGGGTCGCCACATACTGTGCTCCTCTCACTGACCACCAATGAAAGAGGTGCCCCTTCCTGAAGTTCAGCAGAGGGCCAGATAAATGGCCTCAGGGGGCCGCATGTGGCCCACGGGCCGTAGTTTGGGGATGCCTGAGCTAGACGAAGCTTCCCAGTGGTGCTGCAGGGGCGCTGCTGTTTGTGAGTAAAGGAAAATGTCAGTGTTACCAATGCTACAGGGGCGCTGCTGTTTGTGAGTCAAGGAAAATGTCAGTGTTACCAACATTGAGGTTCTCAGAATTCATGGACAGCTGCTCACTGGGCTCCAAGGGAGAGAGCAAGAGAGAGCCTCACGCTAGACATGAAGGGGAACATGATTTAGAGGATCAGAGGGGAAAAAGTGAGGACATTTAGGACATTGTTAAAAGAGAATGTCAAGGTTGCAGTATTAGGAGCATCAGTTAAGCATCATCACTGGGGCCCAAGCTGGATATGAGACCCCTTCTGCGGAGGAGTGAGTAGCACTTGGCCTTCCTCTCTGTCGAAAGCTTGGTGTGAACATCACTCTAAATGCCTTGAGAAAGGAGCTTCCTTCCTGACCCATGTCCTCTCCATCTCTGTGTGATGATGGCAATGACCCCAGCAGAAATTGCTGAGAAGGGCAGAACAGGAATCAGGTCCCCATTTTTCTGACACAGAGCAGACAGGACACGAGTCAGTAGGAATGGACCTCAGGATCAGGCCAGACACACAGAGGTCCCAGGCCTGATCTTTTTGGGGCTAAGACAGGTAAGTTTTTATTTTTCACCTCTTCTGGAAGTCTCCTGAGGAATGTTTCTTCAATAGACCCTGTTGGCCAAGGGTCTTCTGGCCCAGAAATGCTTTTGAACTGGACAGAGTCCCCCAGCTCTTGGCCTGGGCAGCTGTGGCACTCCCAAGTAGCAGGGCAGGTGGGGAGGGACATGAGTTCCAGTGCAGGGTGATCTCAGCAAACGATGGGGACTGATCCCAGAGTCCAGGTCATCCTTTCAACTCTTGCGTAGAATCCATAACATCTCAGTTTCCACTTATTTTGGAGATGGTTTAAAATCTTCCGTCTCAAAGTCAGAGTCTTCCCACAGGTGAATAGAGGAACCCTGGCTGTGGGTGTTTACTAGCAGGGCAGTGACCGTGTCTTCCTCATTTGTCCTTACCCCAGAGCTCAGTCCTGGGAAGGACATGTTAGGCTCCATGGATGTGTTAATGAACACATGCCTGGGATGAGCTCTAGGTCACCCCTGGGCTGGGATCTCGTGCAGGTGTGGAAAGGTGTTCTTCTCAGCCTGCCCAGCCTGTTGAGCCCCGCACTCATCCTGGAGCCTGCCCCGCTTCTGAGTCAGGGTCCCTGGAGATGAGGGCAAGCTCCTGAGGACAGTGAGATGCCCCCACGCCTCTGCTCCTGCTGCTCTGATCTAGTCTAGACAGGATGTGCAGGGCCTCCCTCTTCCACTGGGTGTAAGCGCATCCCTGCTAGAATCCTTCTGGACCTGGATGTTGTCCACACTGTCCTATGCCCCCAGCCCCACACAGTGCCTGGCCCTTGTGCAGATGCCCAGGAAGTAACCGTAAATGTGTGGTAGGATCAGAGCCGCAAACGATTCTGCAAAAAACACCAGAATAGGGGAGTCAGCTCTTCCTCATGTCTGGATCTCTGGAGCTGCCCCATCTAGTGTGCTTCTGTCATATACATGTCTCTTTCTGGTTAAATAAACTAAAATATCTACAATGAAATATTCAAAACCTCCTCGCAACAGCCACCATGCAATGGCCCAGCAGCCATACAGCAGAGAGCATTTCCATCCCCACAGAACGCTATCTTGCATGTCTGCTGTGAGCCTGGCCCAGGGTCTGATTGTTGGACTCATCTCACTGAAAGCGTGCACATAGAAGTCGGGATCTCAGGGTTGTGGGATTGGAGGTGAGAACTGTAATGGGCCAGTGGAAGGAAAAATGGAAAGGTGATTCCTTCAGCTCTTCATTCTCACTTGAATGCTGGAAAGTGTGAGCAATGCCTTGTTGAAGGCGTCTGGCTCCACAGAGCCTAGAGAGATTCTGAGAAGACTGAGGAAAGCTCAGGGTGATCTCATGTAATCCAGTGTGACCTCACCTGGAGTAGGAGGGTGGGCGAGTCACTCTCTGAAATAACTTCTTGCTGACATGTGTGTCTCTAGAGACTGGCCAGTGGGCACCATCCATGAGGGAAGCTGCAATAGGACAATTTGCAGGTATAAATGATACCCTAGGCTGGGCGCAGTGGCTGAAGCCTGTAATCCCAACACTTTGGGAGGCTGAGGTCGGGAGATCACGAGGTCAAGAGATCAAGACCATTCTGGCCAACATACTGAAACTCCATCTCTACTAAAAATACAATAATTGGCTGGGCGTGGTGGCGTGCGCCTGTAGTCCCAGCTACTCGGGAGTCTAAGGCAGGAGAATTGCTTGAAACCAAGAGGCGGATGTTGCAGTGAGCCGAGATCCCGCCACTGCACTCCAGCCTGGGGCCTGGTGACAGAGCAAGACTCTGTCTTAAACAAACAAACAAACAAACAAAAATGATACCCTAGGAGTATTTCTGGGAGTAGTTGGGTTACACCTGTTGCTTTGGAACCTAGGAAGGGGGCTATGAAGCCAGAACCAAAAAAAAATAAATAAAAGCTGTAGAGGTCTGACTTGTTCCTGTTGTATTTTAATAAGATAGAGATGAGAGGATGTGTGTCCATGGGCTTTGTGGGCTGTGTTTGTAACCATCGTTTCTTGCTCTGATATTTAGTGATTACTTTTCCCAGGAGACCAGTTTTTCCTGCCTATGTCATAGCAGATATCTAAACCTTGCTTTTTGATTGGTTAATATCTCTTGGGAATTGGGAATAAGCAAGAGTATGAATAGGTCTTGGGATTGTTTAAGATGAAAGATACCTAGTGAGACTCCCTCCCGGTACTATTTGAACATAGTTGTTTCTCTGAGATGGTCTCAGAATCTTCAGTCCCACACTCCATATGCCACGTGCAGCAAAGCTCCCTGAGTTACTCACAGTCTCCAGCCACCAGGGCACTGACTTTTACTCTGTCTCCCTCCAGCTCCTCCTGAGGATTCCAGGAGCACCATCTCTGAGGATGATGACGAGGTAGGAACCCCTTTTTTTGTCCTCTAAAGAATGCCCTGTCAGGTGGGGATCGGGGAGGGAGAGCATCAGGATAAATAGCTAATGGACGCGGGGCGTACACCTAGGTGATGGGTTGATACATGCAGCAAAGCACCATAGCACATGTTCACCGATGTCATAAACCTACATAGTCCTGCACATGCATCCTGGGACTTAAACTCAAAAGAAAACAAAATTTAAAAAGAATTGTTTCTTTCCTGATTCCTTTCCTTCTGTTAATTATGATAATCTGAGAAGGCACATTATGTAGGACATGTCCAATTCTCTTTGTGGGGGTGGAATTCAGTGGGAGTGTCTTCCCGTCGGATACATTATATATTAGAATGTTTTTAAATGACAGCATCCATTATCAACTGTAATGCAGAGGAATTTTCCTCAACACCAGTTTTCCTCTTTGGTTTAGGCATTATGTATTTGCCAATGTAAATCAACTTCATAGATAAATTCTGTGGGAAAAGGGCTTGTCTTTTCCACAGGTGTCCTCTATACTAGCACGTTTGGTTCTTGGTCTTTGACTCAACCATTGTCTTACAACTAGTTTTCTGAAGTCATCAAGAGACTAACAGATCTGGGGCGGGGAGGGGGCGTGCAGAAAAATTAATCTGATCCTCATAGCATCGTCTTTTGTCTAATTGCAGATTTCATCACTCCGTGGTTATGGTATGTACCCTGAAGTAGCTCACCTGCTGAGGAACAAACTGGCTGGTTTTAATATATAGAAACCTGATCTGGGTTTCGGTTAAAGAATATTGGGAGTCTAGTGAGAGCAAATAATTGTGCAAGTGTATAACTGGTCAGAGGAGCTGTATGAATGCATGTGAACCCAGAGGACCAGCCAGGGGATGTTGTGTGAGCCTACGTGGCTTCAGCGGGAGTAGAAGTGAGTGCACCTCTCTGACTTACTCTGATGTTCGTGGTTCTAAAGAATGGACTCTGGAAAATCTCAACAGTGAAGAAGATGCCTTTCCAGGTAGGCAACAAGATTATAGGTGGAATCTAATAAAGCAGGTTCCCAGGAATCTTCAGCTTCCGCCTGCTGCTTGGGAGGCTGAGCGAGCATGTAGAAAGAGAAGAGAAAGAAAGTATGGACGAGGTTTGTTCTTGTCAAAGTTTAATGTTATAGTGGTGAGAAGTGTGAGTACCTGTCTGCGATCACCTCTTCTTGCTTTATTATTTAAAGATGGTCTTTCTGAGGACACCTCTCTTCTGCCTCTGCCACTGCAAACTGTTAAAGCCCTTGGTTTGGGACACAGTTCTGTCATGGCAGTTACTTAATCCTGGAGACAACAGTTCTTCCACAGTGTGCCCAGATGCTTGGGAGAAACTGATCCTCATCTTCTGAACGGTTAGGTTTCATGGCAGCACATTCATTTGTCTGTCCTTGCTGTTTACTCCTGATATCAAGGGCCCTCTCTGGGTGTGGGGGACAGGATGAAGATTCGCTCTGGGCTCACTGCAGAGCTCCAGTGTCTTGTAAACGGAGGAAGAAGCACAACCTTGTGCACGCTGCTCAACTTCGTTATTTAAATGAGAATATGGAATTTTACCATCATTTGCTAAAGAGGCCTGCCTTTTCGCATTGTGTATTCTCAGCAGCTTTGTTGAAGATCAGTTGACTGTGTATGCATGCATTGAATTTTGGGCTCTCTGTTCCATATCTCCAATACTTATTGGTGCCCCCATGCTAGGACCCTGCTGTCTGAATTTCTGTATCTTTTCCTCTCGTAGATTTCAGTCTCATGAATGCGTATCTTCCAACGCTGTTCTTTTTCAACATTATTATGATTATTTGAGACATATAAGAATTCATAAGAAATTTTGGGTTGTCTTTTCCATTTCTGCACAGATGGCTGTTACCAGTTTGATAGTAGTAGTTGTACGTCTTTGGATCATTTTGTAGTATTGTGTATTAGTCAGGTTTTGTCTTCCTGTCTGTGAATACAGGATGCCTTTTCTTTTATTTGTACCCTCTCTACTTCTTTCAGTCACATTCTGTTCTTACCAGGTTACGAGTATTTTCTCTCATTGGTTAGATTTATTTCTAAGTATCTAATGATTTCAGAGGTTATCCATGGAATTACATTGGTAATCTTTCTATTGAATTGTTTATATTGAGTGCATATTAAAACAACTGCCGTTTGAGTGTTAACCTTGTACTCTGCAATTTTGATGCATTTATTAGCATGAATAGCACTCTTGTAGACTATCTCCGATGTTCCATATACAGAATATTCAAGAAGTTCTCAGCTTCATACCTCTCTTCTCAAGTATATTGTTACTGTGAAGGTCTGTTAATATTCACCTACTGAATGGTGACCTTCCAATTGGCATTGTAAGGTTGTTCGGGAAATACTTTGCCTACTTATTCCATAATTTCTAGTTTTAATTCTTTGTTCATGCTGTTGTATTTATTATTTTTCCATAGAGTAACATGCAGTATTTCTGGTTAGATTCTGCATACCTAACTTCCCTCTTCGTGTTGATTGGAAGAATATAGGAACATCTCTTATGCTTCTGTCTTTCCACCATCAATTATCTTTTAAACTCTAGACTTCAGAATCTGAAGTGAATCTGGAACGTGGAAGTGTGAAGGAAAATGCACAAGAAAGAAACCTAATGTTGCTATTCCCATGGCGTCCCTCCTTACATCAGCCTGAATGTATGTTTCGTTCACAGTATTTGAGAGCGTGTTGCTTCTCATATCATAAGTTTTCCCAAATACATACTGATAATATCTGTGTCTAGGCCAGGTTACTTACCAAAACATAGTTTTAAACATACTTTTGTGGATTATTCAAAATTCCCTATGTACAGAGATATGAATAATATGCTTTCACCCAACCTATGACCCTCCTCAGAAAGAAGGAATGCACAAATCAGGTCTCTCGTGACACTATCCAGAGCACTTTCCAAGGCTAAGCTACGGTCATCTCCATAACTTGTTAGCAGCCTCAGTTGGAGCCACTTTTCATTTAAGAGAAAGAAATCATACAGGATATGATATCACATGCTTAGAACCTTCCATTATGGCAGATAATTCTCCCCAAGTAAACTGGTGGTCGTTCCATTTGAATAGGTATCTGTTGATCTTTCTTCAGGTCACTGGCTCATTTTGTAGATAACATGCACTTAAATTGTTTGTTTTTTTCAGAAGTAGCTACTGTGTGGAATCAGGATGTCACCAAAAGCATTTTTGACACTCGTATCTCATTCTTTTGTCCCAAGGTTAGAGTGAAGTTGAAATGACTGTTTTTGGACAGAGCAGTTGTACATTATGGCACCACCCCTGACTTGGGAGCTTATCTCTTGGGTTTGCATGCAGCTCTGAAAGATGTTAAGCTTTAAGATATCAAGCAAGTCAGTTCTTTTTCAATTTACCATTCTGAAGATCTACAATACACAGTTTATTTTAATATACCCATTCAATCCTCACTACAGACCTCACCTAAACCGTGATTGTTTACTATCCACACACTCCATTTGCTCTAACGCTGAATTGATAATGAATTGTTGAACTGCGGTTATTATCCTGAGGAGGATGGCTGTCAACCCTGCCATCACAGGTCGCCATAGGTTGGTTCCCTCACACATGCTAGTCCTATATTTACATGAGTCTACGGAGATCCCAAACACTGTCTATGATTCCAAGATGGCTGCAGCAGTCACGTGGCTTAAGGCAGACAACAGTGAATGTAACTGCAGGATATGGCACAGCCATTGGTGTGAATAATACAGAGCTGTCCCATATGCCTCTGACAACAGGGTCAAATGCAAGTTCTCAATATTAGGAAGCAGTACTTAGAAATATTGAAAAACTCCTTTCAATGCTAGGAACATTCCTCAGCAGTTGGCCCCAAACAAATAAGATGAATGAAATACTTTTTGAGATAGTTGAAAACTCTTATCACCACAAGACCGAAAAATGATCAAAACCTGAAAACTACCTTCATTAGACACAATGACAATTAAGACAGCAAAAAAGCATTGGGTTACTAGTTCACCACACTCACTGCAGCTCCGCACTGCAGTTAAAACACGTCAGCATCCAGACCATGTCTCCCTTCCTGAAATACACTATGCTCAATGGACTGGCGAGTACAAAGACAGGATCCTCCCTAGGCGATTACTACACATGCATGACAAAGGAAAGGTGGACTGAAGAAGGGACTCTCGCATGATTAACACCGGCTGTTCTATAGAATATAATTCCAATATTTTCGAATCTTCCATCATCGACTGTAACAAAAGTTTAGTACATAACTACAATAGACTGTTTTGCCTAGAATTGAATCCATCTGTCTGTTCAACTTAGCTTTTATTCAAGGATTGAAAAGTTTAGAAAACAGAACTGCACTGACAGCCATTTATGTGACAGCCATTTCCCTTTATGTGAATCCATAAATGGAAAAATATTCTTGGGACGTAAATCATATAAATAAATATTGTTGTTATTTCCGTTTGACACAATAAATCGCTAGTGTCCTCTTCTAAAAAATAAACCCCACCATGATTACACATTGCAAACCAAAAAGTTATCTAAAACCGGTCTCAATTTAGAAGTTTAATTTGCCAAGGTTAAGGACATGCTGGTGACACAGCCCCAGGAGGTCCTGAGTACGTATGTTCAAGGTGATCGGGCTACAGTTTGGTTTTTAGAGACGTAAGACATCAGTTAACACATGTAAGATGTAAATTTCTTCCGTTTAGAAAGACAGGACCACGGAAAGTGGGAGAAGTTTTGGGCTCCAGGTCGTAAGAAGGATTTCAAGATTTTCTGATTGTCAATTAGTTGAAAGAGTTTTAAAACCTGGAATCAATAGAAGAAAGTCTCTGGGTTCAGATAAGGGACTGGGTAGACCGAGGTTTTTATTATGCATCTTTAAAACTGATGCTAAATCTGGCACCAGCATGATTGGGTCCTAGAGTACTGACATAGTCTTGAATATGCTGTTTGTTTAAAAGAGCTTCAAAACGTGTGATAGGCAGAAGGGCACTCTTCCATTGAACCTTAGTGTGCCTTTGAGTTTCATTTTCGGTTGACCCTTGTGTTGCTGCATGATGCCTCCAGTACGAGGCGGAGATCTCCATGTCTCATCTCCTTCCTGCTGCCCTCCCTGGCCAGCCCTCTTCCACCCATGGGGACAGCCCAGCAGCAACTCAGTCCGTGCTTGATCATCACCCAGCTCCATACCCCACATCCAGCAGAGCTCCCTGAGTAACTCACAGCCACCAACCACCAGGGTGCTGAGCTTTCCTCTGTGTCCTTCCAGTGTCTTCAGATGACCAGGCGAGCACGGTCGGACTCAGATCCTGGGAAGAGGAAGAAGACCTGGAGGAGCAAAGCCTCTATGTAAGACTCCTTTTCTTTGTCTTCTAAAGACATTTGCTTTTGTGATTTATTCTCAATTAATTTTGATATGAAAGTCTGAAATTGTACATTAGGTACAGCATATGCAATTCTCTGTGGGTTTGCAACTCAGTGGGAATATCTTCCCAACTAACACGCAATACACTGGGAGGTTTTCAAGTGGCAGCATCCATTATGGGCTGTAATGCAGAGGCACTGTCCTCAACACATTTTCCTCCGTGGATTAAACATTGTGTGTTTGCCCATTAAATTCTCTTTAAAGGTGAGTTCTGTAAGTAAAGATCTTATCTTTCCATAAGCATCCTCATGGTTTTGGGGCTGTTGACCTGTGGCTCAGCCACTGTCCCGCTTCTGGTTTTCTACCCTTGCCAAGGGAACAACAGCTCTATGTGAAGGGCACCGCAGAATCTCATCCTTATAATGTTTTCTTTTGTTTAATTGCAGAAACTATCCCAGGAGAGAGTGAGAAGTAAGTACCGTGAAGTAACTCACTTCATGAGGGACCAACTTGCTGCTTGAGTGTATAGAAACCTGATTCTGGGATCCCGCTGGGAAGGAGGATTGGGGGTCTCCTGAGAGAAAGTGATTTGGCCAATATAGAACTCCAGCCAGGGAGGCTGTAGGAAGGTGTGTCTACCCAGAGCAAAGACCAGGGAATGATGTGCGAGGCAGCGTGGCTTCAGCTGGAGGAAGAGGTGTGGGTGAGTCACTCTTTCTAATGACTTGTCCTGATGTTTTTGTTTCTAAAGGCTGGCTTAGGGGAGCGACTTCAGGCTCACTGAAGACGACCCCCAAGGTAGGGAACTACTTTCCAGGTAGGACCTGATGGGAAAGGGTTGCTGAGAGCCTTCACGTTATCCCTGCTGCTTGAGGGGCTGAAGAAGGGGGTATGAAATCAGGAAGAAAATGAAAATGTGTGTGAGGTTGGGTTTGTTCTTTTCAAAGTTTGTTGTCATAAAGGTAGGAACTGTCTCTCTGGGCTGTGAGGGTGTTGTGTTCATTAGAGATGATCTTTGCAGTACACCTGCTCTTTTCTGCCCAGGGAAACATTAAAACCTTTGGTTTGGATTAATCAGCACTCCTTGGGATTATGCACAAGGGATGCGGGGCTGAGCATTGAGTGTCATCTGTAAAGGAAGGAAGGAATCTGTGGGAACATCTCTCTCACAGGCATTTACTTGAACTTAGAGAAAAATGTTCTGCTGTGTGCCGAGGGAAAATTGATAATCACCCTCTAAACTCTTAAGACTTGTTAGAGCACATTTATGTTTCTGTCCTCTCTGTTTAAAGGGGTCTCCCAGGGGTGGATGGCAGAGTGAATGTTCACTCTGGGCCCACTGATACATCTCCGGTCTCCTGGGAAGGCGGGAGAAGTCTGACCTTGATCACATTTGTAGCCTCCACTTCCCACCCCTACCACGGATTCTAAGATGAGGCTTCTTTCTCTCCAGTCCCCTAATTTTTGGGGAAACCAAGAGTTCCTTCCCACAGAAGATGGCATTACACTATTTCCTGTCTTCAAAAATCAGGCTTCCGTGTTCTCTAAGTTGATATTTATAAGTTAAGTTCTGGACCTTTTATTCACAGATTTCTAAAAGTTGTGCAGGAAACTCCTATGATAAAATGTGCTGATAGCACATAATTCTGTCCATGCTACGGATGACATTTTTCTCTTTGGAGGATCCTCATTTTACATAATAAGATACAAAACTAAGTGGGCACCCTCTATCCAGTCTGGGGCACTTCATTAAAGACCTGAGTTTGCTGCTGTGTGTCATTTGCTTTTCTTCATGACACCTTTGAACCACCTAAATATTGCCAGCACCCTCTTTTGGGACCGTGACGTCTGAGAGGGTGAGATGGCACAAGTGCAGACATCCCTGTCCCTCCCTGAAATCTCCCTCCTTTAATCTTCTCCCTTAAGGGACCTGCTCTGACTGCTAATGACTTGTTCAGACCTCTCCAGGTCTGGACTGTTACACATAGAATAAGTCAGTATGTGTTTCTCGGTGTCTGGCTTTTTCGCTCCCATTATGATTTGAAATTCATTCATGTTCGTAAGTGTAACTGTAGTTCTTCCATTTCCCTGTTGCACACCATTCCACCTTAGTCACATATTACAGTTTATCCACTCTACTGTTGATCGACATCGAATTTTCTTTTTCTGTTTTTAAATAATTATGGCCGTGAGAAGTTGTTGCTTTGATTATTTTTGTCAATGGTTTTGGAATAATACTGGCACTCATTTCTGTGAAGCAGATTGTTAGAACGGAACATATCTTTTATTGACATGAATACTGCCAAATATTTTTCAAAATGGTGATGCTAATTCATGCTCCTGTAGCAGCATATTTGAGGAGACATTTCTCCAAATCCTTGTGAACTTAGTTTCATCTCTCCCTAAAAATTCCATCACTGGGCCGGGCACAGTGGCTCAAGCCTGTAATCCCAGCACTTTGGGAGGCCGAGGCGGGTGGATCACGAGGTCGAGAGATCGAGACCATCCTGGTCAACATGGCAAAACCCCGTCTGTACTAAAAATACAAAAAACATTAGCTGGGCATGGTGGCACGTGCCTGTAATCCCAGCTACTCAGGAGGCTGAGGCAGGAGAATTGCCTGAACCCAGGAGGCAGAGGTTGCGGTGAGCCGAGATCACGCCATTGCACTCCAGCCTGGGTAACGAGCGAAACTCCGTCTCAAAAAAAAAAAAAAAATTCCTTCACTGTGCTTAGTCTTTCATTTGTATAGCATCTTACTTAAAATGTTTAACCAAAAATTTTGTTTTAATCTAATGATGCAGGCCAGTAGGTTTGTGTACGCCCGTCTGACCCCAGCCATGTAAGTAATCATTGATCAAAATGTCACTTTGCCACATGACTGTTCTTAGTAACAGCTGCTTAAGTTATTAAAATGAAAAGGATAACTGATACACATTTGAGTCTTGGATACTACATGATCGCTTCTCTATGTTGCCTCCTTGAAGCATCACAATCACTTTGAGGCATTATTAGTTCGGTTCTATTCATTATACAGATGAGGAATGTGAGTCTCAGGTAAGTAAATTATTCACGAGACACACCCAGAGCTGGATCTCTCTAACACCAAAGGCTAATCTATAAACTAACGTGCTGCACTGCCTGTCGTGGCGAAGTAGACTTGCCGTGTCAAACAGAATCACCCAGTCCTCAGTTGTACCATTCAGTAAGCATCAGCACGCCATGAAGTGTGCTCCCTGCTGTGTTGTGGGGACAAAACATCTATCCCAGGCCTCTGTGGCTGCCCGTTCTGTCCTGTCCAATGAAGCTCTGTTCTGTTCCATTGGTCTAAGTCTCTGTTTCGGTACCAGTACCATGCTGTTCTGATTACTGTAGCAGTTGACTACGTTTCTGATCAGGTTTTCAGTATTCATTGAGAGAAACAGAACGTTGTGCAAATGATCCACAGCACGACGTGCCCTCATAAAGCTTTGTTTCTGCATTGCAGGTAGTGCCGGTGTTCCCTCTGAAGTGTGACTCTGGTAAGTATTCTGGTATCATTGTCAAGAAAAAAGAAAAGCTGGTTTCAATGTGAAGTGCCACCCTGATTCTGGGATTGTGTTAGGAGTAAGCATAGTGAAAGGGTTTTGTGAAAACCTGAATTCCCCAGGGAAAAATCATGGCCACATTTTGAGGCCGCAGCTGTGCTCCCTTTTGGGTGGCACTGAGTTGGGTGCATGAGGATTGGCGGTGTCTCGTGTGAGGCTGCATCATGTGATGTGAATGTGGAGCTTCTGTGCAGGCGAGGCGGTGTGTGTTCTCAGGAGAGAGTTCCCGTTTACACAGCCCATTCACCATGTCCACTTCTAAAAACTAAAATCCAGCCCCACTCTACTCTGTCTGTATAGTGACTCCTCCACCCTCACCAGAGCCATTGATTATCCTCACTGCTCAGGTGGAGACCCTGAAGGGCCAAGGGGTGATCCCAGCTCCCGAGTTCCTGAATGAAAATATGAAAACACGAGCCCAGGAGTGTGGGCCTGTGCTGACACTGGAAACTACTGGCATGCTCTTAGTCGGGGAGTGTTCGCCACCACACAGGGAGTCCAGCAGTCGTGTATAAGCCCTAAGGAGGTCCCAGACACTGCCCATCGTTATAAAGTGGCCTTTGTGGTCACACAACCCAGGGCAGTTACAGGCACATCTCCCACCCTCTGGTGTAGTCATCAGTGTGAAAAGCACAAAGATACCCATGTGTTTGGATCAGCTCATGGATCCTTTTCTGTTTAATTTTTAATTTCATGGGAACCTGTGCATGATGAGCAGGTTTGGTACATACATAAAACGTGTGTCATGAGGGTTTGCGGCACAGGTTACTTAATCAGCCACATAGTAAGCCTAGTATGTTATTTTCCTGATCCTCCGCCTCCTCCCACAGTCCACCCTCCAGTCGGCCCCAAGCTCACAAATTCTAAGAGGACTGGGGGACCACACGGGCCAGTGCTGCCCACTTCAGCTGTGAAGTTCATTTGCTCAGCAGCTGGTAGGACCACATAAGGATCGGTGGTGTCTTTTAGTAGATTTAGTAGTAGTATCTTCCCAAGCCCTAAAGTGCTCAAGCCCTGCCAGCTGAAAATGGTGAGGAGAGGGACAGGCAGGAACTCTGTGCAGCACTTGGGTGGTAGTCTGGTTTCCATCCCCTCGTGGGAACTCACTTGAGCATGCGGGTTGAAGACCCTCAGCCTCGACCCAAGCCTCCTCCATGAGGAGACACTCACTGTTGGCTGGCTACTGCAGCATATGGCCACCAGCCCAAGTGAAACTAAACATTGCTTTAAAACAAATTATGTCTTCATACTGTCCACTCACTGTTTTGTCATCTCTGCTCTCTCTGTGGTTATGTCTTCCTATTAATTTCTGATATTAGTTTTGTGATTTCCCCTTTTTCTTGATAAATCTCTCTAATGACTTGTGTACGAGACTTTTCTTGAAAACAGCTGTTGGCTTTCATCGACAGCTGAGTCATCATCCACGCCTGGGGCTTCAGGGTCATCGTCCACGGCTGTGGCATCAGGGTCATCATCTATGGCTGGGGCATCATCCACAGCTGTAGCATCAAGGTCATCATCCATGACTGGGGCATCATCTATGGCTGTGGCATCAGGGTATTCATCCACAGCTGGGGCATCAAGGTCATCATTTATTGCAGGAGCACCAGGGTCATCACCCACAGCTGGAGCATCAGGGTCATCCACAGCTGTGGCATCAGGGTTATCATCCACGGCTGGAGCATCAGAGTCATCATCCACGGCTGGAGCATAAGGGTCATCATCCACGGCTGTGGCATCAGGGTCATCATCCACAGCTGTGGCATCATGGTCATCCACGGCTGTGGCATTAGGGTCATCCATGGCTGTGGCATCAGGGTCATCTTCCACGGCTGGAGAATCTGAGTCATCATCCACGGCTGTGCCATCACGGTCATCCGTGGCTGGAGTATCAGGGTCATCATCTGTGGCTGTGGCATCAGGGTCATGATCCGTGGGTGTGGCATCAGGGTCATCATCCATGGCTGTGGCATCATCCATGGCTGTGGCATTAGGGTCATCATCCATGGCTGTGGTATCATCCATGTCTGTGGCCTCAAGGTCATCAATCACGGCTGGAGCATGAGTGTCATCATCCACGGCTGGAGCATGAGGGTCATCATCCACGGCTGTGGCCTCAGGGTCATCCTCCACGGCTGGAGCATCTGGGTCATCTTGCACGGCTGTGGCATCATGGTCATCATCCATGGCTGGAACATCAGGGTCATCATCCACTGCTGGAGCATCAGGATCATCATCCACGGCTGTGGCATCAAGGTCATCCACGGCTGGAGCATCAGCGTCACCATCCATGGCTGTGGCATCAGGGTCATCATCCACGGCAGTGGCATCAGGATAATCATCCACGGCTGGAGCATCAGGGTCATCATCCATGGCTGTGGCATCAGGGTCATCATCCACGGCTGTGGTGTCATCCATGGCTGTGGCATCAAGGTCATCAACCACAGCTGGAGCATGAGGGTCATCATCCACGGCAGTGGCATCAGGGTCATCATCCACAGCTGGAGCATCAGGGTCGTCATCCACGGCTGTGGCATCAGGGTTATCATTCACGGTTGGTGCATCAGGGTCATCATCCACGGTTGGAGCATCAGGGTCATCATCCACGGCTGTGGCATCAGGGTCATCATCCACGGCTGTGGCATCAGGGTCATCATCCATGGCTGTGGCATCAGGGTCATCATCCACGGCTGTGGCATCAGGGCCATCATCCACAGCTGTGGCATCAGGGCCATCATCCACGGGTAGGGTATCAAGGTCATCCACGCCTGGAGCACCAGGGTCATTATCCACGGCTGGAGCATCAGGGTCATCATCCACAGCTGGGGTCATCTTCCCCAGCTGAGGCATCGTCTGCAGCTGTTTTGCTCAGTCTGTATATGAGCCACATGTCCTGATTATTAAATAATTTGAGTTCCACTTTTACAGTTTTTGTTTCATAAGTTATTTGTGAATAATTGAATGAAATAACTAAACCACTATTTTCTCCTTTTAATTATTTCTATTTCTATATAGAAAGAATTGTTTTAAGAAAACAGGTGCCTCTGTCTGTGTTTGTGAACCAGGAGTGTTGGGTCTAAAGCCTTTCTCTGGTAGCTCTGCAGGAAGATGGCCCACCTCACCCTTGCTTTCTGCGGGTTCCAGAGGCTTCCATTTAAAGGAGCATCCCTCCCCACTCTTGTCTCCCCCGACCCCAGCTCTCCTGTACCCACTGGCTTTCGAAATGCTTTTTTCCACCTTCACTTCATTGAATTCAAGACTCTGGAAAATAGTCAAAAATTATAAAAAGGTGGGGGTCAGGGGGATCTGGAAATCCCTGCTATATTTTTAAAGGAATCTACTAGAAACTATGTTTTAAATAAAGCCATCCCTTAGCACTAGAATATCAAGCCATTCATTTTTTTTTAACAACTTTGAGATACAATTCTGTTTTTTATATGAACATATATGTGTGTATGTGTATATATACAACTATATACATATGTGTGTATGTGTATATACACAGTTGTATATATATGCACATACACATGTATACAGTTATATATAGTTGTGTATATATATACACATACACACACACACATATATAGTTGTTTTAGGACACAGAAATACTGATCTTGAGAAAAAAGCATTGGTCTACATAAGTATTGAAACTATCTGGCGTAGCAAAAGTCCCCTTTAAGGAAATGACTTAAAAAGTGCAGTGACAGAAAATACTCACAATGTGTATATGTGAAGAATGTGTCATGTTGGCCCCAGCTGTCAGCATTGCCAGTGTTGCTGCTGTCCTCAGTGCAGACAGCTGTGGCATTTGTTCAGAACCTTCGGATGCTGAGGGTGGCTGAGCCGGCCCTGCCTGGGCCACAGACCCTAAATTGGACAGAGGGGAGGGACTGTGAGTCAGAATCAGCATAGTGAGGAGGGCGGGTGTGTGGAGCAGATCCGACTGTGGATCCCCTGTCCCCAGGTGAGGTGCCCCCTCCTCTGTACAGTGAGTGAGGAGGGTAAAGACAGGAGCCCCAGGTATGGTTCAGATGCGACTCCGCTTCCTGACATTCTGCTGTGGAGCCTGAGCTTTCCGAATCCACCTTACATCTCCCAAAACCTTCACGGGAGCAGAGCCACTGCATTGATGTAAGAGCTGTGACCCGCCTGTTCCTGGGCCTCTCTGCCCTGAGTTCTCACAGCTGACCCGGTGGGGTGAAGATGTGTCCTAGCAGGTCAGTGTTGCCACCCAAACCTACCCAGTGGGCACCATGATGACCAAACTCCCCTGGAGGCTCTGAGTCATTTTCCAGCTGGGAGAGGCCATCTCAGGAGTGTCCCTCACTGTCCCATACTGCCCCGAGACCCCAAAGCCTTCCTGCCTCTGAGACACCGGGGCATCCCAGGTGGGGAGCCTTGGCTGTCCTGATCCTCCTTTCTGAAGCTGCTCACGATGTCAGAGGGGCCAGGGCAGCCGGGAATCCTAAATAAAGGGGGCGTGGGTTGAAGGGAGGTCACTTGTTCCTGCCAGCTGTGCCAGCAGAGCATGTGTGGCACTTTCTGTCGGTGTTTCCTGGGACCCAGAAGCACAGAGTTTACTCACACTGTTAACACTCATCATCAGCCACCTAAAGGCCTCTCTTTCATATTTTTCTTGATCACCATTTCAAATCATGTTTCCTCCATCTCTGAGTCACCAACTCAAGTGTAAATCATGTGATTCCACTCTGACTTCCAAATCATCCCTACAGATACTTAGAGAATTCATAATGTGCTTCCATTTCTTAAGCGAATAATTTTTCCTCTTTAGGCCTCATCTGGTTTATTTGTTACTTTTTCTAAGATTTAAACTCAGACTTAAACATTTAATTTCATCCACATGTGCATATGAACCATTCCCATCACTTCCAGCGGGTCAGCATTGTGTGAACTACACTTTAGTTTAAACCCTGTGCTGAGCAGCCAGGTTGCTGCCGACACCACATGACCAGTGAGGACTTCCCCCTGCACGTTTCTCTCCGTCTCGGAACCACAGTGGACTAGCTGCATGGCAGGTGCACACTTAGTGTTACTATGTGCTGAGGGACGTCCTGCCGGATCGCTGACCTCCTTAATATCCCAGATGTAAGAGCTTCTGAAGCTTCACAGCCTGGCTGGAAATTTATTTTTGTTTTTTGAATTGCAACATTTGTCTGCTCAACACTCACTGGTTTCATGCCTCACTCAGAGGTAACTGCGCAATCTTAGGGCATCCACAGGAACCACTGCAACCTCTGCCTTCAGGGTTCAAGTGATTCTCCTGCCTCAGCCTCCTGAGTAGCTGGAATTACAGGCATGTGCCAGCATGCACAGCTATTATTGTGTTTTTGGTAGAGATGGTGTTTCTCCATGTTGGTCAGGCTGATCTCGAACTCCTGACCTCAGGTGATCCACACACCTCAGCCTCCCAAAGTACTGGGATTACAGGAGTGAGCCACTGTACCCGCCCATAAGCTGTGATTTAGAAAAAAATTTGAAGCCGGGCGCGGTGGCTCAAGCCTGTAATCCCAGCACTTTGGGAGGCCGAGGCGGGTGGATCACGAGGTCGAGAGATCGAGACCATCCTGGTCAACACAGTGAAACCCCGTCTCTACTAAAAATACAAAAAACTAGCTGGGCGTGGTGGCACGTGCCTGTAATCCCAGCTACTTAGGAGGCTGAGGCAGGAGAATTGCCTGAGCCCAGGAGGCAGAGGTTGCGGTGAGCCGAGATCGTGCCATTGCACTCCAGCCTGGGTAACAAGAGCGAAACTCCGTCTCAAATAAAATTAAAAAAAAAAATTTGAATGGTATTATATTTTGTGCTTAAACCATATTCCTTAAAGTATTTGGTTGACAAAACTATAAATGTACACTATAAATACATGTAATACGTATGTTATATATATGTGTTATACAAATACACACAGATATAATATGCTTATAATGTGAATATAAGGAATTACTATATGGAGTTTGTGTGTGTATAGAATAGTAATATGTTTTTTCCAGTAAACTGAGTTTTGACATCATGTGTCTAAGAAGGTTATAATACATTTAAGCTCCGCTAGTTTTTCTTCCAAAGACCAGAATGGATGTAATCATGAGGAATATAGGTTTTCACAGTAGTTTGAATAAGCCGTGGTGAAATATTTAAGGTTATCCAGAAGGAGAAAAGCACCCTTTATAGGTTTTCACAGTAGTTTGAATAAGCCGTGGTGAAATATTTAAGGTTATCCAGAAGGAGAAAAGCACCCTTTAGTTTACAGACAATTAAATTTAAATGCAGCTGTAATTTACAAAGATGAATTTTAACCATCCATCCTTTGCTTTACTAGCTAGAGTTTGCCGTCTCATGTTGGCAGCTCTTTACAAAGAAGAGGATTTCATGTGCTTACTTACAGTTTTGGAAAATATGATGAGTTTAATAATATATTTTTCATTTGTGAAATGAGTGTAGATAGAAATCGCAATAATGAATAGAAGATGTGAGTGATAGTGGCAATTCTGATTGAAATGACAGTGAGAATGCAGAAATGAAATCAATTTTCTATTTAAATTATTACAGCAGCATTCATTAAGACCCTTTCTTAAATAGGGCTGGATATTGCAAACTGGAAAAAAATATTAATCATGGGGCCGGGCGCGGTGGCTCAAGCCTGTAATCCCAGCACTTTGGGAGGCTTAGGCGGGGGGACCACGAGGTCAAGAGATCAAGAACATCCTGGTCAACATGATGAAACCCCGTCTGTACTAAAAATACAAAAAACATTAGCTGGGCATGGTGGCACGTGCCTGTAATCCCAGCTACTCAGGAGGCTGAGGCAGGAGAATTGCCTGAACCCAGGAGGCGGAGGTTGCGGTGAGCCGAGATCGCGCCATTGCACTCCAGCCTGGGTAACAAGAGCGAAACTCCGTCTCAAAAAAAATAAAAATAAAAATAAAAATAAAAATAATAATTCCTCTGTCGGCAGGTGTAAACTGAGTTTGGTCTGGTTTTTCTATGTGCTGTAATAGAACGACACTGAGTTCAATGCCTGGGGATATGGGAGAAATCGTGTAATATATTCAAGACCGTTTTTCCCATCTGCTCAGTGCCTCTTTCAGCACTCTGAAGTTAAAACCAGGTATATGAGTGCTCACCTAATTTTTGGTTCTCATGAAGGTGCTTTTTAAATGTAGGCAGTTGTCGGCCGGGTGCGGTGGCTCAAGCTTGTAATCCCAGCACTTTGGCAGGCCGAGGCGGGTGGATCACGAGGTCGAGAGATCTAGACCATCCTGGTCAACATGGTGAAACCCCGTCTCCACTAAAAATACAAAAATTTAGGTGGGCATGGTGGTGTGTGCCTGTCATCCCAGCTACTCAGGAGGCTGAGGCAGGAGAATTGCCTGAACCCAGGAGGCGGAGGTTGCGGTGAGCCGAGATCGCGCCATTGCACTCCAGCCTGGGTAACGAGCGAAACTCCATCTGAAAAGAAAATACATATATATATTAATCATGGATTTGCCCGAGATTTTTCTGCGTTAGTCTAGCGTGAATGCTTATATTCAAGTTGCAAATAGTTTTCTAGGTATTCAGAAAATAAGGGCAATTTAGATTAAGGATGTTTAAGTCTCATCTGTAAAATGCACATACTATTTCAGCTGTTTTAAAAAGATTTGCTTAACCAAAGCCATTGGATCAGAATAATTCTGACACTCTTTTTTTTTTTTTTTTTTTTTTTTTTTGAGACGGAGTTTCGCTCTTGTTACCCAGGCTGGAGTGCAATGGCGCGATGTCGGCTCAGCGCACCCTCCGCCTCCTGGGTTCAGGCAATTCTCCTGCCTCAGCCTCCTGAGTAGCTGGGATTACAGGCACACGCCACCATGCCCAGCTAATTTTTTGCATTTTTAGTAGAGACGGGGTTTCACCATGTTGACCAGGATGGTCTCGATCTCTCCACCTTGTGATCCGCCCGCCTCACCCTCCCAAAGTGCTGGGATTACAGGCTTGAGCCACCGCGCCCGGCCAATTCTGACACTCTTAAATCTTTTTTTTTTTTTTTTTTTTTTTTTTTTTTTGCTAAGATCCTTAGACATTTTGTTTCCATTTAAAAATTTGAATGACAAAATTGAATAAGTAATCACTTGAAATAGTACTGTCAGGACCAAATTTGTGCCCAGGGGGAAAAAAATACACTAGATCTTAAGGAGCGTCCAGGCAATTTTAAGAAAATGAAAGATGGATCTCTCTCGCCCATCTTTGTGTTTGAACACATTTTGTAAATTCATTGGTTTATAGTAATATTTGGCAAGAGGTTCAGAAGTAGTTATACAGCAGCCAGTTGTTAACAGAGAATTAATTTCACAGGCTAAATAATTATGAGTGACCAAGAGAATGGAGCACACGGGCAAGAGGGAACTGGTGGACAGAGAGTAGTGGTGAGGGGAGACTTGAGATGATATAAACAAGCAGCAAGAGAAAGATGCTTCCCTCAATTCACCTCAGTGCTCAGTTATGTCAAGTCACCATTTACAATGCTTACAGTTCATTGTGCTACTGATTTTTTTTTTTTTTTTTTTTTTTTAGACAGAGTTTCGCTCTTTTTACCCAGGCTGGAGTGCAATGGCGTGATCTCGGCTCACCGCAACCTCCGCCTCCTGGGTTCAGGTGATTCTTCTGCCTCAGCCTCCTGCGTAGCTGGGATTACAGGAACGTGCTACCATGTCCAGCTAATTTTTTGTATTTTTAGTGGAGACGGGGTTTCACCATGTTGACCAGGATGGTCTCGATCTCTTGACCTCGTGATCCACCCGCCTCGGCTTTCCAAAGTGCTGGGATTACAGGCGTGAGCCACCGCACCCAGCTTAGTGCTACTGATTTTTAATGCAACTGATTCTTGTACTAAAAACATCAGCTAATGAAATTTATGTTAATTTTTTTAACTAAAATAGTAGGTAGTAAAGTGTACCATAGTGTAGATGTCTTAGAAATGTCTGATTCTTCTTTGAAAAGTAAATAATCAGTGGCTTTCATGAACTGATTTGCCAATCCAAAAATATGTTTTTTCGCACTCAGCCATATTTAAAATATATATATATTTTTGTAGAGATGAGAGTCTCACTTTTCCCAAGCTGGTCTCAAACTCCTGGTCTCAAGCAATCCTCCCGCCTTGGCCTTCCATTCCAAAGCATTGGGATTACAGGCATGAGCCACTGTGCCCAACCATCAGCCATATTTTTTAACGAGTGAATATATTTTAGTATCTTCAATTATTTTATTGATTCACAGAATACAATACAATATGTGAATCACGAATAAATCTCATGGATAAATCACAAATAAATCTCATGGATAGTTTTTTAGATTTTCTTCATATATGAAATTATAGCAGAAACAATGTAAAGTCCTTTAAAACATGAGAACTCTTCTTCTTACCCAAGGAAGACAGTTTATTTCATGAGTCCATTTGGTCATGGGTTAAGCATCAGATATATTAAAAATAAATGCATTTGGACAAGGACCATTTATTCAGTGGGAAATAGAATACATGAAATGGGTTTGTTTCATGTGGGCCTCTTTAAAATTCCATGGCCTCAGAAAAAAGTCGGTATTACATTAGTCTGAACTATATTTATGTATGTACACATATACAAAAATCTCACATACATTAACATCAAAACCATTAATAATATATGATCACTTCATCTAAGCATCTTTCTAAGCATCACCTAAGAAGAGGGCCTGTTTCCCAAAGTGCTTGTGGCTGGGGCACATCCTGGCCACACAAAGCCCAAAATAAACCTATCCGGCGGCCCTTTTAAGGTAATACTAGGAACTGGCTCAGAGCCCTGAATTCTCAATTGATTTTATACACCAAGGAACTGAGAGGCCTGGGGTCAGAGCTCAAGCTACCTTTGGAACATGGGAGGCAGCAAAGAGCCTTAATTCACTGGCATCTGCACTCCAACACCGTACCTACTCTTGTGCTGGTTTAAGTTAGTCTGTATTTTAAAAGAGTCACTTCATAAATACTGACCCTCTCTTATTGCCAGGAGGTTTTTGTTTGTTTGGTTGGTTTTTGAGATGGAGTCTTGCTCTGCCGCCCAGGCTGGACTGGCCCACGGCAACTTCCACCTCTCAGGTTCAAGCAATTCCCCTGCCTCAGCCTCCCAAGTTGCTGGGACTACAGGCATGTGCCAGCACGCCCAGCTAATTTTTGTGTTTTTACCAGAGACAGGATTTCACCATGTTGGCCAGGTTGCTCTGGAACTTCTGACGTCAGGTGATCCGCCCACCTTCATCTCCCAAAGTGCTGGGATTACAGGTTTGAGCCACTGCACCCAGCCAGTGAGTTTTAAATGAGGCATAGCTGAAAGCCCATGCTATGAAGACAGAATTTAAAACATGAAATAACGCTGGGCGCGGTGGCTCAAGCCTGTAATCCCAGCACTTTGGGAGGCCGAGGCGGGTGGATCACGAGGTCAAGAGATCGAGACCATCCTGGTCAACATGGTGAAACCCCGTCTCTACTAAAAATACAAAAATTAGCTGGGCATGGTGGTGCGTGCCTGTAATCCCAGCTACTCAGGAGGCTGAGGCAGGAGAATTGCCTGAACCCAGGAGGCGGAGGTTGCGGTGAGCCGAGATCGCGCCATTGCACTCCAGCCTGGGTAACAAGAGCGAAACTCCGTCTCAAAAAAAAAAAAAGCATGAAATAACATAAGTAACAATAGTGCTTCCTGAAAGGACTGCATGTGTAGTACACACATCCATGGCTGTAAAGGAGGTGGCCACGAGAGTAGTTGTAAGGGCTCAGGCGTTGGCATACGACGTGTTGGCGGTTTCATGATTAGACCTTTTGAGTGGAAGCCCGTAAGGAAGGTTCACCTATAAGTGCAAAGCTGCCAACGAGGGAGGAAGCGGTGAAGGGTAGAGTTTTAAATAGGCCTCCTGTTTTTTGAATATCTTGCTCATTGTTTAGGCTGTGAATAATAGATCCTGCAGATAGAAATAGTATAGCTTTGCGCCGGGCGCGGTGGCTCAAACCTGTAATCCCAGCACTTTGGGAGGCCGAGGTGGGTGGATCACGAGGTCAAGAGATCGAGACCATCCTGGTCAACATGGTGAAACCCCGTCTCTACTAAAAGCACAAAAAATTAGCTGGGCATGGTGGCGCGTGCCTGTAATCCCAGCTACTCAGGAGGCTGAGGCAGGAGAATTGCCTGAACCCAGGAGGCGGAGGTTGCGGTGAGCCGAGATCGCGCCATTGCACTCCAGCCTGGGTAACAAGAGCGAAACTGCGTCTCAGAAAAAGAAAGAAATAGTATAGCTTTTAAAAAGGCGTGGGTACAGATCTGAAGAAAGGCTAGACGCAGTCGATTAACGCCAATTGTTACTATTATGAGGCCTGGTTGGCTTGAGGTTGAAAAGGCTCCGATCTTTTTAAAATCATTTTGTGTTAGATCACAGATTGCTGTAAATAGGGTGGCGATAGCTCCTAGCGATAAAACGAGTGTTTGAAGAAGCAAATTGTTTTTGGTTAGGGGATGAAAGCAGATAATTCAGACAATTACCCCAACAGCTGTTGTGCTGGAGTGAAGTAATGCTGAAACTCGAGTAGGTCATTCTATGGCGGACGGTAGTCATGGGTGGAGACCAAACTGGGCTGAGTTTCCTGTTGCTGCTAGTGAAGAGGGAGACCCAGGCATCTCAGATCAACTTCCCTTTTCCTAAGACTGTAAACTTCCCCTTTTCATTCCTAAGACTGTGAACTGAAACCCTTTTCATATGTAATTCCTAAGACTGTAAACTGAGACCCTTTTCATATGTTAAGCTATGAACCTAAGATTTTTCCACGTGTAACATCTAAAGTATAAGCCTCTATAAAGAAGGAACCTTCTTTTGTTAGGCGAGCCTGGATATTGGGCAAATTGACCACCTGGCACCCGGCCGAATAGACTTCTTCCTCCAATATTCGGTGTCGGAGAGATCTGTTTCCCCGCGGCCGCTCCTGCAACACGAGGAGGAGGACCATTAGAGGAAAAGAGTTTGGGGTAGAGCTAAGAATAAATATTTGTTGAAAATCTCATGGAGTGTAGGAAGAATCATGCCATTGCTAGAATAAAGCCACTATCTCCAACGCGGTTATATGGAATTCCTTGTACGGCTGCTGTGTTGGCGTCTGTTCAGCCGCGTCGTCAGCTAATTAGTAGAAAGGATACAATGCCTGTCCCTTCTCACCCAATAGCAAGTTGGAATAGATCATTAGCGGTCATTAGAGTTAGCATTGTGACAAGAAAAATAAGTAGATACTTGAGAAATTGATTAATGTTTGGATCTGAGCTTATATATCATATCGAGAATTCTGCGATTGATCGGGTAATGAATAATGCTACGGGGGTAAATACTATGGAAAAGAAATCTAGCTTAAAGTTTAGTGATAATTTGATAGTTTGGATTATTATTCAATGTCAGTTTGAAATTACTGATTCTTGGCCTGTAAAGATAAATACTGTTATGGATGGGATGCTGATGATAAAGGCATAGATAATACCTACTTTTACATAATGTGGGTCTAAAAAATTTTGTGGCGGTTGGAGTAATTATGATGGGTGCTAGTAAGGGGATCAGTATTATGAAAGTGACGGAAGAATGCATTTTTGCTTTTATTTGGAGTTGCACCAATATTTTTGCCTCCTAAGACCAGTGGATAACTACTATCCTTTAAAAGTTGAGAAAGCCAAGCTGTTAAGCTTGGGGGCATGAATTAGCAGCTCTTGCATACTTTCTCTGTAGTTAAGAAGTTATGGACTTCTGTTGTTGGACTCACAATCTAATGTTTTGGTTAAACTATAGCTACAGGGTGTCAATCCTGTGGCCACCTTGGGATTTCGGGTGAGGAGGAGGATTGGTGCCCTATGTATTAGGATTAGTGTGTTCTCTCATGCGAATAGAGGCTTTACATTACTAGTACCGGGTGTTAATGGCCCTCGCCGTGTTGAAGTAAATATGCATAGTGAGTATAGGGCTGTGATTAGTATGTTGACTCCTGTAAATATGATAGTAAAGTTGGGTCAGGAGAAGGAGGCTAAAATTGTTAACAGTTCTCCTATTAGATTGATAGTTGGAGGTAAGGCAAGATTGGCAAGATTTGCTAGGAGTCGTGAGAGAGCTAGGAGTGGGAATAGTGTTTGGAGGCCTGGGGTAGATCTTATAGTTCGGCTGTGGATTCGTTCGTAATTTGAATTTGCTAGGCAAAATAATAAAGATGAAGTAAGTCCGCGGGCAATTATTAGGATTATTGTGCCACTGAGGCTTCAGGAGGTTTTGATAAGGATGACTGGGATAACAAGTGCTGTATGGCTAGCAGAAGAGTAGGCGATTAGTGATTTTAGCTCAGCTTGTCGTAAGCAGATAGAACTTGTTATAAGTAAACCTGATAGGGGTAAAATAAGAAAGGGGTAACTTCTTTTTTCTGTCGGGGGTTAAGAACAGGGGTAATTGGTATCATGCCGTAGCCACCTAGTTTTAGCAGGACTGCTGCAGGCACTACTGAGCCAGCGACTGGGGCTTCAGCGTGGGCTTCAGGGAGCCATAGATGAAGCCCGTGTAAGGGTGTTCAGACTATGAAGGCTATTATGCACCCTAGTCATGTAACATTATTAGTTCAGGAAAGTCATACTTCTTTAGTGTAAATTATTATCGTCAGTCTATGTAAGGATCCTAGGCTACTGAAGTAATAGAGGAGCGTAAGAAGTAATGAAAGAGATCCTGGTAGTGTGTAAAATAAGAAGTAGGAGCCAGCGTTGAGGCGTTCTGGCTGGTATCCTCAGCGGGTAATGATAATTAAGGTAGGAATCAGGGTGGTTTCAAATAGGATGTCAAATAGGATTCATTCTGTCGCTGTCAATGTTATGATTAGGGAGATTTGTGAAACAATTAATATTGAGATGTATAGTTTTTTTCGTGGGAGGGGATTATTGTAGAGGTGGTACCGTGTTGCTAAGTTTATTAGTGGCGGTAGTCAGGCTGTTAGGGTTATGAGAGGTGATGTTAATGGGTCTGAGAAGAAAATTAGTGATAGATTACATGAGTTATTTGGTAAATATAAGAGTGGGAGGGTGAAAGCACTAACTGATAGGCTGCAGGTTATTGTATTAGTTCATATTATATGACTTTTTGAAAGTCGTATTATTGCAAGTATAATTGTTGGTAAAATAATTTTTAGCATTGAAGTAGATTTAAGTTTCGCACATAAGCTAAGCCGTATAGATTAGAAATTAAGATTAATAGGGCTAGACCTACTGCAGCTTCACATGTGGCGAATACTGGAAGGGTAATAGGTATCACATACATGAATATGAAGTGTATATTTAAGGTTGTGAGTGTGGCTGTAATGAATAGTGATGCTATTGTGCCGTCCAGACATAGTAGGCATGGTATTAGGTGCGATCGGTAGATTAGCAGTCCTAGTGAAGATATGAAATATGCTAGTGCGGCATTAATGTAGGCGAAAGGCACTTTGGTAAATATGATTTAACATAATCTAATGAGTCAAAATCATTTGTTTTCAATAAACTGTATACCAACTCAACTCAATCTAACCCCTTTTGAGTTCATTCATAGGTTAATCTCAATACTAGGGTCACAAGTAGAGTAAGAATGATGTTGATTGTTAGCATTAAGTTGTTTGTTTGGGTTGCCCATGGTAGAGGTAAAATAGTAGGGCAGTTTCTAGGTCAGATAAGAAATGTGATAGCAACTAAGAAAAATCTTCTAGAGAAGAGTAGGTGGGCGGAGGTTGTAGGGTCAAACCCACATTCATAGGGGTTATGTTTCTCTGTATATGTATTTAATTGTGGGAGTCAGAATGTAACAGTGATTAGAAGTGAAGCTAGAAGAATAGTAGTCACTAGGGTTAGTGCTGGATTGATTACTCTCTCTCGAGTCTATCGAGGCTTATTGATCGGAAGTCAATGTACTGTTTATACTAAGAGAGTAAGATCCTCATCAGTAGATAGAAATACAGAGGAATAGTCATACTACATCTACGAAATGTCAGTATCATGCGGCGGCTTCAAAGCCGGAGTGGTGGTTGGATGTGAAGTGGTGTGATGGTTGGCGGATATAACATGCGGCAATGTAAGTGAGTAATAACATGAAGGCCATGAAAGCCTGTAGCTCTAAAGCAGGCATCCGCAAACTGCGGCCCCCTGAGGCCATTGATCCGGCCCCCTCCGCACTTCAGGAAGCGGCACCTCTTTCATTGGTGGTCAGTGAGAGGAGCACAGTACGTGGCGGCCCTCCAACAGTCTGAGGGACAGTGAACTGGCCCCCTGTGTAAAAAGTTTGGGGACGCCTGAGTTAAATATTGGAAATAACTGACATGCTTAGTAAAGGACTGGTAAAATAAGCTGGTGCTTCTACATGAAGGAGAAGTATGGAGCTGTCAAAAAGATAAGATGTCTTTTTATTGCTATGGAGTGATTCCCAAGATAGGGTACGCAGAAAAGCAAAAAGAACATGCAGTAATATACATGAAAGCAAGCAGGGGAAATAATGTGTATTTCATTATTTAAAAATAAAAGCCAACGTTGGTGAGGTCTTGATGAAGACCTGTGACAGCTTTCTCCTTAACTTCACTGGGCAGCCAAAGTGCGTGTTTTCTCAAAATGTTATTTTGCCCTGGGTTCTGCAAAGGATGTTAACTGTGCACTTTTCGCCTTTGAGTTAATTAGAGAAAGCTTTGCTTTGTAATTTATTGTGCATTACGTAGTATACACACAGCTCTTTCATTTTATTTTATGCTCTCAATGTTTTGAGTTAGGAATAAAATGGGAATTATGCTTGTTTCATATGAGGAGGCTGGTTTTAAGAAGAAGACTGAGTACATCAAGAATGTAAATTCTAAATATATGGCATATACAAGTAGAATTTATAAAAAGGTGTGCATATGGCCTGCTTCAAATACTACCTTTTCTAAAAAAAAAAAACCTTTTTTTTTTTTTTAAAGCATACTAAAGCAATTAAGCCTCAGGATAAAAATAGCAATATTAGATAGTTAGAAATGAAATGGGGTTACTTGTAACACAGTAATGCTTTTTATTTTGAAGAGACAGGGTCTTGCTTTGCCACCCAGGCTGG
Organism: Saimiri boliviensis; assembly: GCF_048565385.1. Taxonomy (NCBI): domain Eukaryota; kingdom Metazoa; phylum Chordata; class Mammalia; order Primates; family Cebidae; genus Saimiri; species Saimiri boliviensis. The sequence goes on from NC_133468.1 coordinate 2,934,811, forward strand.
AATGCAGTGGCGCGATCATAGCTCACTGCAGCCTCAATCTCCTCGGCTCAAATGAGCTTCCCACAACAGTCTTCCATGTAGCTGGGGATACAAGGGCTCACCACCACATCTGGTAATGTTTAGAAGATTTTTTGTAGAGACGAGGTCTGACTGTGTTGCCAAGGTTGGTCTCAAACTTCTGACCTGAAGCAATCGTCCTGCCTTAGCCTCCAAAAATGTCAGGATTACAGCCATGGGCCAGCACACCTAGCCCGGAAATGTTCTTAAAAGTCTGAAGAAATAAGTTAAATGCTATTAAGAAATATGTAAAAAGATAAGCATATACTATGGTAAATGAAATTCACAGTTCAGTCATGGTCACTACAGCAGTGATTAAAATATCCAACGGTTCAGGCACCTCTGAGAACTGAGAGGGAC